>NC_073313.1:131284399-131599042 GCF_027595985.1 Sorex araneus
AAATAGAGTCCACCATGGTGCTGAAGCTAAAGGCATCATCAAAGATGAAACATAACTGACCAAGCAAATGGAAGCAAGGATAAACAAATAGGACTATGTTAAGCTAAGAAACTTCTGCACTTCAAAAGAAATGGTGACCAAGATACAAAGATAGCCCACAGAATGGGAAAAATTATTTACCCAATATCCTTCTGATAAGATGTCTTAATGATTCAATGGCACTGCTAAAGTAGACAGAATAAAAAATAAATTAAACTATGTCAAATTAAAAAGAATCTCTGCAAGGAAAAATAAAAACAGGCTAATGCTAAAAGAGATAACTGAATGGGAGAAATTATTTGCAGTCAACACATCAGCTAAGTGGTTTATATGCACTGTAGCACTGTAGCACTGTCGTCCCATTGTTCATCAATTTGCTCGAGTGGACACCAGTAACATCTCCATTGTGAGACTGGTTACTGTTTTTGGCATATTGGATACACTATGGGTAGCTTGCCAGGCTCCGCTGTGCGGGCAGGATACTCTCGGTAGCTTGCCGGGCTCTCTGAGAGGGATGGAGGAATCGAACCCCGGTCAGCTGCGTGAGAGGCAAATGCCCTATCCACTGTACTATCACTCCAATCCAAAGGGTTTATGTACAGGATATAAAGTAATAACAAATATCAGCAGCAAAAAACTCAAGAACCCATCAAAAAATGGGGAGAGAAAATGAACAGATATTTATATGAGGAAGGCCAACAGATGGCCAAAAGACCAATGAAAAATGCTGACCATCACTTATTACTAGGAAAATCAAAATCAAAATGGCAATAAGATACCATCCCACACCAGTGAGAATGGCATATATCAAAAATAATGGGAACAATTGGTGTTGGCAGGGATACAGTAAAAAAGAACTCTGAGCCACTGCTTGTGGGAACGTAGTCTGCCCTAACCCCTGTGGAAAATGGCATGGAGAGTTCTCAGTAAACTTAAAATTGAACAAGATTATGACACAGCAATCCCACTTTGGGGTATCTACACCCAGGATAGAAAAACACTCATTCAAAAGGACATAGGCACACCACTGTTCATTTCAACACTCAATACAATATCTTAGATATAGAATCAATCTAGATGCCCAACAACAGATTGGTGGATCATGCGGTATATATACACAAAATGGAATACCACACAGCTATAAGGAATGATGAAATCATGCGATTTATTGCAACATGGATGGTACTAAAAACTAAAAGATACCGTGTTAGATGAAGTCAGTCAGTATACGGAGAAACACAGGATGATATAACTTACATGTGGTATTTTGAGTAACTAGATGAGTAAATGCAATCTTTTAAAGGGGGAATGCCTAGATCACTCTTGGCCCTGGAGTACAAGGAGGAGAAATAGAAAAATATAAATATACTGAAAGGAAAGGGGAAAAGAGTTATATAAGAAGAAGTGGGGTAGGAGTCAAACCTACACAGGAACATTAGTGGAAAAAAACACCGAGTCAATAACACTGAAATCACTAATCCCAAACCTCAATAACCAAATTTAAAAGTTGCATGTCAAGATGGTAGACTGGGCCTGAGGTGGGGGTGTAGGAGAGGGAACCAAGGAACACTGGTGAAGGGAAGTTGACACTGGTGTTGGGATTGGTGATGGAACATAGTTGTTAAGAACACAACTATAAATAACTTTGTAATTCATGGTATTTTAACAAAATAAATTTTGAAAAAGAAAAAAAAATATGTGGAATCTTTACATTAATTCAACAGATTAAAATTAATGGAAACAGAGGAGAGTGTAATTTTCAATAAATGTTTTTTAAATCTATAACTTTTCTAAACTAATAATTATTAAAGTATTTTTATTTCTAAAAATATCCATAAGAATCCAGCTTTCCCGGTGACAAATCATATAAAATATAATGTAAGCTTCACTGTGTAGTGCTGATTGGAAATAAAGCATACTCTGTGATTTTTTTTATCTCTATTAAAAATCCTCAGGAAGATTTAAGGCAGTCACTTAATCTGTGACTATAATAATAAATTCGTCACCCTTCCATATTGAAAATTATTGGTGTGAAAAGTTTGCACTGGTGGAGGGATGGGTGATTCATCATTGTACAGCTAAATGTCAAACATGAAAGCTTTGCAACTATATCTCATGATGGCTAAATAAAAATTTTTTTTTAAAAAGAAAAGAAAACTACAGGCCAATATCCCTGATGAACACAGATGCAAAAATTCTCAACAAAATATTAGCAAATAGAATTCAACAACTCATCAAAAAGATCATACACCACGACCAAGTGGTATTCATCCCGGGGATGCAAGGATGGTTTAACATCCGGAAATCAATCAACATAATCCACCATATCAACAAAAGAAAAGATAAAAATCATATAATCATATCAATAGATGCAGAGAAAGCATTTGACAAAATCCAGCATCCGTTTATGATGAAAACACTAGCCAAAATAGGTATAGAAGGGACCTTCCTCAATATAGTCAAAGCCATTTATCACAAGCCTATGGCAAGCATTGTCCTCAATGGGGAAAAACTAAGAGCCTTCCCTCTGAGAACAGGGACGAGACAAGGATGCCCACTCTCTCCACTTCTGTTCAATATAGTACTGGAAGTACTTGCAATAGCGATTAGGCAAGAAAAAGATATTTAGGGCATTCAGGTAGGAAAGGAAGAAATCAAGCTCTCACTATTCGCAGATGATATGATACTATACTTAGAGAACCCTAAAACCTCTACCAAGAAACTCCTAGAAACAATAGACTTGTACAGTAAAGTTGCAGGCTATAAAATCAATACCCAAAAGTCCATGGCTTTCCTATATGCAAATAATGAGAGAGAAGAAAGTGACCTGAGAAAAGCAATCCCATTCACAATTGCACCTCAAAAAATCAAATACCTCGGAATCAGCTTAACAAAGGAGGTAAAGGACTTGTATAATGAAAACTATAAAACACTACTTCAGGAAATAAAAGAGGACACGAGGAAATGGAAAGACATCCCCTGCTCATGGATTGGAAGAATTAATATTGTCAAAATGGCAATTCTCCCCAAAGCATTGTACAAATTCAATGCGATCCCTATAGGGATACCCTTGACATTCTTCAAAGAAATGGAGCAAGCGCTCCTGAAATTCATATGGAACAATAAGCCCCCACGAATAGCTAAAGCAATCCTTGGGAAAAAGAAAATGGGAGGAATCAACCTCCCCAACTTCCAACTCTACTACAAAGCGGTAGTCATTAAAACAGCATGGTACTGGAACAAAGGCAGAGCGGCAGACCAATGGAACAGGGTTGAATACTCTGACATACACCCCCAAATATATGATCATCTAATCTTTCATAAGGGAGCAAGAAATGTGAAGTGGAGCAAGGAAAGCATGTTTAACAAATTGTGCTGGCAAAACTGGACGGCTACATGCAAAAAAAATGGGCTTAGACCTCCATCTATCACCATGTACAAAAATCAGATCAAAATGGATTAAAGACCTCAACATCAGACCAGAATCCCTAAGGTACATTGAAGATAAGGTCGGCAAAACCCTCCACGACATTGAAGCCAAAGGTATCTTCAAAGCTGACACGCCACTGGCTAAGCTAGTGAAAACAAAGATAAATAAATGGGACTATCTCAAACTAAGAAGCTTCTGCAACTCAAAAGAAACAGTGACCAAAATACAAAGACAGTCTACAGAATGGGAAAGGATATTTATGCAGTACCCATCCGATAAAGGGTTGATAACAAGGATATACAATGCACTGGTTGAACTCCACAAGAAGAAAACTGCCAATCCGATCAAAAAATGGGCTGATGAAATGAACAGAAACTTTTCCAAAGAAGAAATCCGAATGGCTAAGAGGCACATGAGAAAATGTTCAACATCACTAATCATCAGGGAGATGCAGATCAAAACAACAATGAGATATCATCTCACACCACAGAGACTGGCCCACATCCCCCAAAACAAAAGCAACCGGTGTTGGCGTGGATGTGGGGAGAAAGGGACTCTCCTTCACTGCTGGTGGGAATGCCGACTGGTTCAGCCCTTTTGGAAAACAATATGGACGATTCTCAAAAAGTTAGAAATTGAGCTCCCATTTGACCCAGCAATACCACTCCTGGGAATATATCCCGGAGAGGCAAAAAGGTATAGTAGAGATGACATCTGCATTTCCATGTTCATTGCCGCTCTGTTCACAATAGCCACAATATGGAAAAAACCAGAGTGCCCGAAAACAGATGATTGGCTAAAGAAACTCTGGTATATTTACAAAATGGAATACTATGTAGCTGTCAGGAAACATGAAGTCATGAAATTTGCATACAAGTGGATCAACATGGAAAGTATCATGTTGAGTGAAATGAGTCAGAAAGAAAGAGACAGACATAGAAAGATTGCACTCATATGTGGAATATAATGTAACTGAGAAGTACAAGTTGGCAACGATGCAACTTCTGGCAGATATCTCTCTGGACTTAGTTACTAAAATACTAAATTACAGAAACCCAAAACTGAGAGGCCGCTAAGTGTGGTCACTCGACCTCATACTTCTTCATCCTCAGCAATGGAAAACAAATTATCTAATGCTTCCTTTTCAGCAGGTCTGACTTTAGGGGAGAGACTCTCCAAACAATAATAGTGAGTTTTGTTGAAATATTGTATGCAATCAAAGTGAAAGTAAAGTGAAATTTATTAGTTACACAAGCGGGGGGGGCTTAGGGTGGGGGGGCTAGGGGCGTGGGGGGGCTTGGGGTGTGAGGGGGCGGGGTGGAGCTATACTGGGATTCTTGGTGGTGGAATATGAGCACTGGTGAAGGGATGGGTATTCGAGCATTGTATAACTGAGATTTAAACCTGAAAACTTTGTAACTTTGTAACTTTCCACAATAAAAAATTTTAAAAAAAAAAGAAAATTCACACACTGGCAGATTTTTTTATTTGAATTATGTGTGTTATTTAAAATGCAAAAATTCTGTTTTGACAAGTTGATTACATACATACATATATGTATACATATACAACTCCTTCATTACAGTAATATTAATTTCTAATGATAATGGGGAAAGTTTTGTTGTTGGATTTAAACATTTCTAAAGAAGGCAATGTTTAATATAAACTGGTGTGAAGGAAAAGAGGAAAATATTTTCTCTTATTTACTATACAAAAGCTACTGTGCTAGATTATTTTACTTTTTATCACTTGTCATCCCGTTGATGTTCTATTTGCTCGAGCAGGTGCCAGTAATGACTCCATTTGTCCCTGTCGCGTGCGAATGTAGCCCAATGATATCTACTCTCTCCAGGAACAGGAAGAGCCTCAAATCATTCATTCAGGGTTTTGACAAAGAACTCTGACCGTCTTGTTGGTGGGCGGCCATGCAGTCTTTTGACATCCCGTGAAATCCAGTCGGTAACAGCTCTAGTACAGCGGTCATCTCTGAATCGCATTATGTGTCCGGCCCATCTGATTTTTGAGGCCTTGGTAAACGAGACAACATCCCTGATTCTAGACCATCAGCTGAGGTTGGAACTACGGATTCCTTCTCTCACTTGAGTGAAACGTGATACTCCTAATATGGCTCTTTCTTTCGATTCCTCTTTGGGATATCTGAATAGCATTCTCATCCTGTTTGCGTAGGGCCCAGGTCTCTGATGCTTATGTTAATTCAGGAAGAACAGTGGAGTCGAAAAGATGTGCCCAGAGTTGGAGGTCCTTCGTTCTCTTAACCACTTCTTTGATGCTCTTGAATGCATTCCACGCTGCTCTCTTCCTCCTGCGCAGTTTTAGCGCCAAGTCGTTCCTCATGTTGATTTCTCGACCCAGGTACACATAGCTGCTGCATTCGGAGATGTTCATTCCATTGAGAGCAAATGGAACGTCAGGGACTAGTTCGTTTTTCATAAACATCATTTTGTTGAGATTCAGCTGCAGTCTGATCTTTCCACACTCGTGGTCGAAGTCGGCCAGCATTTGTGCCGCTTGGCTAATGTTTGGTATTATGAGAATGATGTCATCAGCGAAGCAGAGGTGGTGTAGTTGCCAACTGTCTATCTTCACTCCCACTCCTTCCCATTCCAGTCATGGCATGATGTTCTCAAGGGTGGCACTGAAGAGTTTCAGTGAAATGATATCACCCTGCCAAACCCCTCTCTATATAATATTTTTATAATATTTCCCAATAATTTAAAAGAACAGTATTAAATTTACAAATTTACTGATTATAAGATTACAATCAAGAAAGTATGTTGGTTAACATCACAAGGTCAGCCAAAAATCAAGATGTGACCTCTACATATTTTTCTATACAATGCATATTCTAATTTATTATTATCTGGTTTAACATGATTTCCAAGTTAAAAAAATATATGTGAACATACTATTGAAGTTAAGTCTCCAGTTTTTTTAAATTAGGAGATGCTATATTAATCCATGTAAATAATATTAATAATAATAATAATAATAATTATGTCTGAATGCAATGTTCCATCTCAGTAGAAAACCAGCAGGACTGTTCTGTTGTACAAGAAGGGAGAGACATCCACGACATCAGCAACTATCGACCAATCTGCCTGCTCTCTGTCGTCTACAAGTTGTTCACTCGTGTCATCCTGAATAGAATAGGCAGAACACTAGACGAAGGACAATCATGTGAGCAAGCTGGGTTCCGAAGGGGATTCAGCACGATAGACCATATCCACACAGTGATCAAACTCATAGAAGTTTTGCGAGTGTTCAAGATGCCACTCTGTCTAACATTCATTGACTTAAAGAAGCCCTTCGATTCTATTGAGACTGAAGCAGTCATCAAAGCCCTAGGCAAACAGGGTGTTCAAACTCAGTATATCAAAATCTTCTGCGAGCTGTATTGTGGATTCACCACCAGAATCTCACCATTCTATAGGGAAGTGATCATTGATGTAAAGGGAGGGGTACGGCAGGGTGATATCATTTCACTGAAAATCTTCAGTGCCACCCTCGAGAACATCATGCGACAACTGGAATGGGAAGGAATGGGAGTGAAGATAGACGGTCGGCAACTACACCACCTCCGCTTCGCTGATGACATCATTCTCATAACACCAAACATTAGCCAAAGCGGCACAAATGCTGGCCGACTTCGACCACGAGTGTGGAAAGGTTGGATTGAAGCTAAATCTCAACAAAATAATGCTCATGAAAAACAAACTAGTCCCTGAAACTTCATTAGCTCTCAATGGAATGAACATCTCCGAATGCAGCAGCTATGTGTACCTGGGTCGAGAAATCACCATGAGGAATGACTTGGCGCCAGAACTGCGCAGGAGGAAGAGAGCGGCGTGGAATGCCTTCAAGAGCATTGAAGAACTGGTTAAGAGAACGAAGGACCTCTGACTCCTGGCACATCTTTTCAACTCCACCGTTCTTCCTGCACTAACATATGCCTCAGAGACCTGGGCCGTACGCTAACAGGATGAGAATGCTATTAGTGTATCCCAAAGACGAATCAAAAGAGCTATGCTAGGAGTATCACGTCTCACTCAAGTGAGAAAAGGAATCCGGAGTTCTAACCTCCGTCCATGGTCAAGAATCAGGGATGCTGTCTCATTTACCAAGTCATCAAAAATCAGATGGGCCGGTCATGTAGTGCAATTCAGAGACGACCGCTGGACTAGAGCTGTTACCGACTGGATTCCACGGGACGTCAGAAGACCTCGTGGCCACCCACCAACGAGACGGTCAAATTTCTTCGTCAAATCCCTGAATGAACAATTTGAGGCTCTTCCTGTTCTTGGAGAGAGCAGATATCATTGGGCTGCACTGGCACGCGACAGGGACAAATGTAGACGTTACTGGCGCCTGCTTGAGCAAATCGAAGATCATCGGGTCAACAAGTGATACAAGTGATACAAGTCATTTTTGGATAAAACCTGGCGGTGCACAGGGGTTACTACTGACTCTGCACTCAAGAATTACTCCTGGCAGTGCTCACGGGACCATGTGGGATGCTTGGATTTGAACCCGGGTTGGCTGCGTGCAAGGCAAACTCCCTAACCACTATGCTATTGCTCCAACCCCTGAGAATTATTATTATCGTTATCTATGATTTTTCTAGGATAAAATCAAATTTCTAAAAGGCACCATTATCTTTACTTTGAATTTAAACTGGAAATTGGTACTATATTATTATTTTGTCCTATAGAATATATAAATATTTATTATGAAAAGATCAAACTTTGTTCTGCTTTTTTTCTCCAATATTTTCCTTCTCTCTGACATTTTATTCCATAAAGGAGAAAGCTACTAATCCCAGTGGCTGGAATAAACAGTTTGAGTTGCTTATACCATGCTAGAAAAGCATCAGTGAGATAGAGCAATTTTTCCCCCAAGATATTTTCCATTTTTAAAGCTGAAGAGAAGATGTCCTGTCTTAATGCCACTTTGTTACTGAATTTTCAGTGCTTCCGGACTAATGGACACCCGCTCCTACGTACATTTGTAATCTTCCCTAAAAAAACCTATTTGTTGGTTATTTTCTATCATGTATAGATTGAATGACCTACCGCCTACTTAAAAATATATCTTAAGTAGCACTTCTTTCCCTGCATTCCATTTTTTCATTACTGCAGCTTTACTTTTCTTGCAAAGTACAGCAAAAACTAACTAGATATAATTTATTTGCAGAACACGTCAGAAAAAGTGGTTTAAGAAATGCTTTCACAACTACTGGGAAATTTTTTGGAAAATTAAATGTCAATCTTAGCTGTGACCTTTTACATTGGCATATGGTATAAATACATTTTACATATATTTTTAAAAATACCTCATATATGTTTATATAAATATAAATTTCTGAAGTTAACCTGTTAATTGCTTTATATTATAAATATATTTCTAAATAAATATATTTTTGAAAGAAACCTTTTAATCACTTTACGTTATAAACATAAAATGAAGTAGACGTCATAATTTGATACTTGTAACTTTCTGGGAAGTTGATGAATTAATGAAAGAAAACTTTTAATAAATACTAACCTATATCTAGGCAGCAGAAATAATCCTAAATGTTGCATTTGCCTTACCTGAAATAGAAAAATTTTAAATGATATTGTTACATATGTAAGTTTATACAATTATCATAGTATATCTCAAATAAACCTTTTAAGAAATATTAACCAATTATCAGAAATTCCAATTTACCAAAATTTAAAATAGATGCTATGTTTGTTTTTTTAATTAATTTATTTATTTTTAAATTAGTGAGTCACAGTGAGGGTACAGTTACAGATTCACATATTTTGTGCTTGTTTTTCCCTCATGCAATGTTTGAGAGCCCATCCCTCCACCAGAGTCCATTCTCCACCACCAATGAACTCAGTATCCCTCCCACCCTCCAATCCCATCCCCCCACCCAACCCCACCTCTGGGGCAGGGCATTACAATTTGTTCTCTCTCTCTCCTTTTGGGTGTTGTGGTTTGCAATAGGGGTATTGAGTGACCATCATGTTCAGTCTCTAGTCTACTTTCAGCACGCATTTCCCTTCCCGAGCGGGATCTCCAATCACATTTTACTTGGTGTTCGCTTCTCTATCTGGGATGGCATATGAGGACAGCTTTCAAGCTATGGAGCCAACCTCCTGGAATTATATACTACTACTCTTGTGTATTAGTCTCCTACTCTGTTATTTTATATTCCACAGATGAGTGCAATCTTTCTATGTCTGATCCTCTCTTTCTGGCTCATTTCACTTAGCATGATACTTTCCATGTTGATCCACTTATATGCAAAGTTCATGACTTCATCTTTTCTAACAGCTGCGTAGTATTCCAATGTACAGATGTACCAAAGTTTCTTTAACCAGTCATCTGTTCTCGGGCACTCAAGTTTTTTCCAGATTCTGACTATTGTAAACAGTGTTGCGATGAACATGTAAGTGCAGATGTCATTTCGACTATACTATTTGTTTATCCAGGATATATTCCCAGAAGTGGTATTGCTGGGTCAAATGGGAGCTCAATTTCTAATTTTTTGAGAAGCGACCATACTGTTTTCCAAAGGGGCTGGACCAGTTGACATTCCCACCAGCAGTGTAGGAGGGTCCCTTTCTCCCCACATCCACGCCAACAGCAGTTGCTTTTGTTCCTTTGGATGTGTGCCAGTCTCTGTGGTGTGAGGTGGTATCTCATGGTTGTTTTGATCTGCGTCTCCCTGATGATTAGTGATAAGAACATTTTTTCATGTACCTTATAGTCATTCGTGTCTCTTCCTTGGAAACGTTTCTGTTCATTTCTTCGGCCCATTTTCTGATGGGGTTGGATGTTTTCTTCTTGTAGAGTTCAACCAGTGATTTATATACCCTTGATATCAACCCTTTGTCAGATGGGTATTGGGTGAATATCCTTTCCCATTCTGTAGATTGCCTTTGTATTCTGGTCACTGTGTCTTTTGCAGTGCAGAAGCTTCTTAGTTTAATATAGTCCCATTTGTTGATCTCTGTTTCTACTTGATTGCTTATTTCCGTGTCATCTTTGAAGATACCTTTAGCTTCAATATCGTGGAGGGTTTTGCCGACCTTGTCTTCAATGTACCTTATGGATTGTGGTCTGATGTTGAGGTCTTTAATCCATTTAGATCTGATTTTTGTACATGGTGTCAGGTCGAGGTCTAAGCCCATTCTTTTGCATGTGGTTGTACAGTTATGCCAGCACCATTTGCTGAAGAGGCTTTCATTGCTCCACTTCACATCTCTTGCCCCCTTATCAAATATTAGATGATCATACATTTGGGTTGTGTAGGGATATTCCACCCTGTTCCATTGGTCTTCAGATCTGCCTTTGTTCCAGTACCATGCTGTTTTAATTGTTATCGCTTTGTAGTAAAGTTTAAGGTTGGGGAGGGTGACGCCTCCCATCATCTTTTTCCCAAGAATTATTTTAGCTCTCCGTGGGCGTTTATTGTTCCATATGTATTTCAGGATTGCTTGATCCATTTCTTTGGAGAATGTCATGGGTATCCTTATAGGGATTGCGTTAAATCTGTATAATGCTTTGGGGAGTATTGCCATTTTGACAATGTTGATTCTCCCTATCCAAGAGCAGGGGATATTTTTCCATTTCCTCATGTCCTCTTTATTTCATGGAGTAGAGTTTTATAGTTTTCTTTGTAGAGGTCCTTTCCTTCTTTAGTTAAGCTGATTCCGAGGTATTTGATATTCTGGGACACGATGGTGAACGAGATTTCTTTTTTCATGTCCCTTTCCTCTGTCTCATTGTTTGCATATAGGAAGGCCATGGATTTTTGTGTATTGATTTTATAGTCTGCGACTTTAATGTACAAGTCAACTGTTTCTAAGAGTTTCTTAGTAGAGCTTTTAGGCTTCTCTAGATATTGTATCATATCGTCTGTGAATAGTGCTAGTTTGATTTCTTCCTTTCCTATCCGAATTTCCTTAATATCTTTTTCTTGCTTAATGGCTATTGCTTGTACTTCCAGTACTATATTGAAGAGAAGTGGTGAAAGTGGGCATCCTTGTCTTGTCCCCGATCTTAGAGGAAAGGCCCTTAGTTTTTCCCCATTGATGATAATGCTTGCCATAGGTTTGTGGTAGATGGCTTTGACTATCTTGAGGAAAGTTCCTCCAAAACCCATTTTGGTGAGAGTTTTTATCATGAACGGATGTTGGATCTTGTCAAATGCTTTCTCTGTAGATACTATGTTTGAAGTAGAATATATTTCAACAATGTTCAATCAAATTACAGGCAAGCAGCACTTTCTTTTGAGAGTCATATGCTTATATTTCAAAAATGGAAGTCACAAAATCTAATTGGGGTGAGGGGGTTGGGTCACATGGGCTGTGCTCAGGACTTACTTTTGGCGCTACACTCAGCAATCACTCCTGATGGGTGTAGGGAAACAAATGGGGTACCAGGGATTAAATCCAGGTTGTCCATCTGCAAGACAAGTACTCTACCCTCTGTACTATCTCCAGTCCTTAAAACTTATTACTTCTCTCATATCAAAATTAGTTTAGAAAACTTTCCTGGTTGGGGCTGAAGCAATAGTACAGCGGGTAGGGCGTTTGCCTTGCACGTGGCCAACCCGGGTTCAATCCCCAGCAACCCATATGGTCCCCTGAGCTCTGCCAGGAGTCATTCCTAAGTGCAAAGCCAGGAGTAACTCCTGTGCATTGATGGGTGTGACCCAAAAAGCCAAAAAAAAAAAGGAAGAAAAAAAACTCTTTCCTGGGTTAATTAGATGGTGAATTTAATCTCACTAGCCTTGTTTAATGTATCTTTTTAGAACTGCTTCCACTTTCACACCAATATGTAAAAAGTATTTACATATATATTACATATTCTCCTATGTAATATATATGTAAATATATATTACATAATTCTCCTAAAGTGCAAATTATATATATGTATATAATTTGTTTAAAACAAAAAATTGCAGGGAAGTTAAGAAGTAGTCTTAAAAACATTATTACTTAATGACCACAATGGCCTTTTGAAAAATGTTGATTTTTTCAATCTACTAGCAAAATATATGTTCCCATCTACTTGTGTCTCCTCTTTGTTTTAACAGTTACAATTTTCTTTGCATAAATCTTTCACTTCCTTTGTTAGCTTGATTCTCAATTACTTGAATTTTTGGATGAAATTGGAAGTGGGATTGTTTAGTAACTTTTCCCCTTTACCTCATTGTTTTCATGTAGAAAATTAATAGGATTTTTACTCTACAGGTTTATATTTTATAGGAAAGTGTATAAGAGTCTTGAGGGTTTTCAATGTATAACATCATGTTATCTGTAGATATCTGTGGATGACATATTATACAGAGGGATTCAAATTTTAAGTTATAGTTTATCCGATTTGAATCTTCTTAATGTCTCTTGCCCGCACGCCTGGCTGTCTTCCCCAGGGCCCCTCAGAGGGGATGGGCTCCAGCTTCCCTCCCCACCCCGAGCAGAGCTCCCGGCAGACAAAGACCACCAGAACCTAGCTACAGCCATGCTGGAGGCCCCTCTCCATATGTTCAGACAGGCCTCATGCATGAAGGTACAGGCAGAGGAACCCAGGTGTGTGTAATCCCATCAACAGCCAACATCCCGATAGAGACTTAAAAGCAAGCTCTCAGAGCGATATATTTAGCCTACTTCTCCCTCTGGGAGAAACTGGCAATCTTCTGAGAGTTTCCTGCCCACATGGAACAGCCTTGCAAGCTTCCCATGGTGTATTCATATGCAAAATCCAGTAACAAGCTGGATCTCAGTCCCCTGACCCTGAAGAACCCCCAGTGCAACATCCTTAGGAGGGCCGAGTCGAGATAGACTTCTAAGATCTCAGAGAAAGGACAAAATGAGATGTTACTGAGCCCGCCCGAGAAATCGGTGATTAACGGGATTTCGTGATTTCGTGATTTGTGAATGTCTCTTTCTACCCAAACTATTATGGCAAGACTTCCATTCAAGGTTGAATAATAGTAGTGCAAGTGGACATCAAATGAAAACTGTTTTCCAGGGCTGGAGAGATATTACGATGGGTAAGCTACTTGCCTTGCACACAGCTGACCTCAGTTTGATCCCAGGCATTCCCCCAAGCACCGCCGGGAGAAATTGTCGAGTGTATAGTCAGGAGTGACCTCTGAACATCACTGGGCATGTCCCAGAAAACAAAAACAAAGGATCAAATAAGGGGTTTTTTTTACTATAAAAGAAACAATTAAAAATAATGATACACTACCAGGTCAAAAAATTTCTTACCACCATGTGACAAGGGTACGATATCCATGATATATAAAACACTCATAAAATTTAACAACAAGCCCAGATAAATTTGGAGCTGCTGAGCGGGAAGCGGACCCTCTGCGCCTAAAGACTTTGATTCCAGAGACCTAACACTTTCGGGCATCCAGCGCAGCTTCTAATAACAATGCACTGGGACTGTGAACTGGGCTGTGTAATTTCTGGTAGAATTTTCCCTGGACTTTATACAGAAATCCAAAACCGACTTAACATCTATAATCGTCAGCTATGTGAAACAGTTCCTGTTGAACAGGTCTGACTTGGGGGGGAAACTCCAAATAATAACAGTAAGTTTTTGTTGAAATATTGAAGGTTTTTAATGTAGCAGCCACCTCTCTGGACTGTGAACTAAGCAAAAGCCCCACGCTGGCCATTGCGGCGTGGCGTACACCATACTATGAGGCGCAGGATGGGCGATGAGGGTGAAAAAAAAAAGGGAAAAGGAAAAAGGAAAAAAAAAAAGAAAAGTTATGTACTTGTAGCAGTGGGGCTCCATATCTCTTCATTCCAAGCAATGGAAAACTAATTATCAAATGCTTCCTTGGTAGTAGGTCTGTCTCTCTTGGGTGGAAACTCCAATAACTATAGTGAGTTGTGTGTTGAAATATGGAATGTAATCAAGGTAAAGAGAAAATAAAGTGAAATTCATTAGTTATACAGTAGGGGGTAGGGGGTGGGGGCGGGGGGTATACTGGGGTTTTTGGTGGTGGAATATGGGCACTGGTGAAGGGATGGGTGTTTGAATAGTGTATAACTGAGACATAAACCTGAGAACTTTGTAACTTTCCACATGGTGATTTAATAAAAAGTTTAAAAAAAATTAACAACAGAAAAATCTATAAAAAGTGTCGAGATAAAGTGAATAGATACTTCCTCAAAGGTGATGTTCAAATGGGCAATAGGTATATGGATAAGTACTCTTCATAACTATCCCTCAGGGTACTACATATCAAAAATACGGTGACAGGGGCTGGAGCGATTCACAGTTGAGTAGGGCGTTTGCCTTCACGCGACTAACCAGGGTTTGATCCCCAGCATCCCATATGGTCCCCCAAGCACCTCCAGGAGTAATTCCGGAGTGCAGAGCTAGGAGTAACACCTGTACATTGCCGGGTGTGACCCAAAAAATAAACCAAAAAGAAAAACTACACTGACATATCACCTCACACCAGTGAAAATGGCCTTTATCACAAAATCAGAAACAATCAGTGGTGTCAGAGACACAGTAAAATAAAACCTTCATCCATTGTTGGTAAGATTGCCACCTGATTCAGTAACTGTGAAAAATAGTATTAGGCTTCTTAAAAATATAAATAGATTTTTTATATGATACAGTGATTCCACTTGCAATCTTCCCCATTAAGGCAAAAAGACTAAGTTGAAAAGATATTTTAATTTCTATGTTCACTGAAGTATGATTCACACTACCAAGATCTGGAAATATCCCAAATGCCTAACAACAGATGAATGGATAATAAAATTCAGTTTACATACACACTTGCATACTACTCAGCTATGAGAAAAGATCAGATCTTGCAGTTTGTTGCAACTCGGATAGAATTTTAAAAGTTGGTGAACAAAAAATGCAAATAGCAGACAATCTCATATTTAGAATATATAAAAGGAAGTAGATAATACCTAATGGAAACAACCGTGACATAACACCACTAGAATTGTGATTATAGGGTACTAAGAAAAAGTAATACTGGTACTATTGTAAAAACTAAGTTGTTTTGGTTTGGGGGCACACCTAGCTGTGCTCAGGGCTTACTCCTTGTTCTGTACTCAGGGGTCACTCCTAGCAAGGTTTAGTGGACCATTTAGGGTGCCAGAAATTGAACCTAGATCAGTCATGATCAGATCAAGCACCTCGCCTGCTGTATTGTCTTTCTGGCCTGTAAAAACAGTTAAGTTTAAACTGAAATTATAATTTACTTCTTTCTTTCCAGTTTGGGTTATATTTGTTTAGTTTTAATTTACTTCATAAATGCCCTTGCTAGAAATTTTAACACCTTATTGAATAACAATGGTAAGCATGGGCACCCTTGCCTTATTCTCATAATAAGAAAAACTTCCAAATTTTTGCCATTGAGTATGATCTTGACTGGGCTTGGTTTTTATTAAATTTATGTCATAGAAATGTCATGGCACTCATTTTCTACTTGTTTTGTAGTGTTTTGGTTTTTGGAGGTGGACCCACACTAGTTGATGTTCAGGGATTACTCATGGTTCTGTACTAAATGATCACTCCTGCAGGTCTTGTGAGATTATGAGGTGTTGAGGGATAAAGCCAGGTCAATAAACACCTATTTCCATATTATCACTCCAACCTTTTGATAAAAGCACTCTAGCAGAGTGCTTTTATTAAAAAATATGTTGAACATTTTCAAATGCTTTTCTGTGACTTTGAGATTGCCATGGAAGCATTTGTTTACATCACTATTGCTGTATGTATGTGGACTCATCCCTGCATCTAGAAAATAAATCCCATTTGATCAGAGGTAATATACTACTTGCTATAAAACAGAGTTATGCTTTTGGATTTCAATCACAATAAGAAAAATAAACAAATTACTATATAAAAATGTTCCTGCACAGAGTAAATAATATTCCTCAAAATGAAAAAGATCCCTACTGAAGATTATTGTACACCATATACTTGACAAAGTGTCCATATTTAAATATACAAAGAAATCATAAAACCCAACAATAGAAAACAAAGGATGTGACTAAAAATTTGGCAACATATCTGAAGAGACATTTTTCCCAAGAAGAAATGCAAATTGCCAATAGACACATGAAATGGTCTTCATCATCCTTAATTATTAGGGATTTTTAAAAGATAACAATGAACTATCACTTCACAACTGTGAGATGACCTATATCAAAATATTTTATTGGTAATACAAACTGTTGCAGTCATTATGGAAAATGAATACAAAGATTCCTCAAAAATTGAAATTTCATGTCTTCAATTCATCACAGCTTTAGGCATTTAAGTGCAAAACAAAAGCACTAATATTAAGATGCATGTATTACATCCTGCAGCAAAATCACAGACTTAATTGTAGCCATTGCAGGCCCAAGAGAATACATGCTAATAGTAGATCATTCGTAGTTCTGTCTATGTATCCAACTGAAAAAATCTCCCAAGGAAGCAGTGGAATAGTAAAAACTCATACAGCACTGAATTACAGTCAGAGGAGAGGCAGATTCAAGATGACATTGAAAGAATCAGAGAAAAGAAGATTCACAACACAATAGCAGTAAGAGATTTTAACACTTCTGTGTCAGTGCTGAATTGATCAACTAGGCAAATATCTCAAATAGGAAATATTGCACTTGGAAGAAACAGAAGATATAAACAGGCACGTATGTGCTTTTCGCCATAAATAAGTATTTAGTACAAATTCTTCTCAAGCGCACAAGTGACATTCTCCAGGATAAATCACATACCGGAACACAAACCAGATTTCCACAAGCTATCAGTGCATAGATCAACACAGCTAAAGTAGTACTAAAAGGAAATTCAATAACAATATAGGATTATATCAGGCAAAAAAGATATGCTCACATAAATAAACAAACCTCAGAATTTAAGGAAATGAAAGACAAGTCAGTAGAAGGAGGAAGATTTAAAAAATGAATGAAAAATATAGGAAGTGAAAAGGCAATACATGAAAATGGCAATACAAAAGATACGCAATACCAAGAGTTGCTTTTTTCAAATAATAAACAAGTTTGATAAAAACTTAAGTTCTAATAAATTGGACAGGAATGAAAGTGGTGAAATTTTTAAAAATCACAGAAACACAAAACATAATAAGAGATTACCATGAATAATTTTATGCAACTAAATTAAAGAACAAGGAATAAATCTATAAATTTTTATAATCATAAAATCTCCCCAGACTGGGGCTGGAGTGATAGCACAGCGAGTAGGGCGTTTGTCTTGCATGTGGCTGACCTGGGTTCAATTCCCAGCATCCCATATGGTCCCCTGAGCACCGCCAGGAGTAATTCTTGAGTGCAGAGCCAGGAGTGACCCCTATGCATAGCCAGGTGTGATCCAAAAAGCAACAAAAAAAATAATCTCCCCAGAGTAGCTTAGAAGGAAATGGAAAACATGAACAAAAGATGAATAAGAAAATTTAAACAGTAATCAAAAGTCACTGCAAAAGAAAAGGCACAGGTCCATATAGGTTTATGTGGAACTATACAAAACTATCAAAGATTACCTGCTGTTGATTCAAACTGGATTAAAGATGTTGATATCTAACCTGCTTCTATAAAATATGTTGATAAAAACAAAGGCAGAAATCTCAACAACTTGAAATCAGAGAAGTCTTCAATGATTCAACCCTACTGACAAATAAAACATGTTGAGCTACATAAAACTTAAAAGCTTCTCCACTGTGAAAAATCTAAAACCTAAAATAAACATATTCCACTGATTAGGAGAAAATATTACCATATCACATATAAGACAAAGACTCATCCAAGATATATAAAACTCTCTCTAAGCTCAACAACAAAAACAAAAATTACTCAATATCAAAATGGGGGAAATAAATGAAAATATGCTTCCTTAAAGATGACCTAAAGGTGGAGCTAGGGAGATAGTATAGGAGGTACAGCCCTTACCATGCACAATTGATCAGGGTTTAATCCCTGACCTTCCTATGTTCCCCTGTGCCCTGCCAAGAGTGATTCCTGAGTGCAGAGCCAGAAGTAATCCCTGAGCACCACTGGAGTGTGTTGTAGCCAAAAAAGATCATTGCTTTTAAAAATGATAATCTACAGAAGACCGACAGACATATGAAAATGGGTTCATCAGCACTACTTTTCAGGGAAATGAACATAAAAACAACAAATAGATTCCACCTCCCACCAGCAAGAATCATCAAAATCAAAAAGCCTAGTGGGGAAAAAAATCTAAACAGTAACTGTTGAAAAATAGTGTGGAGATTTCTAGAAAATATAGAGTATAACTTTCATCTGATCCAGCTATTGCCATCCTGGGCATCTACTCCAAGAATACTAAAATGTTATTTTACAAAGATATTGCTCAAGGCCACTCTCCACATGCTTGAACGAGCCTCACACATGAAGGAACTGACAGAGGAACCCAGGTATGTGGGACTCGTGGCTGAGATCTTCAAGCCTGCTTGGATCAAGACTGGGCCTCCTCCACCCAGATCCCCAGTTTTACAGTAGCTTGGCAGTCACACACACAAACTACCCCCGGCACCATGTAATCTCCTCAACGGCCAGATCCAGGGACTATAAAATAAAGCTCCCGGAGAAGAGCGACGCAGAGTCTCCTGCCCCCAAACCAGAATGTCTTCACCGGACCCCATAAGAGGGGGGCAGGTTGAGTTTCCCTCCCTGCCCCAGGCAGAGCCCTGGCAGCCAAAAACCTCCAGAACCCATCCACAGCCATTCTCAAGGCCACTCTCCACATGCTCGGACGAGCCTCACCCATGAAGGAACCGACAAAGGAACCCAGGTATGCGGGATCTGTGGCTGAAATCTCCAAGCCTGCTCAGATTGGGACTGGGCCTCCTCCACCCATATCCCCAGTTTTCCAGTAGCTTGGAAGTCACACCCACAAACTGCCCCTGGCACCATGTAATCTCAACAGCCAAGATCCAGGGACTATAAAACAAAGCTCCCAGAAAAGAGTGATGCAGAATCTCACATGGCAGAGCCTTGCAAGCTACCCGTGGTGTATTCGATATGCCAAAAACAGTAACAATAATGGGCCTCATTCCCCTGACCCTGAATGTGACAGGGACCAATGGAAATGTTACTGGCACCAGCCCGTGCAAATAGATGAGCGACGGGACGACAGTGACAGTGATATATATATATATATATATATACATATATATATACAGTGATGTATATATATATACACATATATATACATATTCCTTGCAGCATTATTCATAATAGTTACGATCAGGAAACAACACAAGTGCTCAACAACTGATGACTGAAGAAATTGTGGTGTTATATAATCATGATTGAATGCTAGTCAGCTCTGAGAAAAAATGAAATCTTGAAATTTGCTTCAATTTGGATGGAACTAGAAGAATTCATGCTAACTGAAGTGAATAGGAAGAATAAAATAGACACCAAATGATTTCACTCATTTGGGGAGTATAAATAAAAATAAACTAAGGGATTAAACAATACCCAATGGAAACAAACACTGAGATATGGTCATTAAACCTATGATATGATGATAAGTCAGGGAAGAAACATTGGGGATCATTTTTGGAGGAATGTTGGCACTCTGGTAGTAGAAACAATTTAGCAGTGAAAGAGTAAGATACTAATATTGATACAATTGGTAAAAGTAAAAATATCAGGATGTGGCGATAGAGTAGGTAAAGTGCTTTCATTATATGCAGCTGACCAAGGTCTGATTCCTGCATCATATATAGTCCCTAAACTCCACAAAGAGTGAACCCTGAGTGCAGAACCAGGGGTAAGTCCTGAACACATCAGAGTGTGGTTCCAAAAGCAAATATTCAAATATAACTCAAAGACAATACAGATTTTAAGGTTCATGATAGGCGTGTGCTGACCTAAGTTTGATTTCTGGTACTACATGGTCCCCAGACACCACAGTCCTCAAGCACCACTAAGTGTGGCCTTGAAGATATACATCACTTCCAGGAAGAGTACAGGTATCTTTGGCACAAAAGGGACTAAGCAGCACCACGTCATTCGGTGCTCACATTGAATGCCAGCCCAGTGAGCATAGAGTCACTGGTGAGTCTCCCAGACAAGCTAAGTGCATCTTCGGAGTCCACCCCACCCAAGAAATAAATACATAATCTCATAAAGCTTTTATTTTTTTTTTAAAGAAATATTTTATTGAACCACCGTGAAAACAAAAAAAATACAAAGCTTTCAGGTTTAAGTCACAGTCAAATACTGATTAAACCACCATCCCTTCACCAGTGCACCTGTTCCACCACCAAAAACCCCAATACACCCCCCTCCCACCCCACCCCCCATCTAAGTAGCTGATGATATTCCCATTATTCTCTCTATATATTGAGTACATTTCATATTTCCATACAGAACTCACTATTGTTGATTGGAAATTTTCCCCAACAATCAGGCCTGCTGAATAAGCATCATCTAATAATTTCTCTTCCTTGGTAAAGGTGAAGATTTTGAGTCCGCGCGGCCGCGCGGTTTTGGGTTTCTAATATTTTAGCTCAGTTCACAGTCAAAATGGATGGCTCAAAGAATCTGCTCTGGTGCCAAAATGGGTTAGGAGACCTCAGGATCACAGTCAGTAGGCGGGAGGCTCTGCTTCTCGTGCCGCGGCTCTTGGTTCATCTCTGGGCGGAAGGCGCGCCGGGAACACCTCCCCTCCCAGGATCACCTACAGGCTACGTCACTAAAGAAAGTCCTACCTCCTGGTGTAGGGGTCTTAGAGGGTGGCTCTCACCGCGTGGTTGCTGCCGCTGCCGCCATTTTCGCTCAGAAAAATGGGGTGGAGAGGGAAAAAAATCCCTCCCCGGACTGCACGAGGTTGTAGTTCAGTTCGCAGTCAAAATGCATGGCTCCAAGAATCTGCTCTGGTGCCAAAATGGGTTAGGAGAACTCAGGATCACAGTCAGTAGGCGGGAGGCTCTGCTTCTCGTGCCGCGGCTCTTGGTTCATCTCTGGGCGGAAGGCGCGCCGGGAACACCTCCCCTCCCAGGATCACCTACAGGCTACGTCACTAAAGAAAGTCCTACCTCCTGGTGTAGGGGTCTTAGAGGGTGGCTCTCACCGCGTGGTTGCTGCTGCTCATAAAGCTTTTAAAGTTTTAGTATAGCTGGGGTGATAGCACAGTGGGTAGTGCGTTTGCCATGCACACGGCCTACCCAGGTTCAATTCCTCCGTTCCTCACAATGGAGATGTTACTGGTGCCCACTCGAGCAAATCGATGAACAATGGGATGCAGTGCTACAGT
This sequence comes from Sorex araneus, assembly GCF_027595985.1. Classification (NCBI taxonomy): domain Eukaryota; kingdom Metazoa; phylum Chordata; class Mammalia; order Eulipotyphla; family Soricidae; genus Sorex; species Sorex araneus. Next base: position 131,306,184 of record NC_073313.1, read on the forward strand.
GACAGTGCTACAGTATAACTCCAGTAGGGAAATTATTACAAAATATTGCAATGCAATATTTTTTGTTGAGTCACTGTGAGATACCCAGTCACAAAGCTGTTCATGGTCAAGCTTCAGCCATAAAATGTTCCAACAACAACCCCTCCACAGTTTACATTTCCCATAACCAATGACACCGGTATCCCTCCTGCCACCCCACAAAGCTGCCTCTATTGCAGGCACTTTTCTACTTTGCTTCATCTTATCTCTCTCTCTCTTCCCTCTTTTTGGATATTTTTGTTTGCAATAAGAAACTGAGAGGTTATTATGTTTGTTCCTTTACCTAATTTCAGCACGCAGTGATCATTTCCAACTATCATTGCCATAGTGATTACTTCTCTATCCCAACTGCCTTCTTCCCCATCACCTAAGGCAGGCTTGGTCCATGTTTCTACTGTCCCTGTGTATTAATGTAAGATGGTAGGCCTCACCTTCTCAACTTCAAACTGTACTACAAAGCAGTATTGATTAAAACAGTATGGTTTGGAATAAAGAGAGACCTGCAGATCAATGGAATAGAGTTGTATAACCTGAAAGATATCCTCAAATATATGGCCACTTAATCTTTAATAAGGAGCAAGAAATGTGAAATGGAGCAAGGAAAGCCACTTCAACAACTGTTGCTCGAAGAGCAGGACAGCTACATGCAAAAAATTAACTCATCTCTCGCTAACACAATGTACAAAAGTCAGATCAAAATTGATTAAAGATCTCAATGTCACACCTAAATCCATAAAGTACATGAAAGAAAACGTAAGCAAAAACCCTCCATGACATTGAAGCTAAAGGAATCTTTAAAGATGAAATACTGCTGACCAAGAAAATGGAAGCAAATATAAGCAAATGGGACTACATTAAGCTAAGAAGCTTCTACATCTCAAAAGAAACAGTGACCTAGATACAGAGACATTCCATGGAATGGGATAAATTATTTACCCAATAATCAACAGATAAGTTAATATGCAAGATATATAAGGTACTGGTAGAACTTTACAAGAAAAAATCCAACCCAATCAACAAATTGGGAGAGGAAATGAACAGAAACTTCCTCAAAGAAGAAATACAAATGGCCAAAAGGCACATGAAAAATGCTTTACATCACTAATCATAAGGGAGATGAAAATCAACAATGAAATATTGTCCCTTTCCACAGGGAGCTTAGGTTTATTGAGTTACTCCCATCACAGTGCTCCCGAGGCACTCCCATTATTTTGTGTTTATCTTTAACCTATTCTCTGTGCTCTGCTTCTCCAATCGATTAACCACCTATTTCTCCAAATCTGACACATGACTTTTAAAGTCAGTATCTTCTAAGAATTCTGAATTTTGTATTTGTAAGTGAAATGTTGCTTTTCTCCTTCTCTTAGATCCTTTGCATAATTTACTTCAGAGAAATATTCCTTTTTTATAGACACAGGAAAACAGTTAATGCTATGCTTTTGTAACTTGGAAGTTAGTTGACTCTGAATAATATTTACTCCTGGGCATCTGTCCTATTTACTCTACTTTAGCCTCAGTTGTCCTTAGTTCCTACCACCCCAAAATCAGGGTTCCAACAAAGTGACTGGACAGACCAGGGCAAGCTGTAAGCTACTCAGGCATTGAAATGCAACAGGTCAAGCACCATAGTACTTAACTTCTTAACTATAAGTTAAGAGCATGATCATGGACAAATTCTGCCATTATCTAAAGAGAAATAACTGGATAAGGACTCTGCTGGTAATAGGAAGGACAAATCTGGCCTGAGGACTGTAGTCTGGGATCTGTAGTGAGATGTCCCCAGGAGACCCACCCTATAAGCTTAATGTATCCCATACAGTGTCCATACAAAATCACTGTGTCACTGTCATCCCGTTGCTCATCTATTTGCTCAAGTGGGCACCAGTAACGTCTCCATTGTGAAACTTGCTGTTACTGTTCTTGGCATATTGAATATGCCACAGGAAGCTTGCTGGGCTCTGCTGTTTGGGCGGGATACTCTCGGTAGCTTGCCGGGCTCTCCGAGAGTAGCAGAGGAATTGAACCTGGGTCGCCTACCCTACCCGCTGCGCTATCGCTCCAGCCCATAAATGACTAATATTATTAAGAAGTAGAATTAAGATGAATGTTTAAATGGTTATTGGACTAAGGAAAGGAGAAATGCACCCCTAGATGGTATTTCACCCTTAAGCAAAGGGTGAAATAATTCTCACCTTGCTGGGTGAGAATTTGTCCTACAAGAAGCTTCCCCTGAGAGAAGGAGTTTATATCTGATGATCATATAACCATAGCTATGTGTAATTGCTACCACAACCTCTCATGATTTGAGGCTATAACAAAGGCTGTAAGAGTGGACATGAGGGGAAGAAATACAGGAGTGGGCAAAATTGGAAAAAGGCAGAGGAAGACTTATTTGGAATAAACTGCAGCTGATCACTAACCAGCCTGTCCCTCATTTCTTCCTTTGTCCACCCATTGCCATCTGCCATCAGGGGTGAGAGAAGTGACCCAAGACCACTGAACGCAGGCAGTGAGAGAGCACAACGGCTTTGTATTCATGTATTGAACACACAGGATATCATCTCACACCACAGAGACAGTGGCACACATGCAAAAGTAGAAGAGCAAAAAAAAAAGAAGATCAAACAGTGTTGGCATGGATGTGGAAAGAAAGAGACTCTCCATTGTTGGTGAGAATGCTGACTGGTCCAGCCATTTTGCAAAACAATATAGACATTCCTAAAAAAACTAGAAATTGAGTTCCCATTTGATGCAGCAATACTACTTCTGGGAATATACACCAGGGGTCAAAAAAAAACACACAGCAGAAACATCATCTGCACGTTTATGTTCATTGAAGCACTGGTCATAATAGCCAGAATCTTAAAACAACCCAAATGCCTGAGAACAGATGACTGGATAAAGAAACTATGATACATCTACACAATAGAATACTACACAGTGGTTAATAAAAATGAATTTATGAAATTTTCTTATAAATGGATGGACTTCCAGAGTATCATGCTGAGTGAAATGAGTCAGGAGAAGAGGGACAGACACAGAATGATTGCAGAAATCGACGATCAACTGGATTTCGTGATTAGTGATTTGTGATAAAACGATATTATTTAAAACAGAGTGGTTCTGGAATAAAGGGTCTTTGGCCAATGGGCCAAAATAGAATACTAAGAATAACCCCCATGTATGTGGTCAGCAAATTTTGGACAAAGGATCTGAAAGCATGAAGTGGAAAAAAAGACACTATTTTCAAGAGATGGTTTGTGAGAATTGGATAACCAAATGAAAAAAAATGAACCTGAATCTGTATCCTACTCCATACCGAAAAGTCAACTCAAAGTGATTCAAAGACCTTGATATCGGGCCTGAATCTATAAAGTACATTGAGTAAAATAGGGGTAGAATGCTCAAAGACCTAGATCTCAAAGGAGTTTTCAATGAAACGATGCCATTTGCAAAAGCTTCAGAATCAAAACGAAATGGGACTATATCAAACTTAAAAGTTTCTATATAGCAAAAGAAACAAGGGCTAAAACTAAACCACAGCTAAATAAATGGAAGAAAATATTCACATTAGACACATCAGATAAACGGTTGATATCGAGAAACTGTAATTTACTCACGAAGATCAACAAAAAAATCTTAAAGCCCCATCAAAAAATGGAGAGAAGTGAAGAGACACTTTTCTGAGGAAGATAAGTTAATGGCCAACAGGGTCATGAATAAATCCTCATCATTACTTATTATAAAGGAAATCCAAATCAAAAAGCAGTGAGATATCATATTATATCTGTGATAATGACACATATCCAACATACTGGAAGCAACCTCTTATTGGTAAGGATGTGGTTAAAAAAAAAAGAACCCTCATCTACTGCTGATGGAAATGTTTTCTGGTCTACACCTATGTAAATAGTATGGAAGGTACTCAGTAAACTCAAAACTAAGATACCATAAGACTAATAAATTCCACTTTTGTGTATCTATGCTGAGGACAGAAAAACATATATTTAAAAGAACTTATGCATTCTATTATTCATTTCAGCACTCAATACAATAGCTATGATTTGGAATCGACCTAGCTGTCCAATGACAGCTAATTGGCTCACGAATATTAATTTGCGATATATATACACAATGTAAGGAATGATGAAATAATGCAATGTTCTGAAATATTGATGGAACTGAAAGATAACATGTTAAAAGAAGTAAGCCAGAAGAATAAGTACAGAGTATGATATTACTTAGCACTGTAGCACTGTTGTCCCATTGTTCACCGATTTGCTCAAGTGGGCACCAGTAACATCTCCATTGTGAGACTTTTTGTTACTGTTTTTGGCATATCGAATATGCCACGGGTAGCTTGTCAGGCTCTGCCATGCAAGTGGGATACTCTCAGTAGTTTGCCGGGCTCTCCGAGAGGGACAGAGGAATCGAACCTGGATCAGCCTAGAGCAAAACAAACGCCCTACCCACTGTGCTATGGCTCCAGCCCGTGGTATTTAGAATTATTATATGAGGGGATGCAATGTATTAAATGGGGGATTCCCAGATCATCCTTGGCCTCAGAGTATAGGGAAGAGAAAGAAAGAAAGAGTGAGGAAGAAGAGACAGATGAGAAGCAACTACCAGAGATAAAACCCTGAAAGCAAGAAACTCAAACTTTAACAATTGAACTTATAAAGGTCCCTGTGAAGAAAGCAGGCTTGATGGGATGGAGACATGAGAAGGACCCTGGAAAAATTTGTGGAGAAAAGTTGACACTGGTGATGGAATCAGTACTGCAATATAGTATGTCAAAAACTCAACTACGAATAACTTTGTAACTCATAGCGTTTTATTTTTTATTTTTTTACCATTAATTTGTATTTGGGCTGGAGCGATAGCACAGAGGGTAGTGCGTTTGCCTTGCACGCGACTGACTGGGTTCAATTCCTCCATCCCTCTCGGAGAGCCCAGCAAGCTACTGAGACTATCCCGCCAGAACAGCAGGGCTTGGCAAGCTACCCGTGGCATATTTGATATGCCAAAAACAGTAACAACAAGATTCACAATGGAGACGTTATTGGTGCCCACTGAAACAAATGGATAAACAATGGGATGAGAGTGCTATAACAGTGCTACAGTGCTAATTCATATTAATTCAATAATTTAATATTCATATAACTGATAATTAAGCAAGGCCTTGAATTCATACCCTACGGACTGGTTTTTTACTTGAATCACTGTGAGATACACAGTTACAAACTTTCAATACAATGAAATACATGATTCACCTCCCCCACGTGTGCTTCCCTTTGGACCCTGCTGCGGAGCGAGCATGATGGAAGAGCCCAAGGAAGCGCTCTTGGACTCCAAACAGCCCACTGAACTAATTCCGGCATGGGACCAGAGACCCCACGGTGCGCTGAAACAGTGGGAGCCGGGCATCCCCCAATTCTTTTAACCTCTCTCTCTCTCCACACCTCCCCCCTGAGCACAGCGCAGGATCCGCGGTTTTCCTGAGCGCAAAATGGTGACGGCGACCCAGCTGAAACGGGAGGCGCGCGCGCTTGCGGGAGGCCCCAGGGGGCGGGGGCGGCGACCCCCGCCCACAGCAGATAGATACTTAAACCCACCTCCCCCACGTGTGCTTCCCTTTGGACCCTGCTGCGGAGCGAGCACGATGGAAGAGCCCAAGGAAGCGCTCTTGGACTCCGAACAGCCCACTGAACTAACTCCGGCATGGGACCAGAGACCCCACGGTGCGCTGAAACAGTGGGAGCCGGGCATCCCCCAATTCTTTTAACCTCTCTCTCTCTCCACACCTCCCCCCTGAGCACAGCGCAGGATCCGAGGTTTTCCTGAGCGCAAAATGGAGACGCCGAGCCTCTCTCTAGGCTTCTCCATCTTATGAGCACCATAAAAGGGTAAAAGTTTGTAGTGATATTTCTGGTTGTACTTTTCCTGGACTTTATACAGAAACCCAAAACCGCGCGGCCGCTGTCGCGGCCGCGCGACCTAATGTCATCTTAGCATCAGCAATATGTAATATGTCCCTTTTTAATGGGTCGGACTTTTGTGGGAGATCCTAACAAGAATAGTAAGTCTGTTGCTGAAATATTGAAGGCAATCAAAGTGGTAGCCATCTCTCTAGACTGAACTAAGCTATATCCCCACGCCGGCTGAGAAGAAATATCCTTCTTTCTCGGGAAGAAACGCGGCGTGGTGTCAAACATAGTGTGATGTCCATTAAGCAAACAGACCTGGTGGCGTGGGAATGGGATATAAGGGGAAAAATTATGTACATGGAACAGTGGGACGCTGGTGGAATCTTGAGCCGGAGCCGATACCAGCGCAAGCCCTTCGGTTCCAGAAACTGCTGGCAGAAACTCTACTAGTCTATCAACTAAGCCAGAGCCCCACGCCTGCCGATGACGGGAAATAACCATCCTTTTGGGTTTTTTTTTCCCTTGTCAGGCAGCGTGGCGATTACCAAACAGGCGTGAACTCGGTGGCGCGGGGCAAGGGGGAAAAAGAAAAGTTATGTAACAAACAGCGGGACTTAATATCTCTATATTCTTAGCAGTGGAGAACTATCAAATGCCTCCTTGGCAATAGGACTGCTTTCCTTTTTTGGGGGAAACCCCAACAATGGTAGTGAGTTGTGTGTTGAAACATGGAATGTAATCGAGATAAGGCATAAACGAAGTGGAACTTATCATGTACAAGGGTGGGGACTGGGGAGGTGGGAGGGGGTGGCAGGTATACTGGGGGGGTTGGTGATGGGAGATGGGCACTGGTGAAGGGAAGGGTGTTTGAGAATTGTATAACCGACATAATCCTGAGAACTATGTAACCCTCCACATGGTGATTCAATAAAATTATTTAAAAAAAAAAAAAAAGAAATACATGATTACCCTTCAATTACATTGTTTTAATAAAAATGCTCATTGAAATATATTAAAAAGGAAATAGCTCACTACAAAAAATTAATCAGAGGTACCCTATTACCTATCTTTCTCAAACTCTCCTCCAAAAAATAAATTAGCAAGAAATCTTTCAACATTTTTTCTATGACATCAACAAGTTACGGATAGCAAAAGTAGTCACAGACTACATTTTTTTTAATATGGAAGCTGCAGGTCAATACCACTGACAAACATAGATATAATGATCCTCAACAAAATCTTAGTTTATTGAATTCAATAGTGCATTAAAAGGTTAGTTGTGACCACGTGTGATATGTTCTTTGAATGTAAAATAACATTATGATATTCAAAAGAAAAGGTAAAATCTTGTGGTCACATGAATAGATGCAGAGAAATATTTTCACATGATTAAATACATTTTATTTTTTAAAAACTAAATTATCAACAGAAAGGGGATAGGAAGGATTTGCCTCAATATTGTACAGGACATACAACAAATCCATAGCTAATGTCACAATGTCAATAAATTAAAAGCTTTTCTTCTTAGATTAAACACAAAGACTCCACTCACAAAATTCTTCAACATAGTATTGTAATTATTATTCATAGAAATTAGATAAGAAATGTAAATTAATTCATGCTGGAAAATGTGCAATTAAAAAATTAATATTGAGATGGCATAATTGTACGTGAAATCCTAAATTTTATATGAATATCAGAAGCAATAATTTTTCCATAAAAGTTTTTCAAAAATTATATCACCATAGGATACATAGTTACAAAGTTGTTCGTGCTGGGTTTCAGTTGTACAGTGCTCCAACACCCATCCCTTCATCAGTTTACATTTCCCACAACCAATGTCTCCAGTTTCCCTCCAGAAACTCACTCCAGCCTGCATTTATGTCAAACACTTTAACACTGTCGTTCCTCTGTCTCTCTCTCTCTCTCTCTCTCTCTCTCTCTCTCTCTCTCTCTCTCTCTCTCTCTCTCTCTCTCTCTCTCTCTCTCTCTCTCTCCTGGTTCCTTTATCCATTTACTGTAGTACTCGGTCACTTGGTTTGTTTCCGGATTCTGGCAATTGTGAATAGTGCTACAGTAAACATAGAAGTGCATATGGCTTTTCTACATTGTGATTTTGGACCCTAGGCTATAACCCCTGTAGTGTTATTTTGGGGGTACTATGGAAAATTATTTTCTAGTTTTTGAGGAATATTCATATTGTTTGCCAAATGACTGGATGTATTGGAATTCCTACCAGCAGTGACTGAGAGTCCCTTACTCTCCACATCCATGCCAGCCCTGGTTGTTCTTGTTCAGTCTCTATAATGCGGCCTATGACATTTTCAAATAAATAGATATAACAATCTACTCCTAATATCCATACGAAACAATAAACGCCCCCAAATAGCTAAACAAGCAATCCTTGGGGAAAAGATGATGAGAGACATCACTTTCCCCAACTTCAACCTGTACTACAAAGTAGTAGTAAATAAAACAGCATGGAATTAAAATAAAGACAGAACCTTACATCAATTAAATAAAGTTGAATATCATGAGACATACTCTCAAGTATATGATTAGTTAATCTATGATAAATGAGTAAAAAATATGAAGTGGAGCTAGGAAAGCCTCTACAACAAGTAGTGTGGGGAAAACTGGTCAGTTACTTACAAAAAAAAATTCAGACTTCCTACTAATGCCATGAACAAAAGTCAAATCAAAACAGATCAAAGACCTGAATCTATAACGTACCTAGAGGCAGAGCTCCTGATATCGTTGAAGCAAAAACATTTTCAAGAATTAAACACCACTGACTAAGTTGGTAAATGCAAATATAAAGAAATTGGACTTCATTAAACTAAGAATGTTCTGTACCCCAACAGAAAGGATAATCAAGATACAAAGTCAGCCATGGAATTGGAAAATTATTTACCTAACACCTATTTGTTGAGGGGTTAATATCAAAGATAGAACTTAAAAAAAAAGAAAAAATCCAACCCAATCCAAAAATGGGAAAAGAGAGGAAAAGAAACTTCCTCAAAAAAGAAATACAAATGGCGGAAAGGCACATCAAAGGGCTGGAGCAATGGCACAGCAGGTAGGGCGTTTGCCTTTCACTCGGCTAACCCAGGTTCAATTCTCAGCATCCCCTGAGCATCATCAGGGGAAATTCCTGAGTGCAGAGCCAGAAGTAATCCCTGTGCATAGCCAGGTGTGACCCAAAAAGAAAAAAAAAGGCACATCTTAAAATACATAAAATACTCAACATCACTAATCATCAGACAGATGGGGAAAAAACAGGGAGATATGATCTCATGCCAAAAGATTAAGAAATTTCAAAAGGAAGAAATAAAGTTATACAGCAGCATAAAAAGATATAACATCAGTATACAAAAAATCAGTTGCATTTCTATTTCACATTTATACACATTTGTGTCAAAACAATCAGGTACTTATCAACCAAATTAACATAGGAAGTAAAATATTTATACAAAAAGCTATAATTTACTATTTAAAGAAAGAGAAGGAAAATTAGAAATAGAAAAATATTCCATGCAACTGTATTGGAAGAACTAACATTATTAAAATGACAAACCCCGCATAAGTCATTATACTGATGCAATGCAATCACTACCAAAATTTCAATGATATTTTTCAAGGATATAAAAAATATTGCTAACATTTTTATTGAACATTAAAAATCCACCAATAGACAAAGCAAACATGTGGCAGGGAGTAATTGGACGCAAAGTATCCCCCAACGTTAATAGTACACGATTTAGTAATAAAAGCAACATGTTATTGGAAATGAAAGTAGATATTGACAACAGTGTAATATATTTGAGAATATAAATATAACCCTCACATAGATGGGCAATTAATTTTTGACAAAGGAACCAAGAGCAAAAAGGAAAGAAAGTCTATTCAACAAGTGGTTCTGGGGAAAATGTTTAGCAACATTAAAAAGAATTAAATCAATCAGTATCTCACACCATGGAAAAAAAGTTAAATCCAAATGGATCAAAGCCTTAATGTTAGACTGTACTCCATAAAGTACTATAAGAAATATACAGGTGAACTGGACACATTATCTTCAGATGTTCAATGATTCAACCTTTCTGACAAAAGATAAATAAAATATCAACCTTTCTGATAAATTGAACTATATCAAGCTAAAAAGTTTCCACTGCAAAAGCTTAAATGAAAGATCCAATTGAACAGAAAAAAATTAAACCGGAAAAAGGACATTTACGATGTGTAACACAAAGACAACTCTAAAGAAACAGTAAATAATGTCATCAAAAAAGGGAGAAGAACTGAACTGCTAATTCCCTAAAGCAGACATATAGGTGGCCAAAAGACAAGAACAAAAATAGTTATCAAACATTATTTTCAGGGATTCTCAAATAAAAGTGGCAATAATATCATCAGTTCTCACTAACAATACTGTCCTGTATTGAAAAATGCTTGAAACAGTCAGTGCTGGAAGTGATGAAGTGAAAAGGAAACCTTAATTTCCTGTTGCTATAGTTGTTGACTGGAAAACAATATAGAGATTTCTCAAGAATTAAAAAAAAATAGGCGCTGAGTGATAGCATAGCAGGTAGGGCATTTGCTTTGCACGCAGCCGAACCCGGGTTCGATGCCCAGCATCCAATATGGTCCCCTGAGCACGGCCAGGAGTAGCCCCTATGCATCGTGGGGTGTGATCCAAAAATCAAAAAAAATATTAAAAAATATAATTATCAAGCTGGGGGAATAATTCAGTGGTTAGATTCAGAGTTTGAACATTTGTACTTTACTTCAGAACTGAGTATGAACATTGAACATTGAAACCCTAGTTTAAACTACCATGCCCCATGCCCCTCCCAAGCATCACTGATGTGACCTTGGAGGACCCTGATCACCAGTGGGGTGAATCCTAGCACCTCAGAGCCTAATTATTAAACTGTCCAGCCTGGTAAGTCAAGTATTACCTGGAGTGTGCCCTGGGCCTCTGTGTAGTACTGGGGAGACCCTGAAAAAATAGAACTACCATATAATCCATCAAATCTACTCATTGGTTTCTCACACAAAACCACTAAAACAATTTGAATATATATCATATGTATTCATGTTTATATTTCAAGCAATACTCAATATTTACAATATCCAACATATGTAAAAAGTGTTCAACAACAGATTAGCATGTAAAATAATTATGTCATACATTCACAAAGAAATATTTCTTAGTTGTAAGGAAAGTTAGAATTATTTTTATACAAGATGTAAGGAACTATAGGGTGTCATTTAAAAAATTAGAGAAACAAATGAAAAATATAAACTTTACTCATATGTGTAATATAAATAAAGCAAGTGAATGGACAATTTCCAGTAAACAGACCCCCATTCCCTAATGGTCAGACGGCCAATTGGTACAGCCTTTTTGGAAAACAAGTATGAACCCTTCTCAAAAATAAGGAATCGAGCTGCCATGTGACCCAGCAATTACACTTATTAGAATCTAGCCAAAGGGCCCAAAAACTGTACTCAGAACATCAATTTGCTTCCTATGTTCACTGAAGTACTGTTTGTGAGAGCTAAAATCTGGAAACAATCCAATTGCACAGTAACATGTTACTGGAAAAAGAAACTAAGGCACATATACAGTGGAATAACACTCAGGTTTAAGAAAAGATAAAGTCACATAATTTGTTCCCATGTGGATGAATAGAGGAGGGTGTCCAACATAAATGATCTCTGTCATAAGTATTATATAAAGAAACAAAGTAGGGGTATAACCAAAGGCAAGAGAAATTGAGAAGTGGTCTTTAATAGGAAGCTTAACACAGGGCACATTGCCGGGGGGAAGGGGGTTGTTGACTGGAAAAGAATGAATGGCTGAGGGAACACTGGGACAATGGTGGAAGAAAGTGGATACTCTGTTGGAAGGTATGGGACAGGAACATGTAATGCATGAAGCACTATCAGTATCAGTATTGTAAATCACAGTGCTTAAGAGAAAGAAAGAGAGATAGAGAGAAAGTGCCTGCCATAGTGTCAGAGTAAGGCAGTCAATGTGAGGGAAACTGGGGTCATTGGTGGTGGGAACTATGCACTGGGGAAAGGATTGGTGTTGGAACTTTATATGACCGAAACAAAATCAAGAACAACTTTGTAACTTGTGTATCTTACTGTGATTCAATAAAAAGAAAAAATATATTCTATTCAAAAACATCTCTTAGACTCTGCAACAGATTTGATATGACTAAGTAGGAAGGAGAGGAACAGATGTGAAGATGGATGATGGTAAAGTTTTATTTGTACATGGTGGTGGGTGTAGTGTGGTAACAATTGAACAATAAAGCTTAAGCATTGATACTCTTTTAAACCATTACCACATGAGTTAAACAAAGATTTTCAAATTCATATTGGGGATGTAGCTCAGTGGATGGTAACATGTTCTGTATGCCTGAGCTACTGTTATCCCTGATACCAAAACAAAGGAAATAAAAAACTGGGCTAAGGTCATATGAAAAGTTGTTTATATGAAGAGCAGTTTCCTTGAAAAAATAAACAAGATCTATAAACCACTACCAAAATTCACAAAGATAGATAGGGAGAGAGAGAGAAAGAGAGAGAGAGAGAGAGAAAGAGAGAGAGAGAACTCAAAAACACCGAATCAGAAAGGAAAGGGGAGACATTACAACAGAAACCACAGAAATTCAAAAGATCATCGGAGATTACTTTGAGAGTTTTCGTGCAACAAAACAAAGGTACCTAGAAGAAATGGATAAATTCCTGGATTCCTATAACCTCCCAAAGCTGAATTAAGAAGATTTGGAATACCTGAATAAACCTATCACTATCAAGAAAATTGAAACGGTAGTCAAAAGTCTTCCTGAAACAAAAGCCCAGGTCCATATGGATTCACTACTGAATTCTTTCAAACTTTTAAAGAGTACCTATTGTCAGTCCTTTTCAAGGTTTTCCAGGAAATTGAAGAAATAGAAACACTCTCAAACAAGTTCTCTGAGGTACGTATCACCCTCGTTCCAAAACGCGGCAGAGACATTACAAAAAAAAAAAAATTGATATCCCTATGAACACTGATACAAAGATTCTCAACAAAATGTTACCTAAACATGACCAATAACTCCTAAACATGACCAATAACTGTATCACTGTCATTCCGTTGCTCATCGATTTGCTCGATTTGCTCGAGCAGGCACCAGTAATGTCTCCATTGTGAGACTTGTTGTTACTGTTTTAGGCATATCGAATAAGCCACGGGTAGTTTGCCAGGTTCTGCCGTGCAGGTACTATACTCTCGGTAACTTGTCAGGAGGACAGCGTATATATAGATATATATCATATATATGTTTTATATATAACATATATACATATATATACACACACACCATTTGTGGTGTTAGGGGTCTAATTTTGTTGACCTTGTGCAAGGTACTTACTATGGTACTATTTCTTTGGTCCTGCAACTTTTGCATTTTTAAAGGATAACGTTTCATAATCTGTATTACAAACCACAATACTCAAAAGGAGAGAGAAAGAGAGAAGAAAAAGACTACAATAGAGGCAGACTGAGGAGGGATAGTGTCTATCACATTGCTGTATTTTATTGAAGTATCATTATTAGTATAACATCCTTTAAAAATGCAAAAGTTGCAGAACCAAAGAAATAGCACTGCAGTAATATGCTTGCCTCGCACATGGAGAACACAGTTAGACCCCTAACACCACAAATGATCCTCTGAACACCACAAGGAACAATCACTAACTGCAGAGTCAAGATTAATCCCTGATGTGGCTCAAAAAAAATGCTGAAGTTGTGGCTGGAGAAATAGAACAGAGTGAAGCTTTTGTCTTGTAGAAGGCCAACTTCAATTTGATCTGGTCCTTAGCACTCTCCCGAATGAAACCAGGAGTAGGCGCTGAGTTATACATTGGAACATTATCTCTCTTATTCAAGAAATTATGAAATCTGAATAAACAGAATTTATTTTTCAATAATGTTGCATCTAATAATTTTACACTAAAAAAAACCTTAGAGATGGGGCAGAAGCAATAGTACAGGAGGTAGGGTGTTTGCCTTATAAGCAGCAGACCCAGGAATTGAACCCCCAGCATCCTATATGGTCCCTTTATCACCGCCAGGAGTAATTCTTGAGTACAGAGCCAGGAGTAACCCTTGAGCATCGCTGGATATGATCCAATAACAAAGGGAAAAAAAAAAACACCGCAGTGGAATATAAATCTTAAACTGGAGTGAACATTCACCAGAGGGCAGTATGTTGCAATTAAAAATTATAAGCAGAATTTTCCAGACAATGTATCATTTAAAACGTCTAAGTATAGGCTTGCTGTTCTAGTCCATGTTCTCCCTTGAACAAATATCTCACTTGATTTTCTCTATGTATCTTTGCTTGCTTGCTTTTTCCAGTCTGGAGAAGTCCTTGTTCTCTCTTGAACATGTACTGTCTCTCTCTCTCTCTCTCCCCTCACATCATGCTAAATAATATTTATTATTTTTATATTTTGGGTTGGAGCGATAGCGCAGAAGTTGGGCATTCACCTTTCACGCAGCTGACCCAAGTTCTATTCCTCCGCCCCCCTCTGAGAGCCCGGCAAGCTACCAAGAGTATCGAGCCCGTGCGGCAAAGCCTGGTAAGTTACCCGTGCATATTGGATGTGCCAAAAACAGTAACAATAAGTCTCTCAATGAGAGATGTTACTGGTGCCCACTCAAACAAATAGATGAGCAACGGGATGACAGTGACAGTGATTTTTATATTTTAATATTATTTATATTTATTTTAATAAAAATAAATACGTTATACAGTGTATAGAGCTGTTCCACACTCTCTCAGGTATGTCCCAAGTTTTGACTGACACCAATGGCCTCAGTTTCCCTCCCCGGTCCCCTACTACCTCTGTGACAGGTACTTTCTCTGTGTGTGTGTGTGTGTGTGTGTTTGTGTGTGTCTCTCGTGTGTCTCTCTCTATCTCTCTCAAAAGTCCCTATATGCCTTACAATTTAGGTAACTATTATTATTAGGAAAATTACTAACTGATATATGCTGTATTCCTGATTGAGATCTGAACCCTAATTTAAATTTATTCTCATTGCTCCTTTCTCCAGTAGGAACTATTGCAATATTTTCTTAAAATGTGGCCAAGTGTGAACACCAGTTTATAACTAATCACATATAAATACTTATAAAAATAGCATTGGTTTATAACTTTTAGAGTGTTCAAATGTGCAGCATTACAAATAAACATCTGTATATAACATTTTCACCATTGAAAAATCTAGTTTCTATTCATCACGAAACAATTGCTTCCTCTTTAACCCACATCTCCCTCTTCTTCCTTTCCTTCTCATAACTAATATTTGGTCTATCAATAGAATTTGTTTCTGTTCTGTTCATTCACTGACTTTTCATTTTTATTATTCCATTCGTCTGTTCATTTATCTGCCACAAATAATTGAAAGTATATTGCATTGCAGTGCTTCATCTAACTTGTTTCAATTTGCATAATATCTTCTAGATCCATTCATGATGTTGCAGTTGGCAGAAAATATTCTTCTTTTGTGCTAATAACATTCCATTACATATCCATATATCTATATGAATTGTTGGCTCTCTTAAAATTTTTTATTTGAAAATATGACATTTGTACTGTGTGCTTTATATTGTTCTTTAAAGACTGGAATAGAAAATATAATACTACAAATAAATACATTCATAAAATAAAGTCTTTCATAATGTAATATTAATTGTAGATTTTATAAAATATCTATATTAAGTATAAAATATTTGTAACAATTTATAATATAAATTAAAATATATAATTAAGATAATTGCCTCAGGAAATACAAAGTGCATTAACAAATTTTTAACTAACAAAAAAGCATCAATTTTTTCAAAGGAACAGAATAAGGTCCTGAAAAATTAATAGGTACTGGAAGGAGGGAAGGAAGGAGGGAATGAAGGAGGGAAGGAAGGAAGAAAAGGAAAAGAGAATGAAGGAAAATTTATTAAATATAAGAAGTTAAGACATTTGTAATTAAACCGAAAACTCAAGGTATGGGTGATTTCTACCATCTCCCCATTTGTCTAGCATTCTAACAGAGCCTCTGCAGGGACATATTCATTGATTATTTTGTCATATAATATGATAATGCACCAATACTGGGAAGAGGGGTTCAAGTAATAATCATGTTAGTTTTCAAGGGAAAGAAGCAGATAAACTTTCATTTGATGACCACCTTTTCCTTGTAGATGGCCACCTACAGTCTGCCTTGGCTATCTGAATTTTATGCAGTCCAGGAGGCCGTATTATGTTAACACAATACAGAAATTCATACATGACTGTATTCTATAAGAATATAAGACACATCTCAGAACAAAGCTCAAAATACGTGAAATTTAAAAAATTTTTATTGACTTCAACTGTTCAATAGCTCGATTACTTTTCTCAGTAAAAGCAGGTGAATTGTAGTTTGATGCTTAATCTTAAACAAGGAAAGATGTTAAATAAACACCTATGTTCAGCGGGCATCAATACAATCAGAACCTGATACATTTCAACAAGATAATAGCAGCTGCTCTTATCAATGGGTTTTCTCAGTGAAATGAACCGACAGACAAGTTCAATGAGAAACAGTGACAGAATTACATTAATGGTATCAAGAATTTGAAAAAGTCTGACACAATCTATAAGTTTTATATAGTTTCTATTTAGAATACTTTTTTTGAAATTTTATTCTCAAATGTGTCAGGAAAAGCTTATATAAAAATACATTGTTGTTTTCAGGAAAAGCATAAAATTCAAATCAATAAAAGATTATATAAATAAAGAGGAGATAAATATGATTCTGACTTCCACAAATGTACTTATAATAAAGATATTAGGAGACTCTAAAGTAGTCCCAACAAATTCATTTCTGTGGGATCAGTTATTATAACTTGTTTTGCATGATTGTAAAAAACAATGTCATTTAACAGAGCTTGACAGGATTGTTATGTAGGATTCATCTTATTGTAGATATTAAAGAAATAAGTAATTATTGACCAAAAGACATTTATGTTGTATAGAATACTTATAGACATAATTGAAATAATTTCACAATTAAGGTCTGGGAAAAAAAGTGGAAGACTATACTAATATTTTGCAAATACATATCTAGAATGCCATTTGGAATTTTAACTGGAATTTTCCAGTAGGAAGACTATTTGTTTGGGGCACCATATGTTCATCATAAAAGTGCATGGATTCCTTTACTACATTGCTTAAAATATCAAGTCAATCTGTTATTAGTCATAATATTAAAAATCCTGCATCCTTTGAGTGTTGAAGAACACTTTATAAATTTATTGAAATTTATCACTCTTTAATAATTATTTGAAGTTAATCAAAAAAAATTAACAGTCTTGAATTATATTTCTACCAAAAGATAACACATAGATAAACACACACATGTAATATATGAACATTCACATATTTTCATTAAAAATACATGTGATTTTTGTGCATTTTACTGTACCTTGAGTAATTTCATCGTCATCTCCTATTCTCTGCTTCTCACATTTGCCACTTCCCTGACTGATTCAAAACCAACCTTTAGTACATCATTTCTAATTAGATGATTAGTACTTGGAAGGGCAGGAGGCAAGCCATTTACATAATTAAATCATTAAAGGAAGTTAAAAATTCAGGTTTTGCTGTTCATTTGTGCAATTATCTTCTTCAGCCTGGGGGTTGAGATATTAATGTAGTTAGAGTATTTCTGCAAAAATGGCAATCGTGTGTCCTCTACAAGAGCAAAGCTGGAGAAATGCAAAATTTAATTTTAGATGACAATCATTTTAATCCACATGACTATAAAATATAATAGTATGCAGACCACCCATTAAGCCTTTGTAAGATATATGTGTCAAAAACTCTAAATGGCAAATAATACTGAATTTTCTACCAAACTAAATATAGTAGTAAGAAGCTTAGACTAGAAAAATGAACATATTATAATTTCCTAAAACCTGAAGTCTGATGGTGTCACCCATAGCCAGTCCGTCAACTTCTTACTGAATACAAAAATTTATTAAAATATTTTTTAGATAAACAGTTAATTTGATCTAGACATTTGCTATTTTTGTGCACTCTACATGTATATATATACATATATATAAATATATACATATATATAAATATATGTACATGGTCACAGTGTGATACAACTTTGAGAAACTATAAACGATAACACTTACTGAACATGATGTCAACTAATCATTGAACCCCTGAGTTATGTCACCAAAATTCAACTATTTTTATATGAAAAAACTGAAGCTGAGACTTGACTGTTTTTACAAACTATACAGTTTAGAGGTAAACATTGCAGAAACATAATTATCATCATTGTCATCACCACCACCTATGATTCTGCTACTTAAGAGGAGTTGTAAATCTAAATCAGAATAATATTTCCCTTAAATATAGCAATACATTTTCTTAAAAAAGGACCATTCTCCAAAGTAAATGCATTCGATAAGAATAAATAGTAGTTATGTGATCAAACAAACAAACTGAAAACATTTTCATTATTAAGTCTAAGTACTCGGTTAGGTGCTATTAGTAACAAAATGAGACTTGAGACAATTCCTGAAATTGAGGAATTTAGATGCTATATTAGACAGAGAAAATGGATGCATTAAAACCTAATAATTCAATGTTGCATTTGTTAAAAATAAAATAGATTATAAATCTTCGTAAAAAATTACAAAGTATATAACATTATTGATTAAAATGAAACAAAGCTAGTAATTTTTAATTTAATTTGTGTATTAAAACATAATGATTGGGGGCTGGAGCAATAGCACAGCGGGTAGGGCTTGCATGCCTTGCATGCGGCCGACCCGGGTTTGATTCCCAGCATCCCATATGGTCCCCCGAGCACCGCCAGGAGTAATTCCTGAGTGCATGAGTCAGGAATAACCCCTGTGCATCTCCAGGTGTGACCCAAAAAGCAAAAAAAAAAATAATGATTTACAAAGTTATTCATAGTTGAGTCTTAGACATACAGTGTTGCAGTACCGATTCCACCACCAGTGTCCACTTCCCTCCACCAATGTTCCCAGGTTTCCTCTCATATCCTCACCACCTCCAGCTTGCCCTCTTGACAGTCACCTAAGTTCTGTTGTTAAAGTTTGTGTCTCTTGATTTCAGTGTTTTTGACTGAAAAACATAGTTTGGATATTTGGTTCTAACATTCGTTAACACCACCTTTGTACTAGAGTTCCCTGACCTGGCTCCCATTGTTTCTCATCTGTCTAATCTCCCCCTCAACTCTACTCTTTCTTTCCTTCTCTTCCCTATACCTTAGGGCAAAAGTTGATCTGGACATGCCCCAACCTTTAAAACAATGCATTTCTTCATTCAGCAATTCTACATACCTTATATAAGTGGTAGCACCCTGTATGTATCCTTCTCCAGTAGTTTATTTGGTAAATATCAAGATACTCAAAATGTCTTAAAAATCTAGATTCCAATTAACTCCTAATGAACCGCCAGTGAGATTTTTTTAAGAAAACAAAAATATATAGCAACATTGAAAAATCACTGTCACTGTCACTGTCATCCTGTTGCTCATAGATTTGCTCGAGCGGGCACCAGTAACGTCTCCATTTTGAGCGTTGTTTTTACTGTTTTTGGCATATCAAATACACTACGGGTAGCTTGCCAGGCTCTGCCGTGCGGGAGGGATATTCTCAGTAGCTTGCTGGGCTCTTCAAGAGGGGGGTTGAAAAATAAAAGGGAAAAACACTATATAACATCATACACAAAATTAATTTGAAATAATTTACTGAAATAGATATGATATATAAAAAAAACACATTCAAAAACATTCTAGGACTTCGTTATCAAAAGCTCAACTTTATTGGCAAAAGAAACAGAAATAAGAATATAAAAAAGTTGGCGCTAGAGAGTGCAGTGAGTAAACCATTGGCCTTGCACTTGGCCAAGTAAGGTTCAATCCCCAGCCACCCATATAGAAGGTCAAATTGGTGGTGGCAGTGGCATTGTAACATAAAAAAAACTGTAATAATACTATTATGAACAATTTTGTAAACCATGGTGTTTAACTAAACTATATTATTTATTATTTTTTTCAAATTTTTTATTAGTGAATCAACGTGAGGTACAGTTACAAACTTATGAACTTTCGTGTTTTCATTTCAGTCATACAGTGATCGTTTACCCATCCCTCCACTAGTGCCCATTCTCCTCCGCCAATGTTGCCAGTATCCCTCCCACCACTCCTGCCCCATCCCTCACCACCCCACCATTCCTCTGCGGCAGGGCATTCCCTTTTGTTCTCTCTCCTTTTGGGTGTTGTAGTTTTCCATAGAGGTATTGAGTGGCCATCATGTTCGGTCTATAGTCTACTTTCGGCATGCATCTTTCAACCCGATTGGGTCCTCCCAACATCCTTTACTTTGTGTTCCCTTCTATATCTCAACTGCCTTTTCCTCCAGCATGTGAGGCCAGTTTCCAAGCTGTGGCGCAGACCTCCGGGTCCTTATCTCTACTACTCTTGGGTGTTAGTCTCCCACTCTGTTAGTTTATATTCCACAGATGAGTGCAATCTTTCTAGGTCTGTCTCTCTCATTCTGACTCATTTCACTTAACATGATATAAAGCATATTATTTTTTAGAAAAAGAATTTCACTTGACTGCACTCATTTTGGGGATATAAAAATTCATATGAGACAAATATCTAAGGCCAGGTAAAACAGGAGCCAGGAGTACTGGTCAATGGTTGGAAGCTTGTCCACAATTGTGTGGAAGGCAAAGGGTAGTTAGGATAGAGAAGGAACCAGTATGATA
Organism: Sorex araneus; assembly: GCF_027595985.1. Classification (NCBI taxonomy): domain Eukaryota; kingdom Metazoa; phylum Chordata; class Mammalia; order Eulipotyphla; family Soricidae; genus Sorex; species Sorex araneus. The sequence continues at coordinate 131,327,018 of NC_073313.1, forward strand.
ATATTAGAAATGATCACTCTGGAGAACTGAGTGTTGAAAGTAGATAAAGTGATATACATGATAACATTTCAGTATCTATATTGCAAATCATAATGTCCAAAGAGAGAGATGGAGAGGGATAGAGAGAAAGAGAGAGAGAGAGACAGAGACAGAGAGAGAAGAAAAGTGCCTGCCACAGAAGCAGCAGGCAGTTGGGGAGGGCGGGAGGAAACTGGGGACATTGGTGCTAGAGAATGTACAATGGTGAAGGGATGGAAGTTGGAACATTATAAAACTGAAACCAAATCATAAACTGTAATTGTGCATCTCACTGATTCAATAATTTTTTAAAAGGAAAAGGAAAACCAAATAGAAAAGGCTTCTTCTACTCCGAGAATGAAAATAAGCAGAAAAAACAAAAAATAACTTAGCAAAGATCAGAGAGATAGTACAGTGGATAAAGACTCTGGTTAGATCACGGGCACCACAGGACCACTGAGCCCCTCAGGAGTGATTCCTGAGCACATGGTGCCATTAGTAAGCCCTGAGCCGCACTGGTTGTGGGGGAAAAGGCAGCCAATCAATGGAAAGAAGCTATTTGTATATCCTATGTCTGAGATTCAGTTCATATCCAAAATGCACTTTTTAAAAACCGCACAAATTTATTCCAGTACCATGCTGTTTTGATCATAATCTGCTTTATAATGTAGATTCAAGTTACATGAGATGTCTCCTAGTTTCTTGTTATGTGGTTTAATTTTGACTATGCAGAGTCTTTTAAGATTCCACACAAATTTTATAATTGACTGTTCTAAGACCTTGAAGAATGTTATCTGAATTTGGATATGCATTACATTGAATCTAAATAGTATTTTAGGTAAGATGGTCATTTTAACAATGTTAATTCTTCAATATATGAGCATAGAATATTTTCCATTTCCTCAGATCTTCCTCAATTACTTTCCTGCGTGTTTTGAAGTTTCCTGGTATAGATATCTCTCATCTCTTTTCATTTCTTTTTTTTGGGGGGGGGGGAGGAATTGAATTTCTTTTTTGTTTTTTTTTATAATTTATTGATTTTTTAATTAGTGAGTCACAGTGAGGGTACAGTTACAGATTCACACATTTTCGTGCTTGTTTTACCCTCATGCAATGTTCAAGAGCCCAACCCTCCACCAGTGTCCATTCTCCACCACCAATGAACCCAGTATCTTTCCCACCCCCCTATCCCATCCCCCCCACCCCACTCCGCCTCTGTGGCAGAGCATTCCAATTTGTTCTCTCTCTCTCTCATTTTGGGTGTCGTGGTTTGCAATAGGGGTATTCAATGGCCATCATGTACAGTCTCTAGTCTACTTTCAGCACCTATCTCCCTCCCTGCTCGGGATTTCCAATCACATTTTACTTGGTGCTCCCTTCTCTATCTGAGATGACTTTCCCCCAGCATGTCAGGCCAACTTCCAAGCCATGGAGACAACCTCCTGGTATTATAAACTACTATTCTTGGGTATTAGTCCCTTACTCTGCCATTTTATATTCCACAGATGAGTGCCATCTTTCTATGTCTGTCCCTCTCTTTCTGACTCATTTCACTTAGCATGATGATACTTTCCATGTTGATCCATTTATATGCAAAGTTCATGACTTCATTTTTTCTAACAGCTGCATAGTATTCCATTGTATAGATGTACCAAAAATTTTTTAACCAGTCATCTGTTCTTGGGCACTCGGATTTTTTCCAGATTCTGGCTATTGTAAACAGTTCTGTGATCTCATCTCTTTTGTTAAGTCGAATCCAAGGTACTTGTTTTGAATACTATTTTAAATGTAGTAGACTCTTTGATTGCTCTCTCCTGTGATTCATTATTTGTATGTAGAAATGCAACCTATTTTATTTATTGACATTGTAGCCAACTAATATGCTATATTGGTTCATTGTTTCTAGGAGATTTTGACTGGCTCTTTAGGGACTATAATGTACATTATCATGTCTTTTTGTAAATAGAGATAGTTTGAGTTCCTCTTTTCTGATATGAATCCCTTTGATTTCCTCTTCTTCCCTGATTGTTATTGCCAAGGCTTCTAATATAATATTTAATAGCAGTGCGGGCAGTGAAATCCTTGTCTTGTGCCTGATCTCAGTGGGAATGCTTTCAGTTTTTCACCATTAAAAATAATATTAGCTATAGGGGCTGGAGCAATAGCACAATGGGTAAGGCGTTTGCCTTGCACGCGGCCGACCTGGGTTAGAATCCCAGCATCCCATATGGTCCCCTGAGCACCGCCAGGAGTAATTCCTGAGTGTAGAACCAGGAGTAACCCCTGTGCATAGCCGGGTGTGACCCAAAAAGCAAAATAATAATAATAATAATAATAATATTAGCTATAGTATTTTTATAGATAGCTGTTACTAACTTGAGGAAAGTTCCTTCTACCCCTATTTTATTAAGAGTATTCTATTAAGAGTTTTATCATAAGTGGATGTTGGATCTTGTCAAAAGCTTTCTCTGTATCAATTAATATGATCATATGATTTTTATCTTTTTTTACTGATATGGTATAATATGTTAATTGATTTGCATATATTGTACCATCATTGAATCCCTGTAAAGGATCCCACCAGATCAAGGTGTATGATATTTGTGATGTGCTGTTGAATTCAGTTTGCTAAGATTTTGTTGAGGATTTTTGCATCAATTTTCATCATGTAAATTGGCCTGAAATTGTCTTTTTTGTTAATATCTCTGAGTATCATGAAGCTAATTCTAGCTTCAAAGAAGGTGCTAAGATTTGTTTCTTCAGGGACTGGAGCGATAGCACAGTGGGGAGGGCATTTGCCTTGCATAAGGCCAACTCAGATTCTATTCCCAGCATCTCATATGGTCCCCCGAGCACCGCCACAAGTAATTCCTGAATGCATAGCCAGGAGTAACCCCTGTGCATCACCGGGTGTGAGCCAAAAAGCAAAAAAATAAAAACCAAACAGATTTGTTTCTTCATATTTTGGAAAAACTTAAGGATCAAGGGCAATAAATTTTCTCTGAAGATTTGATAAAACCCATCTATAAACTCATGGGCTTTTATTCTTGGGGAGATTATCAATTACTGTTTGTATTTCCTTGGTTGTGATTGTTCTGTTCAAGCTTTCTACTTCCTCCTCATTCAACTTTGGGAGATTGCTTGTTTAAAGGAATCTATCCATTTCGTCTAGGTTCTCCAGTTGAACAGAGTAGAGTTGTTCATAGTAAATTCTCATGATATCTTGGATTTCTGTGAGCTCTGATGAAATTACTCCCCTTTTATTTCTGATCAAATTTATTTGAACACTTTCGATTTTTTCTCATTAATCAACCCAATGTTTTATCTACCTGGTTTATTCTTTCTAAGAACAAGTTCCTGGTTTCACTGATTTTTTTTTGTATTAACTTCTTTATTTCTATATTGTTGATTTCTGCTCTGGATTTTATTACTTCTTTTACTTTATCCATTGTAATTATTAAAAAAAGCCTTGATCCATAAAGGATCATACATAGAGAAAAAAATAGACAGAACTCTAAATAATATTGACTTCATAGGTTTCATAAGGAATTCAATTCCATTGGCAAAAAAATCACAGGGAAAAGTAAAAGAGAATAAATAACACCGCAAAAGGAGCTTTCCCTATAAGACACCATAATGAATGGGAGAAAATATTCACTCAACATACAGATGACAAATGACTAATATCCAAGATATGCAAAGCACAACAAGAATTTTAAAAATCACCATCAAAAACTGAGGAAAAGAGAAAGACACTTGTTCAAAGATGACACAAGATGGTCAACAGGCATACAGGACACATTTCATGATCACCAGGGAGGTAAAATCAAAAAGAAAATAAGATATCATCTCACCTCAGTGAGAATGACCAGAAACCATCAGTGCTGGAAAGGAAACGGTTAACAAGGGAATTTCATCCCTTGTTACTAAGATAGTTTACTGGTTCCACCTTTATGGAAAGCAGAATTGAACCTTTTTCTATATAACACTCATCAACATAAATCCCCAGAACATAAAATCATTAATACAAATATATACATACAAATATATACTCACCTATGTTCATTGTAGTCCTCTATATAATATCCAAGATCCTGAAACAACCCAAATGCTCAATCACACAGTAAAGGGAGTATAGTTCAGAGGAAAAGCATTCAACTGCAGATCAAATGCCAAGTAACATTAAATTTCTTTATTAAAGGTTAAAGAAACTTTGATATATACATATATATTATAATACATAATATACATCTACTTCTAGTTTCTCCAGCTTAAAGGAGTTGCTCAAAGTAAGTTATATATTATAATATATTCTATATAGTTATATATTATATATTATAATCTATGTATATCACAGTTTATATATTACATAAAGTTTCATATATATTCAGTTTATATATTATACATAGTTTTATATATTATGTTATATAATATATAATTATATTACATATTATATGTAATAAATCCATCACATATTAAATACACATATAAATAGATATTATATTGTATATGTGTTCTAATTATATATCATATATGCTGTGTTTTATATATGATATTAATGTGATATATTACATGATAATGTATTGTATATTATAATATATAATGCAAACTACCCCAATAAATTAAATAATAAAATATTGAATTTTCTATAATTTGGATGGAACTAGGGAATGTTATTTAAATTAGAGGCAGAAGGACAAATGCAGAATAATCTCACCCATATGTGATATAGGAGAAACGAAGTAACAGAATGGATAGTACCCAATGGGGGAAAAAATACATGATCAAAAGAAGTTGGGGAAAAATGGGTGGAAGCAGAAGGGACCTCTAGAGGTAGTGACAGGGGTCTATGGGACTTTGTACTCCAGGATAAATGTTAGTACTATTATAAAATATGCAACCTCAGTTTTCATAACATTTTTTAAATATAAAACATTTTGCTGTCAATAAGACCTTGAGTAGAAGTGATCTTTCTGGGAAAGAACTTTAATCTTAGCTTTTTATAATTTCAGTTCTGCTAGGCTGTTGACTCAGTACAATTTCATTCCGTTCTAATAAGGCTTACAATGATTCATGCTTGAATAAAATATGTTTGAAATTCCAACTCTCTTCATAATTGAAATACAGGGCAAGATGACTTGTTATTTAGTTTGTTTTGTTTGATATAAAGTACAGGCATATTGCCTATAAAATTCATTCTATAATACTTTGCCAATCTTTCCTAACTGAGGTAATGCATGGATGTACATTTTTAATTGCAATGCAATAAAAGGAATAACATTTTTGTTATTGTTTGGGGACCCCAATTAGTTGTACTCAGGGCTTATTCTTGTGTGCTCAGGGACCACTTTTGGTGGTGCTCAGGAAATGGAATAGAAACTGGGTTGGCTGCAATGCAAGGCAAGCACCTTACACATTGTGCTATCTCTCCAGTCTCTCAAGATCTTTTAATTCAACTCAACAGAGTTTAAATAAAATTTCAACAATGGACCTATTAAACATGAGTCTTTTTGGAGAAAGGGCCCATTTAGCTGTGCTCAAAACTTACTCTTGACTCCCCATCCTGGCAGTGTGTTTTAGCGAACCATATTGGATGCTAGGAATTGAACCCGGGTTAGCTGCATCTTACCCAGTGTAGTGTCTCTCTGGTCCCTAAATAAGAGTCTTACTAGTGAATGTTACAATATCTAGTTTCTCCTGGTAATCTCCAGCTGCAAAAATTAAAATCCACTCTGAATAGTGGCAGAATCTAATAGGAGTTTCAAATTCTGACCAAACACTTCTTCCCAACCACTCTTATTAGGATTCCCAGTGAATAATTGGGTATGCCTGAGGAAAGGAAACTTGTTTGCAAAGTAATTAGTAAGGAATTACATTGTACGAGGATGTAATGTTGGAATGTTTTTTTTGCACGAAAACCTGCCATAATGCATATTGTAAATCAAAGTGTCTAAATTAAAATTGTAAAAGATATTCTGATCACCAATTTCCTAATTTTTCTCTGTAATGTTTTTACATAATAAATGTGACTTAAAGTCTATTTCTTTCTCACCAAATCTTTAAAGTCATAGGAATCCCAAAATACCTAAGAATAGCTAGAAGTGATACCTACAGGAAGAGCTATCATAGTGACTTTCATATGAGATCACTAATCTATGAAACTTTCATGTGAGATCAATAATCTATAAAACAGAGAACAGTGAGTGTTAAAACATTTATTTGGTTTCTGCCATTTTTACTGTACTACAAACCTTTTATTGGTAGAGATCAATTAGTATCTCTTGGTGGTATATTGTTCCTAGCAGATATTCAATATATATTCTGTTTCTTAAAATGCCAGTGTGTTGAAATTAAGTAAGAATTTAATTTTCTCTTCATGAATACATGAGAAAATAATATGATGAATGAACATAGATATCTGGGGCTTTAGAGATAATGCAAGGGTAAGGCACATGTTGTCAACCAAAGTTCTATCTTCTTTTTGCTTTAACCTTTCGTGTCCATGCTAATGTTCTAAACTTTATAATTATCAATAATTCCAACTCTTCCTTATTCTTAATTTTGTACAAACTATACCCAGACCCAGTGATCCATTTTTTGTTTACTCTTTCAAGTTCTCGCACATCAACAATTCTTTCCTCTATTCCCTTGTGAACCTTTCTGGACCTGGACTTTTTTCATTGTCATTTCAATTTCTTTATTAATGATTGAGCTGTTCAGATTTTTTCATCCTTCCTGTTTCAGTATTGGGAGATTGTTCAAATCTAAGAATTCATCCTTTTTTCCGTAGATTTCTTCGACTTAGTGGAACAGAGTTGTTTTATGCTGGGCTCTTAGATCTTTTGTGCTGCTAAGTTGTCTGTTGTAATTTCTCCCCCTTTCATCTCTGATCCCATTTATTCAGGTTTTCTCTTTTTCCCCCTAAGGCTATGTCAATCTTATTATTCTAGCAAAGGATTTGTCAATCTTCTTTCAAAGAAAAGAAAAAACCTCCTGGTTTCACTGACTCTGCATCATTTTATTGCTATCTGTGTCATTGACTTCTGCTCTAATTTGTATTATTTCTTCCTTTTACTTTCTTTCCATTCACTTATAATTCTTTTCATAGTTCTCAAAGATATAATATTAGGTTATTTATTTGTTTTTACCTGCCTAATAGTATAAGCCTATATTAATAAAACTTCACAACCAACATGATAATCAGTGGTGAAAAACTGAAACCCTCTGAGAATGTACAAGATACAAGGATGTACACTGTCTCCAATGTTATTCACACTACTCTTGGAAGTCCACAATGATTAGGAAGAAAAAGAAATCTAAAAGATTCAAGTTGGAAAAGAACTTAAACTATCACTAATTGAAACTGATATGATTTTATAAATATAAGAGCCTGAAGATTAGAATAAAATGCTTACAATCAATAAACTATGCTAGGAATGTAGCAGTCTACAAAAATCAATGCACAAAACTGTATATTTATATGTGAATAGAAAACAGAAGTAAAAGAAATAAAAATGACTACCCACTTAAAATAGTGTTCAAAAGTTCGATGGAGAGAAGCAGAGTTTCAGATGAGTATGGTATTGGAACAATGTATGCATGGAAAAGTATGATTAACCGTTTTGTAATATGGTACTTCAATAAAAATTGGATTTAAAGTGTCCAGAAGAGTCAAATTCTTGTGTATATACTGGAGATGGGGCCACAATGGGCTTACTCCTGGCTCTGCACTCAGTGATCACTTCTCACAGGCTTCAGGGGGAATCCTATGGGATATTGGGGATGAACCTGGTAGGCCATGTGCAAGGCAACCATATCTGTACTACTTCTGTGCCCCCCACAGAATCTACACTTAAAAAGGAAAAAATAAAGACTCAGATATAGAAAACTATAATTCACTAAGAAACGTAATAAAAGATGGCATCAGGAAATATGGTCACTAATACGATACCTTATTGTTCCACAAATAAGACCTAGACAAAATTCAAAAATGTTTATCAAATAAGTTTAGGAGTTTCACCATTCACAAACTATTTTAAAATAAAGCATAACATTATTAAACATATGTCTTAAAATGTCTATCTCTTTTCATTCTTGGCAGATCATATAATATAAAACAACATGCAAAAAAAGTCAAACACTAAGCTTGAGGATTTGAATCCACAAGATTAATTATATGAAAGCCAGTTTTTTAACATGGGAGAAGTATATCTTTTTTCTCACATTTGCTGCGGATGAAACACGGGTCTCACGTAAGAGGTCTTCCATTGAGCCACATCTACAGCCTAAAAGAATTGTCTGCCATAGAGGCAGGGGGAGGGTGGTAAAGGGGGGGTATACCCAGGATGTTGGTGGTGGGGAATGTGCACCGTTGGAGGGATGGGTGTTTGATCATTTGATCATTGTGAGATTATAACCCAAACATGAAAACTTGTAACTATCTCATGGTGATTCAATAAAATTTTAAAAATAAATAAATAAAAATTTAAAAAATTTTAAAAAGAATGTATTTTTAAGTCTTTAGTTGCACTATTACCCACAAACTGTGTCTCATAGAATTATTAGGGTTTTTCTTTGTTTGAGGCACCATAATTTATAACACCGTTAATGCTAGTTCAATGTATTCCATGTTCCAAAATCGCACCTATAACCACAGTGCCCTTTTCCTTCCACCAATATCCTATGGTCCACTGCCACCTACCTTTGTCTTCTTTGCATGGTAATATCAATTCTATAGAACAAATCTCAGGTTCTATTGACTTCATCCATTTGTTATTCCCTTACTATGTTTTTATTTCTCACATATAGGAGATATCATTTTGTATCTGTCCCTCTCCTTCTGACTTTACTCAGCATGACACATTCTAGTTTCATGCACATTGTATCAAATTGAACGTTTTTATCTTTTCTAACAACTGAGCAGAATTCCGTTGTGCATATTTATCACAATTTCTTTATCTACTCATCTGTTCTTGGTCACAGGTTGCTTCCAAATCTTGTTATTGTGAATATTGTTGCAATTAATATAGAAACAGATCTTTCTCAAAATAGTGGGTTTGAGCATTTGGGATAGTTGTTAAAAAGTGTAATTTCTTGATTATATGGAAGCTCAATTCTTAGTTTTACAAGGAAGCATCCATATTGTTTTCCAAAGAAGTTGAACGACTCAACATTCCCACCAACAACAGATAAAGTAAAGGTTCTTTTCTTCCCAGCACTATTTTATTATTTTATTCTTTTTATTGCATGTAAATCTTAATGACATGAGGATATATCTCATTGTTTTGATTGGCATTTATCTGATAAAAAGTAATGATGAGCACTTTTTCATTTAACTGCTGGCAATCTGTACATTTTCTTTGAGGAGGTGTCTGTTCTTCTCTCTATTTTCCAGGAGTTGTTTGTTTATGTTGATAAGTTTTGCTAGTGCTTTATATATATATGTATGTAAATAGATATATATCAGATATTAGTCCTTTCTCATATTTGTGATGTCTGAATACATTCTCCAAGTCTGTAGGATGTCTTTTTATTCTAGTTATTGTTTCTTTTGTTTCTATTTTGTACTCATTCAAAAATCCTCAGGTTCAGTATTTTAAATTTTTTCTATTATATATTTTAGTTCCTGTATCAAAATTATAAATTCTCACCAAAATTTGATTCAGTAAACTAAATAATAGTAATTGATCAAAATTATATATATACATACATATATTAGTTTTAACCTCGGGTGTCCTAGACATAAGGACATTTTACACTAAAAATTACATCTGAAAGAACTAACATAGTTATTCATTTAAATGGGTGAGGTGAAATATTACATAAATTCATTTTGTAATTTGATATGTCCTGAGATTATGCTGAATAAAGTAAATTATTTTTAATTAATTACTTTTGTAAAGCATTTGTGTATCTATTCATATTCTACATAGATACAAGGACAGAAAAATACTCTTACAACTTATTTTGAATGAAGTTACATTTACTGTTGAAGGAAGGCTCAAATGTCAACATCAACCAGATTTATATCTATTATCAAAGTAATACAAATGTGGGACTGGAGAAACGGCACAGCGGGTAGGTACTTGTTTTGCCGGTGGCAGATGCAGGCTAGATCCCTGACATCACATATGGCCCCCTGTCAATGCCAGGAGTGAATCATGAGTGCAGATACAGGAGTAAGCCCTGAGCACTGCCTGGTGTGGCCCAAAAATCAAAAACTAAAATAAAGTAAGACAAATTTAGCTGAATGAAAATCATTTTATAGTAGTAGTCTAGTTTTATTAATTCTTGCTTAGGTATAATGCTAGAATATCTTTATTGAATTTTGGTAAAGGGTCCTAATCAAAGAGACATACTTTAAAATTTTCTATATATTTAGAGCCCTTTTAATAACAATTGCTTATGCGGTCATTGTATTTGGGGGCGGGGGGGTTTTGTACCACACTTATTTCTGGCTCTGCACTCAGGAACTACTCTAGGTAGGCTTGGGGGACCTTATAGGATGCAGAGATCAAACCCTGGTCTCCTGTGTTTACAACAGATACCATATTCACTCTACTATTACTCTGGCCTCATTTTTTATTGCTATTTAATTATGATAAAATTTCAAAGTTATCCATGATTGGGTTTCATAGGACAGGGAAGAGGTCCTATGGTGTAAGGAAGCTAACACTTCTTAACTTTTTAAAGTAACAGCAAATTGTATAACGTATGATAAGAAATAAATGAATGTGATTACATTTATATAACATGTGAATGAGATGCCTAAATGCACACAATATTAGGCTTTGCATAGTTTTATTATGAATATTACCGATGTTAAATATTACTCCTCAAAAGTTATGACTACAAATAACAGGTTTCTGTTTAGATATCAAATTCAGTTCATTTTTAAGGACCCCACTATAGACAGCAATATATGTATCAATTTGTTCTTATGTAAAATTTAATTTTCAGAACAATGCATATGACTTCCTAGATTCAGATTCTCATTACAATCATTTGTTGAATTATAATGTATAAATTTTGCTTTTATAAAGGATGAAGCAAGATCTCACTATGAAGATATTGACATATTTAAACACTATTTGAAAATTAGTTAATTCTTTTTTTTTTGCTTTTTGGGTCACACTCAGCGATTCTCAGGGGTTACTCCAGGCTCTGCACTTAGAAATTACTCCTGGCGGTGCTTGGGGACCATATGGGATGCTGGGAATCGAACCCAGGTCAGCCGCGTGCAAAGCAAACGCCCTACCCGCTGTGCTATTGCTCCAGCCCGAAAATTAGTTAATTCTTATCCATAACTTTATTGAACTTCAGCATAAACTTCTCTTTATTTTTATTTATTTATTTAATTTGCTTGTTTAATTTTTATTAAAGAGCCATAGTTTATAAAGTTACTGATAGTTGCATTTGGGGCATACAATAATTGAACATTGGTCCCTACACCAGTGTCAACTTTGCTTCTCCAGTATTCCCAGAATCCCTTTCCATCTCAACCCTCAATTTTTTTACCATAACATAAACAGTTACAAAGTTGTCCATTTATGGGAATATAACCTGGGGGCAAAAAATCCCACAGCATAAAAACCATGAGTACTTCTATGTTCATTCTAAAACTATTCACAACAGCCAGAATCTGGAAACAACCTGAGTGCCCAAGAACAGATGACTTGATAAAGAAACCATGGTACATCTATACAATCGAAGTAAAAAAATTTTCTTAAAAATTGATGAACATGGAGAATATCACACTGAGTGAAATGAGTCATAAGGAGAGGGACAGACATAGAATGATTCCACGCATTTGTGAAACATAAAAGACACAGTATGAGACTATTACACATGGACAACTGAAATGAGGGCCAGGAGGACTGACCCATGGTTGGAAGCTTGTCACAATCGGAAGGAAGGGGAAGAAGGCAGTTAGGACAGAGAAAGGAGCACTATGAAAATGACAGTTAGAAATAAACTTCTCTTTAACTAGGCATGCATTCTAAGCCTCCATGATTAGCCTAACACTGAAGATAAAACTTTTCATGATAAGAAATTGGAATGATAGTACATCAGGTCAGGTGCTCATCTTGCATATGAGTAACCCAGATTTAATCCCCAGCACAGCGCCAGGAATAAGCTCTGATAGCTGAAATAAAATTGCAGTATACTCTATGTACGCTATGTATGTATTACACTATGTATTGCATGTACTCTATGGTCCCAAGAACACAGAGACAGTAGTAAGTCATAAGCATTGCCAGGCATGGAGAAAAAGTTGAACAACATAACAAAAAAATCTTTCCTAAGCAATAGAGACCTGAAGTGTTTAAGTGAAAACTCTTAATAGAAACACTTAAATAGAAAACTATTTTCTATTTAGAACAAATAACAGTAACAATAAATCATGGCAAAATAATACTATAAAGAACATTTTTTCATTTGCCTTTCAGTCATTCGGATTTCTTCTTTGAGAAAGTTTCTGTTCATTTCATAGCCCCATTTTCTGATGGGATTGGAAGTTTTCTTCTTGTAAAGTTCAACCAGTGCCTTATATATCTTTGATATCAGCCCTTTATCAGATGGGTATTGGGTGAATATCCTTTCCCATTCTGTAGATTGTTTTTGTATTCTGGTCACAGTATCTTTTGAGGTGCAGAAGCTTCTTAGTTTAAGGCACATGAAAAAATGCTCTTTATCACTAATCATCAGGGAGATGCAGTTCAACAAAACAATGAGATATCATCTCACACCACAGAGACCGGGCCTCATCGAAAAGAACAAAAGCAACTGGTGTTGGTGAGGATTTGCGAATGCCAGCTGATTCAATCCTTTTGGAAAACCATATGGACGCTTCTCAAAAAATTAGAAATTGAGCTCCCATTTGACCCAACAATACCACTTCTGGGAATATATCCCAGAGATGCAAAAACGTATAGTAGAAATGACATCTGCACTTGTATGTTCATCACAGCACTGCTTACAATAGCCAGAATCTGTAAAAGACTGGAGTGCCCAAGAACAGATGACTGGTTAAATTAAATCTTGGTGCATCTACACAATGGAATACTATGCAGCTGTTAGAAAGGATAGAGTCATGAAATTTGCATATAACTGCATCAACATGGAGAGTACCATGCTAAGTGAAATGAGTCAGAAAGAGAGGGACAGACATAGAAAGACTGCACTCATTTGTGCAATATGAAGTAACAGAATGAGAGACTTACACCAAGAATAGTACAGATATATACCAGGAGGATTGTTCCATGGCTTAGAAGCCAGCCTGACATGCTGGGGGAAAAGGTAGCTCAGATAGAGAAGGGACCACCAAGTTAAGGGTGCTTGGAGGGCCCGCTAGGGATAGGAGATGTGAGCTGAAAGTAGACTATAGACCGGACATGATGGCCAGTCAATACCTATAATGCAAACCACAACACCCAAAAGGAGAGAGATAACAAAAGGTAATGCCCTGCCACAGAGGCAGGGTGGGGAGGGGGGATCGCATGGGGGTGGTGGGAGGGATACTGGGATCATTGGTGGTGGAGAATGGGCACTAGTGGAGAGATGGGTACTCTATCATTGTAAGACTGAAACGTAAACATGAAAGTTTATAAGTCTGTAACTGTACCTCACGGTGATTCATTTAAAAATTTATTTTAAATGTTCTAATAAAGGGGAATGAGGCAGCAAAAAATAATACTATAAAATCTGAAAGGAGGACTATGTAAAAAAGCAGATAGTATATATTATATGTATATAAGAAATGCTTCATTTGGTGTAAACCCAAAGCACCTAGACTATTCTATGCTAATTTAAATAAAACTGATTAAGATGATAGTACTGGAGTGATAGCACAGCAGGTAAGGAGTTTGCCTTGTACGTGGCCCACCTGGGTTTGATTCCTCCATCCCTTTTGGAGAGCCTGGCAAGCTACTAGTGGCATATTCAATATGACAAAAACAGTAACAAGTCTCACAATGGAGACATTATTGGTGCCTGCTCGAGCAAATTGATGAACAATGGGACGACGGTGCTACAGTGCTATATGTACATATATATTCAAAAGCTGAAAAGAGAACTTGAATCTCCTTTTAATAGTTTGCTGCTTATCATACAGTAAATAAAAATTATTACACTGCCAACATTAAATTAAAATATTTCACAATTGACGGAATTGTTCCTCTACAAAAACTAAGGTAAAGCCATGGGTTAAATAAAATAAAGTATGTGGATATGTTGTGTTATGTAGGTAGATAATACATTTCATTAAAGGTAAGGTCTGGAGAGATAGTACAGTGGGTAAGGCACTTTCCTTGCATGCTGCTACTTCAGGTTCTATCCTAGGCACTGCATCTGATCCTCCAAGCCCTGCCAAGAGTGATCCTAAACACAGACCTCAGTCAGCACTGAGCACAACCGGGAAAGACCCAAAAACAAAAGAGAAAGAGAAGAGAGAGATAATTTTTCCTCCTGAAGCATATATGCTTTTCTATAGTCTTAAGAAACTAAATCATAGATTTAGTGTTTGTTGTATTTGGAGACCAGAAATGTGACTTAGTGGTATAGTGCCTGCACTTTCCCTAAGGAAAATATAGATCTTAGGAAACACTGTACAGCAAGTATTCACAGAACATACCTCAGACAATCAAAGGACAACACTGCTCATTAAAAATTTAGGTTTGTATATTGTAATACTTGTAATACTTTGCACAATTTTGAGCTCAGGTTTGATCCCTGGCACCTCATATGCTCCCCTGAGCACAGCCAGGCATGATCCCTGAACACAAAGTCAGAAGCAAACCCTGAGTACTGCCGGGTTTGGCCCCCCATAAAAACCAAAGCACTATATCATTAACTTTAAAATTTAATCTCATTATATTACTTTTTATGCAAATAATATAAATATGATAAAAATAAGTGACATACACTAAATGAGATTAATTTCTATGATTTTTAGCAGTAAAGATTCATAAAAATTATAAATGTAAATGGATGTACCATCTCCATCCTACTAAAAAGAAAAATTAAATGGGGCCAGAGAAATTGTACAGTGGATATGGCACTTGCCTTACATGCTACTAAGCTGGGTTTAATCTGTAGCACCCACATGGTTCCTTGAGCCCTACCAGGAGTGATCCCTGAATGCAAAACCCCTGAGCATCACCAGGTACAAACCCAAACTCAACCAATTAATTAATTCCTAGATATGCTCTAATTATAACAAGCGTTTTACTACATAGTAAGAGTTATTGCAGTTTCACTAATTCAACAAAAATCTTATTAATAAGAAATTTTAAAATAACACCCTTCATAATCAACATTAATATTACATCATTCGATTCATAGTGACACTTTCAAAATATCCCAACATATCTTATTCTCAAGTTTCAAACTATGAATAAATATTAACATGGAAATGCTACCAAGTAGCTATATACTCTACTTAGGTTAAATATATTGATTTCCATAATATTGAACAGTTATTATAGGATAAAAATTCAGAATATTTCTTATTAATAAACTTATGTTTGGTTTGCTATTTTTTCTCTGCTTCTAAATAAAATAATTTTAGTTGTTCTAATAAAAAATAGAAATGGAAATGTTGACACTTTAAAAGCTTCAATCTCTTTGACATTGCTGGAAGTGTATGAGGACATTAATGCATCTGCCATGATAACAAGCTAAGAATAACATCTAGACATCAAAGGAGAGGAGAATCCATCTGAAGTGATTCATTCAGATCTGTCTCATTGATTTGTTAAACACAGGGCAACATCTGCAGCCACACAGAGTCACTTGGTAAAATTAATGCAAAATCAATTCAAATGGGAAAAAGTGTGAAAGAGATAAATCAAAACACAATTTGCATGCAGTCCCACAATCAGACTTATTAGATACAAATGCTCAATTTCTAGTCCTGAGAAAATGTGTTTTAATGTTGTTTAAATTTTTCAGAAGTGTGTGATCCAAAGTGACAGTGAAAAATTTTGCGGATGAAGATGGTAAAAGAAGGGAAATTGGTACCAAAGACCCTTTGACTATCCATCAAAAACATCATTAATATCCAACTGATTGGTTTTGGGGTAAAGATTTAATGTCTTTTCTCTGAAAACATAATATCTTCAGTTTTGATCAAGTAAGGAAATTTTAATTTATATCTCAAAGGTATAGAGTGAATAAACCAAAATAATTTATAACTTATATGCACAAGAAAAAGTGTCATTGGAGATTTAGCTTGCCAAGTTAAGTATATTGTGATTAGGATTTTTTACAATTATGCTTGCTTGTATTCCAAAAGGTCTTTTAAAATATCTAAAATATAATTTCTCGAAAAGCACTAAAATTATATCTTAGTGATACATTCCTGTTTTTTCAAGCATCTGACTATTTCTAAGCTGCCTAAATAACATTTAATCTGTTGGTTCTCAAATAAAAGTTAATGTCACTAATTAAATCTGAAAATGTCACTTATACACATATATGTAGATAAAAAGAGATCACAAACATTAAAACTGTTAACTAATTTTTCACATTAAGTGAATCTTAGCTTTTACTTTTAGTTTTACAGCTGCATTAAACTTTGAAGTATAGAAAATAAATTGCATAAATGTAAGAATTTTAGGCATTTGCTTGCTGAATCTGCTGCTTTCATTAAAGCTAAAATGTGAGATCCTCTTGTACAACAAATACAAAAAATCACTTCACTGTATCTTAAAAAATCTCAAACAAGATGACAACTATTCCCACTTGGATTTATGTATTTTATCATGATTTTCTCAATAAATTTCAATATGGGCTCTATATAATTAAGTCCTAAAGTTAGAGTATATCAACAAAATTACTACATAGCACTTTAGAATTGCTGTGATCCAAAATTTGACTTATTTTAATGAAGCAATAAATAGTCAAAAGTTTTAGTCTTCATTTTATTGTTCTCTAATACCTGAGGGAAATGTCATTTCCATTTTTTTTCTGGGAAGAAAGTTAAAATATTTTTCAAACTAGCAAATTAAAATAATTATTATTGAACACAATATAATTCTTTGTCTTTTCAGTGCTGTCACAAAACAATATGAAATCTTGTAACTATCTCATGATGATTCAATAATTTTTTTAAAAATCATACATATTTTACTCATTTTTCTTCAGTGTAGATTAATAAAAATGTGGCCTGACCTAAATAAAAATGCCACTCAGTAGAAACATTAATATTGTTACAAACGAAAATTGTTCCTTGAAAATTACCAATTTGGAAACAGTCCAATTTGTATCTACTGGAGTAGCGTGGGAAACACTTTAAATTAAAATACCCAAGGTTTAAGATGTTTGCCTTGCACGCAGTCTACCCGACTTTGTCCCAGCATCACATATGGTCATCTGAGCCCAGCCATGAATGATACATGAGAGTATAGCCAGGAGTAAATCCTGAACACGGTCTGTGACTGAACATCTAATTAATTAATTAATCAATTAATTGTGTTACAGGCTGGAGCGATAGGACAGCAGTTGGGTGTGTGGCCGACCCGTGTTCTATTCCTCCGCCCCTCTCGAAGAGCCCGGCAAGCTACCGAGAGTATGGAGCCCGCACGGCAGAGCCTGGCAAGCTACCCGTGCGTATTGGATATGCCAAAAACAGTAACAATAAGTCTCTCAATGAGAGACGCTACTGGTGCCCGCTCGAACAAATCGATGAACAATGGGATGATAGTGACAGTGGACAGTGACAGTGTTTGAGGTCTTAAGTAAGGACTCATATTCTTCACCAGATACCTGACATAGATACCTGACATACTATGTAGGAAAATAAAATTGCCATTTACGTCAGTAAAAATAGCTCTTCCATTCAACATGAAAATTTATCCAGAGGAAATAAAGATGAATTTCTTCTTTCAGACAAGAAATGTGTGTAAGAGTTTCTACTTACTGGATGTATATTATCCTTACTCTTTCCCCACTCTAAGTTAGAACTGTTAAGAAGTCATGACACCCAAATGGTAGTCCTCTTTAGACAATTTTCTACATTGCTCATCTTCTTTGGACATCTGTATAAGTTCCTTTCCCTTATCTTCACTCCCTCTCATGGCATTATACTGTTCATATCCTACATTTTTTCTCTTACTGGCTTTGTGTTTCATCCACATTATTTTGTCTTTCGTGCTTCATTCCTGTCTTAACTCACTGAATAAAATATCAAAAAATTAATGTTGATCTAAATGCTAATTTCACAATGATATAAGTTCATTTAGATTTGTGAATGGTTTATGATCCAAATTCCTGTAAGTGATGTTAACTAAGGTCATAAAGCATACCTTGTAGAAATCATTGTATTCTGCAATGTTAATAACATTATTAGGATGAAATTTTGCATCAATAAAATGCGGTGATTTAATTATACAATTAGTTAAAAATTCCCAGAATCACAGGGCTATTTTTGCTATGTATGAATTTGCAGTATTAATTTCTAGTAGCTTGTCTCACCTTCATTCATGGATTGTATTCATAGATAATACTTCGTAAAGGTTTACAATTATCTGTTGAAACACTTGTAACACAGTTATAGGAAATGCATTTAATAAATAAAATACTCATGAAGAAAAGATCTGATATGACATAAATGCACAATTTACAGACATATTTTTCATATATATTTAACATATTTCTAGTACCTTTTACATGCATATACACAAGAAAATTTGTCTGTAAAGTTTAATATTCTGAATGAAATATGGACTGATAATACTCAACTGAATTAAAAACACTTAAAACAAGATCCAAAAATAGTATAAGAGCACCTGCCTGTTATAAAGTAGTTTATAATTTCCCACTAATTAAGTAGATAAAATAAAAATTAGAGAAAAGTTTCTACCTATAAACCAAAGTCCAAATTCACTTTAAAACTATAATTTATTACTTTTTAAATGAAGGTCACAGATTTTGCTCAAGATGTATAAATGAATTACTAAGGAAGACAATTCTATGTGTAATTATATTTCAAATTGAAGAATGACATTTTTATGTACACTGGTAGAGGAATGGGTTGTGGCACATTGTATGACCGAAACCTGAACATGGACAACTTTGTATCTCATGGTGTGTGTATCTCAATTTTTAATAAAGAAAGACATTTTTAAATGAGTAAAGCTGAGAGAGATATGGGATGAGATATTTGTTCATGCCTGCAATTGTTTAAATATGTATTTTCAAATGGCAAGAAATGAACTAAGTGGTTCTCATCTAAGTTTCTTATAACCCTCTGACTTTGTGTATTAACAAAAGACCTTGGTAGAAATAAAATTTTCTTTCTACTCAATCAACCTATAATTGCATATTTTACTGAGGGAGCAGTTATCCTTTGCATTTTAAGACTATTACCTTAATTAAAAGAATATGATCTAATAAATCAGGTTTGTAAGCTCTGATTACAAATAGATTCTTGTCTGTTTGTAAGCAGATAAGAATCAGGTAGGTATTTTCATGCGAATGACTTTCTATGAAATTGCTAAAACATAGGATAACACTGATCAAAGGAAGAAAAGAAAAACAATAGATTACCTTGAGGTGCTGTATCTTACCTTATTTTTGCAGTCAGAGTTTGCCTAAAAGTTTTCAATATGCATAAACTATGCATAGTATTTTTTGTCTTTATAAGAAATGTGACAACTAAGATAGACTTAGTTAATAGGCTCAGAGATCTTATAATTTAAAGTTGCATTTGTGAGAAATTCTACTTCTGCCTAGGTTTTCTAGAAAGTGTTCAACAGTAGTGTAATTTTATAGAAAAACATTTATTCCCTTTAACCTGATAATGGTGTATTATTGGTTTTTGTGATACACACATCTGCTAAATACTTTCTGAGCAGACACTTTACTGGAGTATAAATACTAAATAATAAATATTTAGTATTTACTATTTGTTATTTAGTATTTAGTAAATACTAAGTATTTAATATTTAGTAAATACTAAGTATTTAGTAAATACTAAATATAAATACTAAATATTTTCCTGAAGATGGATAAACACTAAGAATACTAATTCACAGTTCCTTATAAAGTCACACAGTTATACCAGTGATGTGAGTGTGTGGTATATTCAAAACACAGAATCATCAACACTAAAACATAAAATTTAAGCACTTGTTAATTTTTTTCATTTTTTTAATTGAGACACTGTGAGATGCACAGTTACAAAGCTGTTCATGATCAAATTTAAGTCATATAATGATCCATACCATCCTGTACTGTGCCTGTCAAGTTGACAGGCAGGGATAGAGTCCCTATTGAAGGGAGGGAGGGAATCTGGGAACATTGGTGGAGGGAAGTTGACACTGGTGGTGAGATTAATGTTGGAATATTATATGCCTAAAACTTAACTATCAGTAACTTTGTAGATCACAGTTCTTTAATTTAAAAAAAAAATAACGTCATATAATCTTGAATAGTCTAACTTGGAAACATTTTGTACAATTTTTAAAGACATTTGCAAACACAATAGTTCTATAGTGTATTTCTAAGTTTTGATGTAAAATAGATACACTTAGAAGCAGAGAAACCAGGCACCATGATTTAAGAATTCCTCTATTTGTGGGAGTGAAATCCTTTCCCCTCTATGCCTGGGGAAACAACTATAAGCACCACTCTAGAAAATCTGCCCTTTTCTACTCTAACCTCCCAACGAAGTCTTGCGACAACATTTTAAAGCTCCAGAATGCCTATCTCAGAAGACCAGACAGAAAAGAGCAAGCCCAGGAAAATGGCATCCATTAAACTCTGAGAAGGGGTGGAGGAGAGAGAGAGTGAGATAGATAGAAAGATGAAAGAAAGAAGAGAGAAGCATAGAGAGGAAGGAAGGAAGGAAGGAAGGAAGGAAGGAAGGAAGGAAGGAAGGAAGGAAGGAAGGAAGGAAGGAAGGAAGGAAGGAAGGAAGGGAGGGAGGGAGGGAGGGAGGGAGGGAGGGAGGGAGGGAGGGAGGGAGGGAGGGAGGAAGGGAGGGAGGGAAGAGAAAGAAGGAAGGAAGAAAGGGAGAAAGAAAAGGAAGAGAAAGAAGGAAGGAAGGAGGGAAGGAGGGAAGGAAAAAAGAAAGGAAGAAAGAAAGAAGAGAGGAAAGAGAGAAAGGAAGGAAGGAAGAAAGAAAGAAAGAAAGAAAGAAAGAAAGAAAGAAAGAAAGAAAGAAAGAAAGAAAGAAAGAAAGAAAGAAAGAAAGAAAGAAAGAAAGAAAGAAAGAAAGAAAGAAAGAGAAAGGGAGGAAGGAAGGGAGGGAGGGAGGGAAGGAGGGAGGGAAGGTGGGAGAAGAGGAAGGAGGAACGGAAAGAGTAAGGGAAGGAGGGAGGGAAGGTGGGAGAAAAGTAAGAGAAAGAAAGAAGAAAGGGAGAAAGAAAGGGAGAAATGAAGGAAGGAAGGAAGGAAGGAAGGAAGGAAGGAAGGAAGGAAGGAAGGAAGGAAGGAAGGAAGGAAGGAAGGAAGGAAGGAAGGAAGGAAGGAGAAAAGAAAGGGAAGAGAAAGAAGGGAGAGAGAGAGAAAGAGAGAAGCAGGATTCATCCACCACATTTCAGATCACAGAAAGATTTGAGATTTGCTCAGCTGGGTTAAGCACGTGTCCTCACATGTTCTTTCATCTCTCCCCCCCTCCATTTCCCCCCTCTCTAGCTCCACTCTCCTTTCCTTCTCACCTCCCTTTCCCTCTTCCCGTCCCTTCCCTCTTTAACTCCCTTGGTGTCTCTCTCTCCCCATCTCTCTCTCTCTCTCTCTCTCGCTCGCTCTCTCTCTCTCTCTCTCACATACACACACACACACACACACACACACACACACACACACACACACACACACACCCCCTCCCCGCGACACCACCATTACACACTCCACATTATCACAAGGAACACACCGGGCAGGGAACGAATCAACCTCATTAATGTATACTAGATTGCTGAGCTGCATCCCCAAGTGCCCTGTCCTGGTTGATCACCTTAGGAAGCCAGTCTAAGCCCAGTGTGCCCCTTCCCCCCAGAAAACCCCCGGCGTCCGTGTTCAGGAGAAAACCGATCAGATCCACAGGGCCAAATACAGAAAGCAAGAATACCTAATCGAGAAGTCAACAAATAACCACCAGCGGCCCCAAAGTCATGCAAGATATGGGTAGAGCTGGGCAAGTTTTCACAGAAGACTGCAAAGCAAAGTTTGTGCAGGGCTGCCTTACACCACAGCCTGACACTCAGTGCCGACTAAAGGAGATGAACAATTGAAGAGTTGAGGCAAGTCACTTAAGACAACCGCTCCCCCAATTTGGATGAACGCGCCAAGCTAAGATGCAGGGTCCAGAGGCACAGAGGAGTGAAGAAACGATCAGCTCACCTGGTATTGGCGCAGTCGTTGAACAAAGTTTCGAAGTCTCTCCGGGTGATGAGCTTGCAGCGGTTCACTCCGGGCTGGATGGCCCCCAGGCTGCGAAGGATTCGTACCTGCTCCACAGTGCACACCACTGGGGTGATGTCTAGTCGCTTCAGCTTGGTGTACACCGTGTGTAAGCCGCCCACCAGGTGCCTGAGGAAGAGCTCAAACACCTGCGGCAGGCAGATGTGTTCCTCCCCGTCCATCACGAACGAGGCCACTTTCACGCCCCGCATATCCACCATCCGACACTCGTTGCCCCTGGCGCTGCCGCTGCCGCTGCCGCCACCGGCGACCTCACCCCCTCCGGAGCTGCTGCTGAGGCTACTCG
This sequence comes from Sorex araneus, assembly GCF_027595985.1. Taxonomy (NCBI): domain Eukaryota; kingdom Metazoa; phylum Chordata; class Mammalia; order Eulipotyphla; family Soricidae; genus Sorex; species Sorex araneus. Next base: position 131,349,747 of record NC_073313.1, read on the forward strand.
CCAGGAAATTGTTGACCACACTGGAGGTGAGATAAGGAGCCTCCATCGGAGGGTACAGGGACTCGGCGCGAAACAAGCCCTCCGGGACGCCGCTGGAAGTTGCAGGGATCACCCGAGGTGCGGGCTCAGCCATGGTCAAGCAGTCTCAAACGTGAGGTTCGAAAGCCTTCACTTTCTTTGCCTGTTTTCTTCTCGGTACGTTGCACTCGCTGCCTGGCTCGCTCTCTCTTTCCCTGTCGCCGGTGCGTTCTCGCCCTGCGCGGTAGGAAAGGTCCCAGCTAACGCTAGCGCGCTCCTCTCCCAGGCAAAGAGTGGGCAGTCCCGACGCGCTGAGGCCAGAGACTCCACCCCCCACCACACCCCCTTCCCAGACCCGCTGCTCACGAGAACCAGTGGACCCCACCCCCTAGGCTCTGCCTTACCAAATGACAGCCTCCAGCGTGGAGGTGGGCACTTCCTGGCAGGCCTCTGACTACCTGAGGCCATCTGGGCTAGAGGCTAAAGGGGGATGCAGCTAAAAAAAGGGATCCTGGTGGTGGCTCCGTGTCTGGCTTCCTGCCGTCAGAAGAGAGCAAATCACCTGAAGTCTCAAAGTCTTCCGGAACCCCCTCCTCTGCCCCACGAGTGTCCTCCAGAGTAGAGCCTCAAAGTGGGACTTGAAGCATTTCTTGCACACTCCCATCCCAGCGGCACCTGGCACATAGGTTCAAGCTAGTACAAGGGAAGCAGTAGCTCGAATTGTATTTGCAATTTGCAAATTTCCTTGAGAACTCTGGCAAAGGAGTCAAAAAGAATAGGGTCTCCTAGGGTCCTATAGAGACCCCAGAGACTGCAGGAGTAAACATTTCAGCACTTCTTCACCCACCAGCACTGCATCACTCCTATTGGGACTCGGGGAACAATAAGTGGCTCTGGGGATCCACCCTGGTTGGCACCTGCTCAGGCAAATGCCTTATATTCTGTACTATCTCTCCTGCTGAATTTTGTCATTTTCCCATATTATTTTATTAATTTCTATTTATTGTCTATTAATGTACAGCATTATATATTTGCTTATTGTATTAACATTTTAAACTTGTGTTCAGCAAACTGTAAAGTGTATGCGCTGCCAACATTTTCCTAATTTTAAAAATATCTTTTTTCAGATACGATGACTTACAATATTGTTAATGATGGTTTCCTGTGTAGCTCATTCAAACACCACATCCATCACCATTATTTCTGTTTCGCTCCACCAAGGTCCCAAAGTTCCCTGCCTTTCAAACTCCGATTTTCCCAATCAATGGATTTAGTAAGTGACACCTGTGACAGCACTAAAATCAGAGTTACTAGTAGCTAACCTGGTCATATTCACCGACTAAAGCAGACACTGTGACTCTGAACATTTCGAAAAAGGTTGACGTGGTTTGTGGCTCACAATCTCATTTTGCATCACTACTGCTACAATCCTGGAACAGACCGTCTTTCTGTGCTCCCAACACACTTAGTTTAAAGTGCATTTTGTTCCAACTCAGGCTTGTTCTTTTAGATCTCGTGACAGTCAATCTTTACATGAGAAAGGAGCAAAGCTTTGTTCTTCATTTTTCTTGTCAGTGGGTTTTGGTGATCACTGATTAGAGATCCATGTCCGAAATTGTATACTTAAGATTCCTCCTCTCTCAATTAGTGAGTTAACCTTAAAGTACTGCAGGTAGGGTATTTACCTTGCACAGAGCCGACCCGGGTTCGATTCCTTAGTCCCTCTCAGGAGCCCGGCAAGCTGCTGAGAGTATCCCGCCACCACAGCAGAGCCTGGCAAGCTCCCCGTGGCATATTCGATATGCCAAAAACAGTAACAACAAGTCTCACAATGGAGATGTTACTGGTGCCCGCTCGAGTAAATTGATGAACAACAGGATGACAGTGCTACAGTGCAGTGCAACCCTTAAAATACCACAAGATCACACAATAAGCAAAAGTTTAGGCAAAGCTTATTCCGGGGAAAATGAATTTTCCCCTCATAGTATGCAATGATTAGATAGCTGTAGAAAGGTTATTTTAAGAATCCTTGCTGAGATTTTGAGATTTTGATTCGCTGGCAGAAAAAAACGGTGCTTTTTGTACCCCTCCCCTGTACAATCTGCTATTCAGAAAGTGAAATATATGCTTAATTTTATGATAAACTTTACCAAATGGTGTAAGTAAGACAACTTCTCTAATATCTTTCCAGAACTTAAATAGTTTGAGAAACAAACTGAGAGGCCTGGAGAGAGTAGAGCTGGGAAGGCTCTTCCCTTGCATCTGGCTGCTGGGTTCGATCCCATGCACTCCATTTGGTCTCTTGAATTCTGCTGGAATGATCCTTGAGCCCAGAGTCAGGAGTAAGCCCTGAGTATAGCCAGTGTGGCCCCAAAACAAAACAAAGTAGCAGAATTATACTGAATTTTATTCAAATATTTTACTTAGCAGTATCAATATGCATTTGCACCCTTGTTTAAGACATAAAATGCACAAAATGCTTTTTTGCTTGAAGGTTTTTCTCCTTTGCCATTGCATTGTCAATAAGAATTGCCCTTTGAATCAATTCATAAAGTTTCAACTTCTAATTTCAGGGTCAAAAGCTAAGGCATTGGAATGATAGCTCTTTTTGTAATGTAGTGACAAGCAATCCTAGTATAAAAGACTGGAATGTGTTCAGGGACAATGCACTTTTTATAAAGAATTAAGTAGGTTTTTTTCTGGTTCCAAACTATTGTGGGAATAAGATAAGGAAGAAGAAAAAGGACAATTGAGAAGAGATAGTAAAAGTACAAAAAGCTTCAAGAGAAAGTAGTTTTACCCCCCAAAAGTAGAAAATTACTTGTAGAAATGTTTGTGTTACTTATCTTTTCAAAAAAGCAATCCCAAATTGTTTTCTATAGGCATTTTGACATAAATGGATATTAAATTATGTGCTGAACTCAATCTAACAACTTATTCCAGGTGAATAAATTTGACTTTAAAGAAAAGCTTATTTTTAATTCCTCTAATTCTGTAAAAAGTCATGATGTCATGATGCTACCTGTATATTATTCCATTGAATATATGGAGTTTGGGTGGAGGTACTGTTGTTCAGATTTTCTTGGGGGAAGGTCCTAATTGATGCTCAGAAAGCCCAGGGGCCCCACTAGGAAATTGTTGGCCAAATTGGCCAGCAATTCAAAGCAATTGTTGCATCTAGGATTCAATGCTACACAGTCCTGCTCTATCCCAGGTACCAGGGTCAACCCCTTATATCCTAGGGGTCTCCAGGGCCATAGCTGGTGGTGCTAAGAGGGACCTCCAGAAATAAACCACGATATGTTTTTTGAGAACATATGATGCCTGAATTGAACTCAAATCAGGGGACACACTAGGTATGTGTCCTAAAGACTGTACTATCTCCCTACTACTCAAGTTGCTTTTACTGCAAATGATTTAGAATTTTCAAAAATAGAACATTATACAGATGTTTATTGTTTAAAATTTATGAAATATTACAATAGAAAAAATAGAAAACGCAGAATATTCAGACTACAATCATTATTATAACAATGAAAGTGAAATGTACTATGACAACTTTTGAAAATGTTCTGAAGCAGATGCCATATATTTAATGTGTTTTCTCAGATATGTAGTCATATTTTGACTGCTATCATAGATTAAGATTAAAATTCTAGTAGGCATATTAGAGACCAAAATTGGCCATTGCTCACTGTATAAAGTTTTGAATGTACAAAACTTTCAAAACACAAAACTCAGCATCATAAGTGGAATTTCCTCCAATTTTCAGTCTTCTAGAAATTAAACTAGGCAATTTTCTCAAGATATTTGTAATTTACAAATTATTATGCATCTATAAGAAATCATAAATTGTCACCTTGAATTTTCTTGATATTTTCATTAGACTGATTCAATGAATGCTGTTTCTATTCTTTTATTTTCTGTTCTGAGATTATGTAATCAAACTCAATAATTTGTTTTATCCATTTCTTCCATATCATCCATAAAATAAGCATCATTCTGAATAAGGCAAGAACAGAGGAAAGCTTGTCCATCAATCATCTGTCAGTTGGAGTTGCATGAAAAAGTATCTAATCATTTGATATTTTTATTGTAAAATATAAAATTAAGGTATGCTTGGAAAATGCTTGTCCATGGAGAACGACACTGAAAGAAAGTTCTCAAGATTTCACTAAGTCAAATTTACCAGAATTTTGATTCTATGCAAGAGTTAACCCAGTGAATAAAAACAAAATTAACCGAGGTACCATATCTCATCAGAACAAGAAGTTCTCAATGCTACTATTTCAACCAAATGATTTGCAGCCTAAGTATAGACTCTCATACGCTGAAATCCTGCCATCTTCCGGGATTTAATTAAGAACTTACATTTTCTCCTAATTGATACTCAATTTGGACGTGGAAGATGCTCATTTGTAACTTACGCAAAAATATTCCACTTTGTCATTGTCAATACAATTCAGGTAATATTTTAATTAAAAAGAAATATGTTTGTTGCCAATCTCATATGAAATTACAAAATGTTCAGAACTATTTAAAGAAACTGGTTTTCAGAAAGGGCATTCAAGCAAAGCACAGTTAATAAACAGATTCATTTGAACCCATTAGTCAACTGAAGTTGCAACCTCTAATATGGGTCTCTAATCTGAACCTTTCAAAAGCTGAAGAGAGAGTGTCCTAGGGTCAGGACACTTGCCTTGCATGTGGTCAGACCCTGAATGGATTATGTACACAGTCCCTTGAGAATGACCTCAGAACTAAGAGAGAGCCTTGAGCACTGTAGGGTATGAACAAAACAAAACAAAACAAAAAAAAAGGAAGCTTTCAGAAGCTTTTTAAAATTCATCTGTTCATGAAATAATAAAAAGAGGTCGATTGGATAAGGCAATAAATTAACTGACTAGAGTCTATAGATATACGGCCTCTTACTCAATGGACTTTTCACTAAGAAAGTGATTATGAAACAGCCTTCTATAACGTAAGTCACTTTATATTCAGCTGCATTTAGATTGATGATAAGTTCCAAGAAATGCAAAGATGGAAAGGAAGACTACTGAGGCAAGAAGAAAACTGGTCAAAACCTAAGGGGTGATGAGTTAAATCAGATCCTTAAAGAAAAGTAAAACAGAATCACTTACCAAAGGGGCCAGAGATAAGACTAGACTAGATGAGATGAAAGACAATTGATGAAGGTCATCGGCACTTTGGTAGTTGTGGTTGGGGAAGGGTATAAGTTTTTATATAAATATCATAAAAATTTTTGGCGACTTATTCCATTTTTATTGTGCTTTCTTTTTTATTTTATTGATTCACCGTGAGATATAGTTACAAGCTTTCATGTTTGAGTTAACAATCACACAATTATCAAACACCCATCCCTCCACCAGTGCACATTCCCCACCACCAATATCCCCCAGTATACCCCCCCTTTCCCACCCTCCCACTGCCTCCATGGCAGACAATATTCCCCATACTCTCTCTACTTTTGGGCATTATGAAATACCATAAATTTTAATTCAAACATAACTCCTAAATTATAATACATAAACTATTTTTAAAAAATAAACACTTGTAAACTAAAATATAAGATAATTCCAGTGTACACTATGAACCACTTTCCAACTTTTTAACCTGTCACACATTAAAGTTCACTGTTTTAGAAAAGAAGTAAATGTGTTGACTAAATTCTACTATGTCTGGCAAAGCATTTTCCTCTTTTAAATCTTAGGCTTTTAACTGTTCAAATTGAAGCCATTCTAATTTATGCTGGACTCCTACTGCTACTGCTACTTAGTATCCTTTTATTCATTTGGATGACTCTCTATTGTGTTCCCTGCAGCATTTTTCTATTCTTTCCTAGTCACCAGCCCCCATCCCCCCATTCACTCTCATTAGTTACTTCCTCTCATTTCTGTTTAAGGAAAGTTATTCAACGTGGAATAGTCTCCTTTCTCTCCTCCTAAAGGAGCTTTTCATACTACTTCTTATCTTCTTCAAGTTTTCTCATCTCTCAGCATATAAAGAAATTCTCTTCCATTTTCTTCGTTATTGATTTTGACTTCTTTCACCACCTCTAAATCACTAATCTAGCAATTTAAATTTCATCATTCTATTTGGCATCTCCAACTTCACTAATATAAGAGCAAAGAAAAGGGGGGAAAGTCAAAGGAAAAGAAGCCTTTGTACTCTGATCACAAATTAAAGTAGCCAGATGTGGATGGAAGGATTAAAGAAGGACTAAGGGCCCAATGGACTGTTGGAGGGATACTAGTGGTAGGTGATGAAGCAAGTATTTCAAAGCTGTGTAAAATTACATTTTTAAACTCTATACAATATTATAAACCAACACTACCTCATAAAAGTAAATAAAAATAAAATGTACCTTTGCAATATGACCTAAAAAAGTCTCTGTCATTGTCATCCCATTGCTCATTGATTTGCTTGAGCAGGCACCAGTAATATCTCCATTTTGAGACTTGTTATTGTTTATGGCATATTGAATACTCCACAGGTAGCTTGCCAGGCTCTGCTCTGCGGGCGATATACTCTCCGTAGCTTGCCAGGCTCTCCAAAGGGGCAGAGGAATCAAAGCCAGGTCAGCTGCGTGCAAGGCAAATGCCCTACCACTGTGCTATCGCTCCAGTTTGAACTAAAAAAGCAAACAAACAAAATAAAATATAGCTTTGTTATCCACTGGTAGGTAAAATATTGTATTATAGTTATTTTATATATTGCAGTTTTAGATTTTCTTGTAGAATAAAATTCATTCAGTTGAACCATAATGTGCATTAAAAATTGGTATTCCATATTAAGTACCAATCACTCTGTAGAACTTGTCATGGGTATCAGTGCATTTTATTAATCAAATATTTGTGTGTATGTAAGTGGAGCCAGGGATTGAAACCAGGGCCTCACACATGCAATTCAAGTGCTCTAATATTTGAGATCCCCCACCCTATTAGATGTCCACGTGACAGTCATGTATTAGAAATTGACCTATGTAAATTATTGATTACCATCTCTTAAACAGTCTAAAAGATTGATGTACACAGAAAAATTACTTACACTAAAAGATAGGGGCAGAGACATTGCAGGAGCTAAGGGGCTTTCTTGGTTGAATATAACCAACCATGTTCAATCCCTGGATCAGTATATGGTCCTGCCAGCACCACAAGAAGTGATTCATGAGGAAAGACAGGGATAAGACCTGAGCTCTTCTTGATGTGGTCTACAACTTTGCTCCAACCTCCAAATAATAATAAAATTACCTGCTATTTTTTCTGAATCTTTTTTAGTGACCGTTACATGCACAGAATATTTAATTATTTTTATCTTATTTATCTAAAGCATAATATCTTCATAAAAGATTTCATTTTTAATGATAGCAGGTGTTTTAATAACTATTTCTTAAGTAAATGACATGTAATGCCAAATTAATACGACCAGTTTTTTGTTTAAATTGATAATGAATATTTAAAAATATGTAAGCAATTAGGGGTTATCATGCTCAATAAATCCAGTCAGAAGGAAAAAGATAGATATAGAAAGACGTTTCTAATATATGGGACTTAAAGATACACAGCATGGTAGCAACGAAGGTCCAAAGTCGACATAATTGGCTAACTGGTCCACACAACTGAGTTGGGGACGCTTGGTAGGGAGAGGTCTGAAGTACTTGGGAAAGGGAAGGAGTACACTTGCTACAGGTGTGTAATGTTGGAATTTCTTGCATGAGAACCCATTCTTAATAGCATTGTAAATTACAGGCTCTTAATTTCAAAACTCAAAAATAAAATATTGAATATAAGTTCTCAAAAATATGTTTCTATTCATAAACTATTTCTCAAATTAAGGATGTAACAATGTAACACTGTCATCCCATTGTTCACCCATTTGTTTGAGTGGGCACCAGTAAAATCTCTGTTGTGAGAGTTGTTGTTACTGTTTTTGGCATAACAAATATGCCATACGTAGCTTGCCAGGCTCTGCCATGTGGGAAGGATACTCTCAGTAGCTTGCCGGACTCTTTGAGAGGTATGGAGGAAATGAACCCGGGTCAGCGACCTGCAAATTTGCATGAAAATTAAGGATAGTGTCATTAATTTAATATGGATGTTCAAGAAAGAAACTTAAAATCCATAAAATAGCGGGGTTAGTACAGTACCAAGAGGGGTAAAAATAATGAACGAATGATGAATTAACGATAGAATGAATAGCTGTGTGCAGGAGATTTAGAGAGCAAATGTATTAGCAACAAATTATACAGTACCTACTGAAGAAAATTTTTCATGTAGAAAAAAAAGAAATTGTACATTTAATTATGTGCATAGTGGGTTTTATTTGTAATTATTTGTATATATTTGTTTATTTTCCGAATGTTTAAGTTTTTCCCTGTTTCTGGTTAATTTCCATTTTCTTTTGTGTGTGCATATGAAGCAAGATCATTTTTATCCAACAAAACTTGCTTACAAAGATGTCGAAGAGAAAAAAAAGAGAAAATATGTGTTCAGGAGAGAACACAGAATTCTCCAGAATAGCGATTAAGCAAGCAAAGAAACATAGAGACAAGTAAGTGAGATACATGTTCAAGGAAGAACAGCAAGCCTAACCTCCCTTTTCAGGGCATTGATATAATTGCTATCTTTTTCATTTTATGGAGATAAATCTTGTTACCCAACATGTGGTCGGTCTTAGAGCATGTTACATTTGCACTGAAGAAGAACATATACTCAACTTTTGGGGGATAGATGACCCTACATATGCCAGGTCTATTTCTTCTTTCATTTTTTTCTCTTAAGGCCAATATCTGCTTCTTGAATTTTACCTAGTTGACTTTCTCAGTAGTGACAGAGGAGTTAAAATTTCTCACTACTGTTGTGTTGCTCTCAGTATCTTCCTTAGTGTCTTTTAGCAGATAGTTAAATGTCTTATGGTCCGTCATTGGGTGCATATGTCTCACGGTGATTCAATAAAATTTTAAAAATAAAAAAAAATTTAAAAATTAAAAAAAGAAGTGACCATCCCCAAGTTCTTTTTCAACCATTTTAGTTTTGCAGTTCTATTTTCTAAGCGTTGCCACATAAGACTTTTCTTGTTGTTGTTAGGCCATAACCAGTGGTGCTCACAGCTTAACTCCTGGCTCTTTGCTCAATCATCAGATCAGGATGTTATGGACGCTGGGGATTGAACCTTGGGTGAGCCATGTGGAAAGAAAGTTCCCTGTCCACTCTACTATCTCTCTAGCTTGAATCCAGACCTTTTGAAGGCAATCATTTGCCTGTAAGATTTTTTTAAATAAATTTTATTTAATCACCGTGAGATAGTTACAAGCTTTCATGTTTGGGTTACAATCACACAATGATCAAACACCATCCATCAACCAGTGCGCATTCTCCACCACCAATATCCCCGGAATACCCCCCCTTTCCCACCCTCCCCCTGACTCCATGGCAGACAATATTCCCCATAATGTCTCCCTACTTTGGGGCATTATGGCTTGCAAAACAGACACTGAGAGGTCATCATGTTTGGTCCAATGTCTACTTTAGGCACATATCTCCCATCCCTACGGATTCCTCCAGCCGTCATTTTCTTAGTGATCCCTTCTCTATTCCATCTGCTTTCTCCCTTCTGCTCATGAAGCAGTTTTCCAGCTATGGGGCAATCCTCTTGGCCCTTGTATCTACTGTCCTTGGGTGTCAGCCTCATGTGATGTTACTCAAGTCCTTCTATGTCTGTCCCTCTCTTTCTGACTCATTTCACTTAGCATGATACTCTCCATGTTTATCCATTTATAAGCAAATTTCATGACTTCATCTCTCCTAACGGCTAACATAGGATTCCATTGTGTAGATCTACAAAGTTTCTTTAACCAGTCATCTGTTCTAGGACAATTGGGTTGTTTCCATAGATTGGCTATTGTGAACAGTGCTGTGATAAACATATAGGTACAGATGTTATTTCTACTGTGTTTTTTGTGCCCTTGGGATATATTCCCAGAAGTGGTATTGTGGGGTTATATGGAAGCTCAATTTCTAGTTTTTGAAGGTCTGTCCATATTGTTTTCCAGAAAGGCTGGACCAGTCAGCATCCCCACCAACAGTGAAGGAGCGTCCCTTTTTCCCCATATCCACACCAGCACTGGTTGATTTTGTTCTTTTGAATGTGTGCCAGTCTCTGTGGTGTGAGATGATATCACATTGTTGTTTTGATTTTCATCTCCCTGATGATTAGCGATGTGAAGCATTTTTCATGTGCCATTTGGCCATTTGTATTTCTTTTTGAGAAAACTTCTGTTCATTTCTTCTCCCCATTTTTTGCTGGGGTAGAAGGTATTTTTCTTGTACAATTGTACTAGTGTCTTATATATCCTGGATATTAATTCCTTGTCAGATGGGTATTGGGTAAATATTCTTTCCTATTCTGTTCGCTCTTTCTGTATTTTGGTCTCTGTTTCTTTTGAGGTGCAGAAGCTTCTTAGTTTGATGTAGTCCCTTTTGTTTATGTTTTTTCCACTTGCATGGTAAGTGCTGTTTCATCCTTAAAGATGAAGCAAAAGGCTGGGTAACAATCTTCAGTGTCATGGAGAGTTCTGCCTACATTTTCCTCTATATACCTTATAGACTCATTTCTGATATTGCGGTCTTTAATCCACTTTGATCTGACTTTTGTGCCTGGCATTAGACAGAGGTCAGAGTTCATTTATTTGCAGGTAGCTATCTAGTTTCCTGAGCACCACTTGTTGAAGAGGCTTTCCTTTTTCCACTTCACATTTCTTGCTCCTTTGGCAAAGATTAAGTGGCTATATATTTGGGAGTCTGTGACAGAATATTCAACTGTTCCACTGGTTTCCGGGTCTGTTTCTCGCCCAATACCATGCTGTTTTAATTACTACTGCTTTGTGGCAGAGCTTGAAGTTGGGGGAGGTGATGCCACCCATCTTCTTTTTCGCAGGATTGCTTTAGCTATTCTTAGGGGTTTATTGTTCCATATGAATTTCAGGAGTGTTTTGTAAATCAAGTACCTTGGAATCAGCTTAACCAAAGAGGTGAAGGACCTAACAAGGAAAATTACAAAACACTACTTCAAGAAATAAAAACGGACACTAGGAAATGGAGACACCTCCTGTGCTCATGGTTAGGGAGAATTAGCATTATCAGAATGGCAATACTTCCCAACTCACTATAAAAATTTGATGCGGTCCCTATCAGGATACCCATGACATTTTTCAAAGAAATAGACAAAATGCTCCTGAAATTCATATGGAACAATAAACCTGTACGAATAGCTAAAGCAATCCTTGGGAAAAAGAAGATGTGTGGCATCACCTTCTCCAACTTCAAACTCTACTACAAAGCAGTAGTAATTCAAACAGCATGGTATTGGGCTAGAAACAGACCTGCAGATCAATGGAACAGAGTTGAATATCCTGTCACAGACCTCCAAATATATGGCCACTTAGTCTTTGCCAAAGGAGCAAGAAATGTGAAGTGGAACAAGGAAAGCCCCTTCAACAAGTGGTGCTGGGAAAACCTGTAAGATTGTTACCCAGCCTTTGCTTTAAACTTGTGTTTACCATGAGCATTCAGATATCTTTGTTGTAGACATCAGAAAGTTAGGTTATATTACCCTGATTTATTCTGCTATTCCTTGACTCTTGATTGGGAGATTTAGATGGTTGAAATTATTAAGATGAAGGAATTCATTGCCCTCATGTTGTAGAAGTTATAGGAATAACTTAGTTTATCTAAGTTATTAAACTAAGATAAAATAAGTTTATCTTTCTTTTTAAGTAATCTCCTTTAATTCTTTCAAAACCGAATCCAAGACTATGAGTTTTCTAAATTGCTATTTGCCTATGAGGATTTATATCACTGTCAGATCTGAATATTAATCTAGCTGGATAGAGTATTTTTGGTAAGATGGACATTTCATTGAGTTAAAAAAATGGTGTTTTATCTATTAGTCATTTCTAGATCTTTTTAGTGATTGTTGGGTCCACAGTGTACTTGATTTTAAAGCACAAATTTCTGATTGAAAGTTTTTAAAAATGTGTTAAATTTGTATTGTCTTAAATTTGCGTCTATGGACCTTTTGGGATTTATTCTTTACATATGATTATTACAAAATTGTAATAAATTGGGTTCTGTTTTTTAATCTTATTAAAAGTTTTATATAAATGCTTTGTCTTGTATCAGGATAAATTAACTGAGGAGGTATGTTGTTGAATAACTATTTCAAATCATTATTGCATGACATTAAAATTACATGGAGCTGAGGCGTTAATTTATTATTTACTACTATTATATTATTATAAATTATAATTTACTTTTATAAGCAAAAGAATGATAGACAAATTGAGAAAGAAGCGACTATATCACTTCTTTATCTTTAGTGGGAAAGGAATATCTTTATTTGTATATTAAAGGGAGCGGACTTTTAAATGCTACAATGTTCAAACTCCCAGTAGCATCAAAATATAAGTTAATTTTCCTTTTGAAGAATATAATTAAATAAAGCAAGTATTATGTTATTAAAACATAAACCTTAGGACTTCTCTGGCATTTTCTGGAACAATTCATTCAATGACAACCATTTTGGCTAAATGCATTTACATAAACAGTTCTAAACACTTCATCACCATGCCCGTCTGAAATTCATAATAGACTCCAAGCTCTCTCTAGATATATATGTATGTATATGTGTGTATATGTGTATATATACATATATGTGCATACATGTGTATGTACACATATGTGCACATATGCACTATGTGTATAACACAAACACAAACATGCACATACATATATAGAGAGAGAGTGAGAGTGTGTGTGTGTGTGTGAGAGAGAGAGAAGGGGAAGTCCTGGTGATATGTTCCAGGAACACAATAGCAGAGATGTATTTTTGCAAGGGAAACAGACCAAGAATAAGCAAATGGTGTTGAATCAGAGCAGACCCTGAGAATAGCTGTGTATTGTCTAGCCCTCCAAAGGAAAATTTCTTTTATTATTATTGTTTGTCTATGTGACTGGGTTGGTAAAGAACTTTGTTGGTGATAAGATGGCATATTGGAAAATGGTGGATTCAATCTCAAAGTAAGAACCTTTGGGAAGTTGATTTTACATGTGTCATATAGCTTTAGTGTTCTACAACAATGCTAAAGACTACAGGATTCTAATTTTATTCGTCTTAAATGATTTTTCTTATTAATGTCACTTTCAAAAATGTCTACACAACGAAAGTAACAACCTCAAAAAAAAGGCAACTGAAAAATTTATATTAAATACATGCACATAGTTCAACAGGGGGTAACCTCCACACACACATACAAAAGATATTACATAAACAACTAACACAATAAAAACAATCAAGCAAGACAATTTGAAATATTGGAATAGGTGGAGGGAAAAGGACAAAATAGTAGAATAGGAATAAAATAGAAAAAGTTCCTGAGTTTCAGAATAAACATGCCTTATGTATGTATGTATGTATGTATGTATGTATGTATGTATGTTTTTTATTTTTTTATAATTTATTGATTTTTTAATTAGTGGGTCACAGTGAGGGTACAGTTACAGATTCACACATTTTCGTGCTTATTTTACCCTCATGCAATGTTTGAGAGCCCATCCATCCATGTATGTATGTTTTTGCACCATGCCCAGAGTGCTCAGGGATTACTCCTGGCTCAGCACTAAAGGATCTCTCCTGGTGGACTTGGTTGCTGCCATTTAGTCTGCTGGACATCAAACCCATTTAAGCTGCATGCAAGGAAAACCCCCTGCCTGCTATACTCTCGCTTCAGTAAAAAATGTCTTTAAAATTTACTTTCTTTTAGGCTCTGTGTTTTTCAACGACAAGGTTCTTGAAAAACACATTCAAACACCACACCCTCCACCACAGTGTACACTCCTCTACCATCGCACCAGTGTCTACTCCCCTGTCTTATTTTTTTTCAAAGTGCTGAAAGATTTTACTTATTTTTAAAAATTATTTATCATTTTTTACAGACTTACAAACTTTTGTGATTATGTTTTAGTCATACAATGATCGAGTACCCATCCCTCCACGGTGCCCATTCTCAACCACCAATGTTCCCAGTATCCCTCCCACCACCGCCCACCCCATCTCTTCCCTTGCCTCTGTGGCAGGCACATTCTCTTTTACTCTCTCTCTTCTTTTGGGTACTATGGCTTGCAATACAGTTACTAAATAACCATTAGTTTGGTTCATAGTCTACTTTCAACACACATCTCCCATCCCGAGCAAGACCTCCAACCATTATTTACTTGGTGGTCCCTTCTCTATCCCAGATGCCTTTTCCCCCAGCATGTGAGGCCATCTTCCAAGTACAGTAGAAATGATATCTGCACTTGTATGTTTATTGCAGCACTATTTACAGTAGCCAGGATTTAAAAAAAAATCCTGAATGCTTGAGAACAGATGACTGGTTAAAGAAACTTTGGCATATCTACACAATGGAATACTATGCATCTGTTAGAAAAGATGAAATCATGAAATTTGAATATAAGTGAATGGACATGGAAAGTGTCATGCTAAGTGAAATAAGTCAGAAAGAGAGGGACAGACATAGAATGACTGCACTTATTTGTAGGATATAAAGTAAAAGAATGGGAGATTAACACCCAAGAATAGTAGAGATAAGGACCAGGAGAATTGTTTCCTTGTCTTATTAAGTACTTTCCCCCCCCCCCCACCTCGCCCCCAGACCGTGGATCAGTTTTCAGTACTTTGGGTATTTTTATACCACTCATTGTTTCTTTATACCTCACAATCATTGCATGTTTCTCTCTCTCTTCTGATTAACTTCACTCAGAATGATACTCTACAGGTCCATCACATAGAAGAAATCGGATGATTTCATCTTATCTTAAATCTGAGTAGTATTTCATTGTGTATATGTACCATAGTTTCTTTATCCAGCCATCTGTTATTAGACATGTTTTCAGAACATCTGGCAGCTACCCACCCTGCTTGTGCCTGGGTGGCTTCTATAGTCAGTGAATAGCAATAGCGGTTATGAAACTACCTGCGAAGGCCGAGTTTTCAGCCCAGTTGTCCTTCCCTTGCAGATGGCCAGAGGGGAGAAGTGGGGTTTTAAGAAAAACAAAAAGGTTTAATTAAAACAAGACGTGAAGCATGAACCAGGAATGATGGAGATGCTCTTGCCCCACTCCGTGTCCAACATTAGGAACAGGTTGTTGGTCGTCCACAGGGTTCCAAGAACTTCGACTGTATCTCAGCATACTTTTCTGTGCAGGCATGAGCACGAGTTAATAGTTCTCTTCAAAGGACTGGGTATAAGCCAATCAAGCCTTGCAAATTTACTCACTTGGGGCATTTCTGGTCTGAAACCTGGTCTCTAAAGGTTGAGAAAATTTGGTTATCAGCTATCAACAGCCTCAGACAAGCCAATTTCTGGCTGCACTACTACAGGGCAGGGCATACAAAAAATGGTGAGAAGGTATCTGTGGTTTCAAGAAATTAGTAAAGTCACAGGAAATAGACTAAACTTGGGATTAATGGCACCATATTCCTTTTTCTTAATAATTTATTTATTTTTGGGGCTGGAGCGATAGCACAGCGGGTAGGGTGTTTGCTTTGCACGCGGCTGACCCGGGTTCGAATAACAGCATCCCATATGCCGCCAGGAGTAATTCCTGAGTGTGGAACCAGGAGTAACCCCTGTGCATCGCCGGGTATGACCCAAAAAGCAAAAATAATAATAATAATAATTTATTTTTTAATTAGTGAGTCACTGTGAGGGTACAGTTACAGATTCACACATTTTCATGCTTGTTTTTCCCTCATGCAATGTTCCAGAGCCCATCCCTCCACCAGTGTCCATTCTCCATCACTTATGAACCCAGTATCTCTCCCACCCCCCTATCCCGTCCCCCCCACCCCACTCCGCCTCTGTGGCAGAGCATTCCAATTTGTTCTCTCTCTCTCCTTTTGGGTGTTGTGGTTTGCAATAGGGGTATTGATTGGCCATCATGTTTAGTCTCTAGTCTAATTTCAGCGTGCATCTTCCTTCCCGCTCGGGATTTCCAATCACATTTTACTTGGTGTTCCCTTCTCTATCTGGGATGACTTTCCCCCAGTGGATGGCACCATATTTCTGACTTGAGCAAAAACTAGAAAAGAAAAAGAAACTTAAAAAAAAAAGAGTTGCACTCCTAGCTCCCATATAATGCCAGTAAGAATGAAAATCAGAGGATTTCAGCCATTTTAGGGGATGGGAACAAACAAAGTCCCAGAGAGAACGTCGGGATCTCTAGATCTACTAGAACTTTCTAAGTTTCTTCAGTTTAATTTTTAATGATTATTGCATTTTAAGAATAGAACTGATATTGTTTTTTCTACACAGTGCTGATACATCATGCCCACTACCAGAGTGCTCAGGTCCTTCTAACTTTATCTCATGATCCTTTCCCCACTACCTTCCTCCAACATCCTTAGATCAGAGTTTTATTGAACATTTTGCAGAGTACTTTCCACTGGGAATTGCCTAATCCCTTGTTTTGTTTCCTTATACTCCATAAATAAGCAAGATCATGCATCTATCTTTTTTTCTGACTCATTTAACTGCACATGGCTCCATCCAACTCCATCCAAGTTGCAGCAAACTTTGTGGTCTCATACTTTCTTATAGCTGAGTAATTTTCCATGATAATATATATACACAGAATAATTTATTTAAACACTCATCCTTTGTTTAGCAATTTGATTGTTTCCAGATCTTGGCTATTATAAATAATGATGTGATGAACATAGTTGTGAAAAATATCTTTTAGGATTTGTGTTTTGGTGTAAATTTGTAAGAGTGGGGTTGCAGGGTCATAGTCATAGGATATCTCTATCATTAATTTTTTGGGAATGCCAGAAATCATTTTCTAAAGAAGCCAAACTGAACAACAATGCAACAATCAGTGAATAAGAGTTCCTTTTTTTACCACATTCCTGCTAGCATTTATTGCTTACAGACTTTTTTGGTGTAAGCCATTCTCTTTTTCTTGCTGTGACACCTCGTTGTTGGCTTGATTTTCATTTCCCTGATAATCAGAGATAAGGAAAGTTTTTTCACACACCTGTTGATCATCTTTAAGTAATCTTTGATGAATTGTCTATTCATGTTTCCCCAGTCCCCACTTATTGTTTGGTTTGGGGGCTACTACCAGTGGTTCTCAGGGCTTTTTCCAGGGTCTGCGATCAGGAATCACAACTGGTAGTCTATAAGGACCATATGGGATGCCTTGGATCAAACCCAGGTTGGATGCTTGCACAGCAAGTACCCTATCTGCTAAACTATTGCTCCACCCATCTCTTTTTTTAAAAAAAAAAATAGTTGTGTGATTTTTGTTGCTGTTTTTGAGCTTTGGGAATGATTAATTAATATATCTTAGATATATAGCTCTTTGTCTGATATGTTACGTGCAAATATTTTCTCCCAATCAGTAGGATTTATTTCATTTTATGCTTTATTTATTTTGCAGTGCTAAAGCACCATAATTTGCTGCAGTCTCATTTGTTTGTTTTCTTTTTTTTTCAGTTTGCCAATGAGGTCATTTCATAGAGAACTCCGCTGAGGTCAAGTTCCTGGAGAGTCCTTCAGATATTCTTGGGTGTATTTTATAAAAACAGCCTTGTTATCCAGGTCTTTAATCCACTTTAAATTAACCATGATGAATGTTGTGAGGTAGTTGTCTAATGTCATTTTGTGGTGTGTGGCTATCTAGTTTTGCCAGCACCATTTATTGAATAGAATTTCCTTTCTCCACTTCATGTTTATTGACCCTTTGTCATAAACTAACTCTCAATACATCTAAGGGTTTATCTCTAGCCTCTCAATGCCATTGCACTGATATGAGGGATGTCTTTGTTCCAGTACCATGCAGTTTAAAGTAAAGAATAAAGTCTGGGAATAAAATGATTCCATCATTTCCCCCCTTAGAATTTCTTTTAGCTACTCTATGTATTTTATCTTACCATAAACAATTTAGACGTATTTTTTCTATAACCTTAAAAACGCTCTGAAAATATTAATGGTAATTGTATTGAATATGTAAACTACTTTGGGTATGGTAGTCAATTTAATGATACTGATTTTTCTAATCCATGAACATAGCATGTTTCCATCCCCCTGTGTCATTTCTCTAAGAAGTGATCTATAACATTCACTAATTTAATAGTTTTCACTAATATTTTTATCCTTTATTAAATAAGTTCCCTGATATATTCGGCTTTTTGAAGCAATTATAAATGGGGTAATTTATTTTATTCTTTGTCTTCTAATTTGTTCTTAGCATATTAAAACAAGGCAGAATTATGTGTATTGACTTTGTAGCCTGATTTTTTACTATATAGCTTTATAGTATCTAGGAAATTTTAGTAGTCTCAAGAGTGTTCTACGTACAACATCATGCCATCTGTAAACAGTGATAGTTTGACATTTTTACCAATATGAATTCCTTTCATTTCTCTAACTTGCCTAATTACTATGGCAAAAGCTTCCCTGTGCTTTTGGTGGGTGAATTCATCCATATGGGTGAATGTGGACTTACTTTTCATCTGTCTGAATGTAGAGGAAAATCTTTCCGTTTTACCTAATTAAGGATGATGATAGCCATGGATTTACTATATATGGCTTTTATAATATTGAGGTAAATTCCTTTAATGCGTGTTTGGGTTTCATTAGGAATGGGTGTTGTATTTTGTCAAATTCTATATTTGTATCCATGAAGATTATTATGCAGTTTTGATTTCCTAACATTATACTTGAATTTGTGCTTTTCTTTTTTTTTCATTTAACAAAATTCCTATGTTGGTATATATAGGTTTCTTTATTTAACATAGTATAATTATGACTAAGTATTTTTAGTTTATTTACCCAGCCCCTTGTGAGAATTAAAGTTGTCTAATCTTTTATTGGACTGGAGAAAAAGTGTAGGGCGTTTGCCTTGCACTTGGCTGACCCAGGTTCTATTCCTCCGTCCCTCTCAGAGAGCCCGGCAAGCTACTGAGAGTATCCCACCCATACAGCAGAGCCTGGAAAGATACCCGTGGTGTGTTCAATATGCCGAAAACAGTAACAAGTCTCACTTGGAGACATTACTGGTGCCCGCTCGAGCAAATTGATGAGCAACAGGATGACAGTGACTCATTTATCTGGTGTATTGTATTAATTGACATGCTTATATCAAAGTATGCTTGCATCCCTACAATGAAATCCCACTTAGTCCTGGTGTATGATGTGTTTAATGCATTGTTCAAAGGATTTTATTGATGAACTTTGCATCAGGGATGTTGGTCTGAATTTTGTTTTTCAGTGATGTTCTGTCAGCTTTTTCTATCAAGTTAGATTTTGTCTTATAGATAATATTCAAGATTCATGTCTTTATCACTTCCTGGAAGAACTGTAGAAAAATTAGTAGAATGGCCTTTTTGTGAGTTTGGAAACTTTGATAGTAAACCTATATAGCTAAGGAAACATATTATTAGAAATATTTTGACAACGACTCATATTTCCTTGATAATTTTCCTATCTAGTGCGATAGCATTGTTAATTGTAGTCCCATATAATTTTTTGTACTTTATGATTAATTTATCAGGATTTTCTCTACTTTCTTCTTTGTGACTCTAGCAAGGGATTTGTCTATCTTCTTGCTTATTTCAAACACAAACTCTTGGATTCACTGATCCTTTGTATCATTTTTAATTTCAAAATAAGTGATTTTAGCTCTTCTTTCTATTATTTCCCCTGTTTACTAACTTTGTGGTCACTTTTATCTCTTTTTCACTTTATCTTTTTATATTTTCTTGAAGTGTGAAATTAGGTAGTTTATTTCTACCTTTTTCTTCTTTTCTGATGAATGAACTCCCCTCTTACTTCAATTCTTGCTGTGCCCATACCTTCTGATAACCCTAGTCTTCATTCTTATTTGTATGAGACATTTAGTGAATCTTATGCATCTTGTATGGATGGTTAAGTGAAAAAGAAGTTATTTATCTGTTGTTTGTCAGTAAAATGTTGTATTATGCTCTCAAATTTGAATTATGAATCAGCTGCATGCAGTGTTCTTGTATGGATGACTATTTCATTTCATACCATTCCTTTCCATCCTGTAGGTATCATTTGAAAGATCTTTTCTGATAATATGAGGGCTTCTCTATAGATAATTTTTGGAGGTGTTCTTGTTACTTTCAGGATGACACCTTTCACTCTTGTCTTTATGATTATGCTATGTTTTGATTTTTATGTCTGTGTTTATTCTGACTGGTACTCTCTTTGAACTTCCTGGTTTGGGAAATATTCATTGTTCTTAAAATTTAGGAAGCTTTCTGATACAACAGTCATTGATATAACTTTTATCTCCATCTATTTCCTCTTCTTCTTGAGCCCCTATGATTTGGTTGCTATTCTTCTTGAGTATTTACATAACTTTCTTAAGGTTTTTCTTTTTTTTCTTTATCAATATTCCTGTATTTTGTTCTTTTGGTTCGAAACATCCTATCTTCTATTGCACTGATTTGGTCTTCTGCTTCTATCAAAGTATGCTGCTTGTTGCCTCTACTGCATTGTTACTGTTGTTGTTTTCTAGCCAGAGCTGGCTTGTTTAGAGTCACTTCTGGCTATGCTTCGGTATAAAAAGGTATAAAATTAGTTTGGCTGCTTGGAAGACAAACTACTTACCTACTGTACTATCTCTCTGGCTCTAGTATACTTAAATTATCTTGCTATATTATTAATTTGGTGAATTATAATTGTAGTATTCTCATATTTTCTACTCTATTTTTGAAATTTTCTACTGTATTCTTCAACACATTAAACAGATTGACAGTGTGGTTTCAAATCCTCATCCAGGATATTAGAGAGATCTGTGCTTAGGGTCACTCTAGGACTTTTGCCATTACCTTGTATAAAGGTGGGTTCTTTCTTTATTCATTATTTCTGAGGCTGCAGTTGCCTCCACATGTGGGGGTTGGATGGAAGCCAAACTGTCAGGAAGCCCAAGGACACTTTTTTGGTTATTTTTTGGTCACACCCAGTGGTGCTTAGTGGCTACTCCTGGCTCTGCACTCAGGAATCATTCCTGGCTTTGCTTGGGGGACCATATGGGATGCTGGGGATTAAACTTGGGTCAGCCGTGCGCAAGGCAAATGTCCTACCCGCTTTACTATGGCCCCATCAAGGACATTTTTTTAGTTGGATAGGGGACCTAGAAGTAAGCAGACTAGTTGGAGCTAGGGACTAGCTTCGGGGGATGTCCATGAAGGTGAAAGGTTACTGAAGAGAACTTTACTTTCTCCCCTGGCAGGGGAATTCAGGTGCTATGTTCGACTAGGTGGCAATTTGAGTAAGAGTTTAATGCTACAGATATCTTGATGTTTGCTTATCTCAGAAAATCATTGGAAGACAAAATTGATAATACCAATAAATGTATTATTGAGCCTCTCCTTGCTACACATGATGTCATGGATTCCTGCCATAACCTAAAGTGAATTTTCACAATGTCCTGAGCTTTCAGTGTTCTGCCGATGAAGGAGCAGTATAGTCTTAAGTTCCTTGCAGCAGGAACCCACTTGGTAGCACTAATTTGGCTCCCAAAAGGAAATATATACAAAAGGAAAAAATGATGCTATCTGCATCATAAATTTGAAGAGAACCCAGAAGAAGTCTCCTGCAGGTAGATTGTCCCATTGTTGCTACTGAAAACCTAGTCAATGTCAGAGTGATCTCACAGAGGTATATTGAGTTAAAACAGTGGGTTTCTGGGAGCCAAGACTTCTGGTGGTTGTTCATACCAGAGCAAGACTAACCACCAGCATCTCACAGATACAGAGGCATCATATGCTAATTTGCCTACCATTGTTCTGTGTACCAGACTTTCTTGTACTATGTGGACATTGCCATTCCCAGAGACAAAGGAACTCACTCAGTGGGCCTCATATGGTGAATTCTGTCCCAGAAAGTTTTGAGCACCTGAATTACCGTTATCTGTGAAGACTCATGCTTGATTTCTACTTCTACAGATATCCTAAGGAAATTGACTAGAAAGAGCAGGCTGCTGCTGTAAAGGCGATGACAAAGAAGAAATTTCAAAGTGAGTGAACTGCCCCAGCTCCCTAGTTTAATGATACTAAGTCTGAGTTTATTAACTGGCCTGAATGGGTGTCAGTGCTTTCTCTGAGAATTCAGTAGTTCCTTACTAAATATTGAAAGGTTGAACAGGTTCAATCTTTCACAAAAAAAAACTGGTCTGCACCTCCAATTGCTCAGGCCCTGACAGGGTAGGAACGAACACTGGATAGTCTTATATGGTTTTCCACAAACTCATACAGGAAATAAGCATGAGTTTGATACAAAACAAATGTTTTAAAAAATAGTTTGAGAGAAAAATTAAAGAACTAATTCTAATATAGGGGCTGGAGCGATACACAGCTGGTAGGGCATTTGCCTTGCATGTGGCTGACCCGGGTTTGATTCTCAGCATCCCATATGGTCCCCCGAGCACTGCCAGGAGTGATTCCTGAGTGCATAGCCAGGAGTAACCCCTGAGAAACTCCGGGTGTGATCCAAAAAGCAAAAAAAGAAGAACTAATTCAAGTATAAATGAATAAGTTAATTAATACAATGACAAAACATGGTATCTGAATGTAAGAAGCCAAAACTCAAATCAGTGACACTGATGAAAAATTATACAGCTTCAATAATGAAGAGGTAACATAAAAATAAAATCAACATAATAAAGAGAGTTTAAAAGATATCTTTGACAACATCAAAAGGAAACAACCTGCAGATTGCAAACATTTTAGAAAGAGAAGAATTAGATAAGGGAAAGTAATTTCTGGTGGAATAGTAGCTGAGAACTTCCCTATTATGAGCAGGGTGGCATGTGTATTGAACCAGGATAACCAAGCAAATGCTAAATAAAATGGAAATAAACCAGAGAGCAGCAAGATATACTTAAATCAAAATAGAAATCATGCCATTCGTGGCAACATGAATGGAACTGGAAGGCATTATGTTAAATGAAGTATGCCAGAGGAATAATAAATATAGAATGATATCACTTACATGTGGTATTTAGAATAACTGGATGAGGTAATGAAATATTTTAAAGGGGGGATTCCCAGGTCAACCTTGCCCCCATAGTATAGGGAGAAGATGAAAAGAAAGAGTGGAAGGGACAAGGAGAAGAGACAGATTAGAAGCAATGGGGACCAGCAATGAAGGCACAAAGGTGTTGTTTAGGAATGATAGAGCCAAATACCCAAATCACAGCGTCAGCAATACTGAGAACAAGAGACCCAATCTTTACAAACTGGATTTAGAAAATCCTCTGTCAAGAAAGTAGAATAAGCGTGGGGGAATAGGAGTATGATACAGGAAGAAACCTGGAAACACTGATGTAGGGAAACTGACAATGGTGGTGGGATCGGTGCTGTAATATTGTGTGTCTAAATCTCAGCTATGATTATCTTTACAAATCACAGTGCTTTTATTAAAAATGTTTTTAAACCAATAATAAAAAGAGAGATTATGTGTTTTAGAGTTGTAATAGAGTAACAGAGACTCAAATGGAACCCTGTAAGACTCCCATCTTATTTCGTAAAACATATGTCATTAACAAGAAGAGAATGGAAAGATAGATTCTAAGTGCTAAATAAAAACCTACAGCCAAGAAATATCTACGTGAAAGCATATAATTCAAATTTGAAGAAGTGATTAAAATTTTTGTCAGACAAAAAACAATTATTGCCAAAAAACTAGCTCTGAGAGGAATACTCAACTGTTTGCTCTTAAAGGCATGGGAACACCATTCAGAAGAAGAAAGTTTTAATAAGAGCCAGAAAATTTGTGAAAAACAGAAAGTAGATAAGGGGAATCATAATCTCTAGATGTATGTGATTTACACTTGAAAAGATAAGTCTCTAATCTTAGAAGTAGACTCCATTTTAACCTCAAAACAAAACACTTAGAAGACTGAAGAGATAGTGCAGAAGGCAGGGTACTTTCCTTGCATGCTGTTGAACCTGGCTCAATCCCTAGCACACAATGTGATCCAACCAGTCCCACCAGAGTGATCCCTAACCATAGAGCCATGAGTAATCCCTGAGCACCACCAAGTGTGGCCTAAAACCAAACCAAAACAAAACAAAGTAAAAAACTAAAAAAATATGCTAATGGAAGAGATCATTACATGAAAGAAAGATTGGAATCAAAATGCAACCATAGACAATAAGGCCAAGTCAAGGAATAGTGTCAAATGGCAAAAAGCTCCTCAAATAATCATAGAAAAGTGGCAACAAGTTCCATTTGTTGCATGAACGTTCGTGCAATCGGAGGCGCTGAGATAGGAACGCGGAAGAAATGCCTTGATTGGAGGACTAAGGCTCGCTCTGGCTCTTAGCAAAGGCAGAGGGCCTCGTGGACCTCCTTTTATTGATCATGGTAGCTCTAAAGGACGCAATACAGTGACTTCACCAAAGGCATCAAAAGATGTTACAGGGAGAACATTGAGACAATGGAAACATATTGTTTCCTTGTATGGGTAGGCCTATAGCCTCAGGAAAAGAATACAGAACTGAGAAGGAAAAGATACAAAACCGTAACTGAAACCTTCTACAGGCACCTGGATTTACATCCCAAAGACAAAGCTGGGTCTGCACCTGAAATCTACAATTTACAATATCAAAGGTCAGGCTTTGCTAACATTATTTGCATGTCAAAGACCAGCCAGGCTTCTGTGAGAGAAGGAAAAACTGCTCTTTTCAGTATGCTGAAATTATTTTTCTGAAGGCAGCTTGAAGGGGGAAAATGTTCAGCTTCATCCAAACCAGTCAGGACACACGAGAAATCTCGCCCATTTTCATGGGTCCCTATGTTCCTGTCCGTAGTACGGTACAGTATACATGGGCTCGCCCTGATAGCTCAGTCCAGCCCCAACATCCATTATATAATTAATTTCTCCAAATATCAATGAATTGAATTTCCCTATCAAATGGCACATAGTGGCAGGATGGATTGGGAAGGAAAATCCAACCTACTGTTATCTACAAAGATGTGCACTTGTTTTCTGACAATAAACAGAATAGAGTGAAGGTTGGACGACAAATATAAAGACTAATGGTAGAACAAGGACAGTTCTACTTTTCCTATCATTCAAACTAAAGAAGTGAATACGAGATTGGGAACGACATTCATACTGACTCAGTACTAATAGAGCAAAGATAATAACTCTCATTAACAGAAATGCACTGACTGAAAGAGCATCAAAGCTGTAAAATCACAGTTAATAGACCTCAAGAGATACACTGAGAATAACAGGACAATAGTGGGATTTTAAAATCTAAGCCTTACCATTGAACAGATGAACCAAATACAACATCAGTAAGGAAACAATAGCACTTAATGAGAAATTGGAAGAACTCAGATTAATAGATATTCCCAGTACCATTAACCCCCTATAAGCTTAATAAACATTCTTTTCTAATGCACATGGATCTTTCTCTAAGATAGACTAAATGACAGGGTACAATTCATATGCCCACAAGCTCACAAAAATATAAATAACACCAAATATTTGTACTGCTTGCAATGAGAACATAACTTAATTATAAAAGAAAAAAAGAAAAATCTCCAGCATGTGGAAACCAGACAACATAGTTTAAACAACCATTGGTTAAAATAAGATGTAAAAGAAGAAAAATAAAGATTTATTTTTTAAATTTTTTATTAGTGAATCACCATGAGGTGCTTGAGTTTCAGTCATACAATGTCTGAGTACCCATTCCTCCACCAGTGCCCATTTTCCATCACCAATGGTCCCAGTATCCCTCTCACCATCTCCACACTGTCCCCTCCACCCCACCCCGCCTCTGTGGTGGGGCATTCCCTTTTGTTCTCTCTCTAATTTGGGGTGTTGTGGTTTGCAATAGAGGTATTAAGTGGCCAACATGTTCTATAGTGTACTTTCAGCCCGCATCTACCATCTTGAGTTGGCACTCCTAGCACCCTTTACTTAGTGGTCCCTTCTCTATCTGAGCTGCTTTTTCCCCCAGCATGCGAGGTCAGCTTCTATGCTGTGGAGTAATCCTCCTGGCACTTATCTCTACTATTCTTGGGTGTTGGTTTCCCATTTTATAACTTTATATTCCACAAATGAGTGCAATCTTTCTACGTCTGTCCCTCTCTTTCTGATCATTTCACTTAACATGATACTTTCCATGTTGATCCACCTATATGCAAATTTCATGACTCTATCCTTTCTAACAGCTGCACAGTATTCCATTGTGTAGATATACCAAAGTTTCTTTAACCAGTTATCTGTTCTTGGGCACTCAGTTTTTTTCCAGATTCTGGCTATTGTAAACAGTGCTGCAATGAACATATAAGTGCAGATGTCATTTCTACTATACTTTTTTGCATCTCCAGGATATATTCCCAGGAGTGGTATTGCTGGGTCAAATGGGAGCTCAATTTCTAATTTTTTGAGAAGTGTCCATATGGTTTTCCAAAAGGGCTGAACCAGTCAGCATTCCCACCAGCAGTGAAGGAGAGTCCCTTTCTCCCCACATCCATGCCAACACCAATTACTTTTGTTCTTTTGGATGTGGACCAGTCTCTGTGGTGTGAGATGGTATTTCATTGTTGTTTTGATCTGCATCTATCTGATGATTAGTGATGAAGAGCATTTTTTCATGTGTCTTTTGGCCATTCAGATTTATTCTTTGAGAAAATTCCTGTTCATTTCATCGCCCCATTTTCTGATGGGGTTGGATGTTTTCTTCTAGTGGAGTTCAACCAACGCTTTGTAAATCCTAGATATAAACCCCTTATCAGATGGGTATTAGGTGAATATCCTTTCCCATTCTGTAGACTGTCTTTGTATTCTGGTCAAGAAATAGAAAGATTTCTTAAAGCAAATAAGAATTAACTTGAAATTACAATCAATGAGACATACCAAAAGCAGTAAGAGGGAAGCTCGTAGCACTATAAGATTATATCATGAAAGAAGAAATAATCTAAACTCTCAGATAAAGACACTAGAAAAAAACAATAAATGAATCCCATAAGTATAAGGAAATAATGAAAGGAAGAGTAGGAATAAATTATGACAAAATGAAAAAATAATTCAAATGGCCAAAGAAGGCACAGATCATCCTGCCCTATCTGCTGTCTCTGGGTTTCCAGATAGATTGAGATCCCTCCTAGATCAGTGCAGTATAACCCAACTAAAATAGGAACTGTGTAGCAGTGTGAGTGGCTATGCAACGTTTGCTGTCCACTGACCTTACATCTTCATACACCTGTTTGGATAACCAGGGGACTCACTGCAGGCTCAGTCCACCCCAAAGACTGTCTCTTATAGGAGCCCTCTATTACCCATAGTCTATTATTTTTACTGCTGAGTCCTACAACCTTTAGTCCAGCCTCCTCTGGAAGCTTAAATTGAGGGCTGAGGGGTTCATCAGCTGGCTGGACCCACTTCTTTGTCGCAGATTCATAGTTATAGTTACAGCAGAAGACAAAGATGTCCACTTTCTTTTCATGTATTCAGTGTAGCATTCTAAGTCACAGGGACAGCAAGAAAATAAGAAAGAGAAATGAAAGGGAACCAGTTTGGAAAAGAGAAGTCAAATTCTCATTATTTTCAGGTGACATGATAATATACATAGAAGACCTTAAAAAGTCCACTCATAAACTTCCTATGAGCGGGGCTGGAGCGATAGTACAGCAGGTAGAGCATTTGCCTTGCACTCGACTGGCCCAGGTTCAATTACCAGCATCCCATATGGTCCCCTGAGCACTGCCAGGAGTAATTCCTGAGTGCATGAGCCAGGAGTAAACCCTGTGCATTGCCAGGTGTGACCCAAAAGCAAAAAAAATGATATCAAAAAACAAAACAAAAAAACAACTTCCTATGAACAATAAAGCAATAAAGCAAGTAGCTAACTACAAAGTCAACACACAAAAAAACTGTTGTATTCTATCTACAAATAATAAACTAAAAGATAAAAAGATCAAAGAGTCTACATCATTCAAAGTAGTGTTCAAGAAATGTCAATCATCAGGGAACTTAACAAAATATGTGAGTGACTTTTACCATGAGAGTCATAAGTCACTTAAGTAGGAGATATATCTTTGGAAATGGAAAATGATTCCATGTTCATGAATTTGAAGAATCAATATTGTCAAAATGTCAATGAGATTCTCATGCAAATTCCAATGACAATCCAAAAAAACTTAGAACATTCTATAATAAAGTTTGTAGGGAATCATTAAATACCAGTAATAGCCAAACCCATATTGAGAAATTAGAAGTTTGGAGGTATCTATTTACCTAACTACAATAGTCAAAGTTAAAAAAATGTGCCAGTTAAGGAAGCAATCTGTGGGGTTGGGAGGGAACCTAGGGATATTTGTGGAGGGAGTGGTGAGATTGATGTTGGAATATTTTATGCATAAAACTTTTTTGAACAACTTTGCAAATCACAGTATAAATCATAATACTTTAATAAAAGATTAAACATTTAGAATAAAAAATAAATAGCATATTATCAAGGTATGCCACCCTGCAGAATAACAATGGGTTTGCTCTTTCAGCCTTGCTGCAGGGAACTTAGGTTTATCGAGTTACACCCATCACAGTGCTCCAGATTCTGTTAGCTCATATGATCATATCCTTCTAAGAACACTAAACTTGTATTGTGTTATGTCTTTTGCATAGTTTACCTTAAGGCAATGTCCTTTATGTATGGACACAGGAAGACAGTTAATATTATGCTCTTGTAACTTGGGAGTTAATTGACTCTGAATAATATTTACTCCTGGGCATCTGCTTTCTTGACTCAGTTGCCCTTTGTTTCTAGCAACCTAAAAGCAGGGACGAGAGAATGCATGGACCCAGGGCTAGCAGTGAGCTATCCTGGCATCCTAAAGGGCCAAGCTAAGCTCCATAATACTTAACACAAATTAAGAACACGTTCATGCTGGACAACCACTTGTGAAAAAATGGGTTTAGATCTAGACCTATCACCATGCACAAAACTCAGATCAAAATGGATTAAAGATCTCAACATCAGACATCAGAATTCATAAGGTACATTGAAGACAAGGTTAGCAAAACTCTCCAAGACATTGAAGCTATTGGTATATTCAAAGATGACATGCCACTGAACAACCAAGTGGAAAAAGAGGTAAAAAGTGGGACTATAATAAACTAAGAAGCTTCTGCACTGAAAAAGATAGTGACCAAAATACTAAGACAATCTACAGAATGGGAAAGAATATTCACCCAATACCCATCAGATAAGGGGCTGATGTCAAGGAAATACAAAGCACTGGTTGGAATCTTCAAGAAGAAAAAGCCCAACCCCATGAAAAAATGGGGGATAGAAATGAACAGAAACTTCCTCAAGGAAGAAATATGAATGACAAAAAGGCACATTGAAAAAATGCTCTTCATCACTAATCATCAGAGAGATGCAGATCAAAACAACTGTGAGATACCACCTCACACCACAGAGACTGGCCCACATCCAACAGAGCAAAAGCAACTGCTGTTGGCATGGATGTGGGGAGAAAGGGATTCTCCTTCACTGCTAGTGGGAATGCCAACTGGTTCAGCCCTTTTGGAAAACAGTATGGTCACTTCTCAAAAAATTAGAAATTGAGCTCCCATTTCACCCAGCAATACCATTTCTGGGAATAAATCCCAGAAGGGCAAAAAAGTACAGTCAAAATGACATCTGCACTCAAATATTCATTGCAGCACTGTTTACAATAGC
This sequence comes from Sorex araneus, assembly GCF_027595985.1. NCBI lineage: Eukaryota > Metazoa > Chordata > Mammalia > Eulipotyphla > Soricidae > Sorex > Sorex araneus. The sequence goes on from NC_073313.1 coordinate 131,379,582, forward strand.
CAGAATCTGGAAAAAACCCGAGTGCCCAAGAAGAGATGACTGGTTAAAAATAATTTGGTACATCTACACAATGGAATACTATGCTGCTGTTAGAAAAGATGAAGTCATGACCTTTGCATATAAGTGGATCAACATGGAAAGTATCATGCTAAGTGAAATGAGTCAGAAAGAGAGAAAAATACATAGAAAGATTGCACTCATCTGTGGAATATAAAATAAAAGAATAGGAGACTAACACCCAAGAATAGTAGAGATAAGTACTAGGAGGTTGGCTCCAAGGCTTGGAAGGTGGCCCCACACACTGGAGGAAGGGACAGCTCGCATAGAGAAGGGCATAGAGAAGGGAACACCAGGTAAAGTGTGGTTTGAGGACCCGCATGGTATGGGAGATGCACGCCGAAAATAGAACATAGACTAAACAAGATGGTCACGTGGTGCCTCTGTTGCAAACCACAACACCCAAAAAAGAGAGAGAACAAAAGGGAATGTCCTGCCACAGAGGTGGGGTGGGGTGGAGGGGATGGGGTGGGAGGGTGGGCGGGATTCTGGGAACATTGTTGGAGGTGACTGGGCACTGGTGGAGGGATATAAACAAAATGCAAACATGAAAGTTCGTTAAGTTGTAACTGTAACTCATGGTGATTCACTAATAAAATTTTTTTTAAAAAATTAAAAAAAGAACACGTTCATGGACAAAAGCTGTCATAATCTTAAAGAGATAACTATATAAGGACCCTACTGGTGTTAGGATGACTAACTTGGCCTGAGGTCTGTGGTCTGGAATATATAGTGAGATATCTTCAGGATGACTAGAGCGATAGCACAGTGGGTAGGACGTAAGTTGTCATGACCTAAAAAAAGTTACTGGGTAAGGACCCTGCTGATGTTAGGAAGACTAACCTGGCCTGAGGGCTGTGGTCTGGAATATATAGTGAGACATCCTCAGGAAGACTGGAGCGATAGCACAGCAGATAGGGTGTTTGCCTTGCCCATGGCCAACCTGGGTTCGATTCCTCTATCCCTCTTGGAGAGCCCAGCAAGCTACCGAGAGTATCTGCCCACAGGGCAGAACCTGGCAAGTTACCTGTGGTGTATTCAATATGCCAAAAACAGTAACAATAAGGCTCACAATGGAGACGTTACTGGTGCCCACTCGAGCAAATCAATGAACAACGGGACGCCAGTGCTACAGTGCTACCGTATCCTCAGGAAGAACCAAACCTTAAATTTAATATATCTCTTACTGTGCTCATACAGAATGGCATTGCTAGAAATATTAGGAATAGATTTACTACAACTATTTAAGTAGATTGCTAGCTGAGGAAAGAAGGAAGTAACACACCCTGGATGGGATCCCGCCCTTGAGCTGTTCTCCTAGTAATATGGAGTAATATCCTTAGATGAGATTTTGTCGTTGAGTTAATCTCCTTGAGGAATGGCCTTACCTCTCTTTGTTGATTTGTTAATGTTCAACCCTACCTTTGTATCACCACCCTACGTGATTGCTATATAAACTTAGACTGTAAGAACGGAGGAGGTCAGAATCAGAGTTAGAAAGGAATCTAGACTTAAGAGGAATGAGAGGGCAAGGAATGAAGGGAATCTAGGATCTAGGAATGAAGAATGTGTGAGATTGGAGAGCCTAGAGATTGAATGAATGGCAACTAATCAGCAACCAGCTTGGTCCTTGTTCTTCCTTCACCTGCCCATCGCCAAGAGCCTTCTGAATCTGGTCCATACACAGCGGCTTGAGAGCACCGAACACGGGCTTTGACAGAAGCATCCTGGAGAGCCCACAAACATCCTTCCACATGATTATTTTTAACACAACCCAGACAATAATCTGAGTGATATAAACACAGTAATTGGAGGAGATATTAGCATCTCTATGTTCAATGCAAACTCACAATAACTAAAATGTGTAATCAATCTAAGTGCCACCAAATAACTGATTAAAATGGTAAAGAAACTATGGTATATACAAAACAGAATACTAATCCACCATTGAAAAGTATGACATTTTGGTGGCCTACATAGCTCAGTTGGGAGAGCATTGGACAGAAAAGTCTGACACTGTGCCCTTGATACAAACTAGATGCAATTGGCGGTGATTATGCTAAATGAAATAAGATAGTGAAAGACAATGACTGGGAAGCTTCACTACATACATGGAATGTCAATAGCTAAAGCAAAAAAAAAATAACCCTGGGAAAATAAAATAAATACTGTATTGAACAAAATCTATGGTGTTTACTTAATGGACACTGGGTGAGTAGATGAATGGATACAGATTGATGTTGAGATAACAGTGGAACTTTGAAGTGCATTTGGTGAATCCTATACACATATAGAGTTGTTTGGCCCTTAAAATTCAGTAGTGTTGTAAAAGATTGATAAATTAATAGAAAGGAGGAAAGAAAAGGGCTGGAATGATAATATGGTTGGTGGGACACTTGCCTTTCACTGAGGCCAACCGGGTTCAATGCCCGGCACCACAGATGGACAACTGAACCTTGCCAGGAGTGATCCCTGAGCACAGTACCAGGAGTGTGTGGATCAAAAACAAAAGAATGAGATGTGAGAACAGTAAGCCTTCCCAGATTTCAAAAACTAATGATTTTGAATATGTAGAAATTTAGCTCCCATGACTACCCTGTGAATATGAGAACAATTAGTTACTATTTTTCAGTTAGATTGTGCATGACCTTGGTGTCAATTTACTGTAACTGCAAATGGTCTTTCCAAGAACACTGAATCATTTCCAGACATTCAAAGGTCAGTCTATTGGATCTGAAATGACTTTCCTAGTAAAATCATAATTTTAAAGATAACTTAGAATGGTTTTTATGTTCGTGTAGTGTGCTCATGTATTGTAGCAGTTGGTAAGACAAATAATAAGTATGATCAAGTTTTAAAAATTTATTCAGGTGCTGGAGAGAAAATGCAATGGGCTGAGTGCATGATTTGTATGAGGAAGGTCATGCTCAACCCAGTCCTGCATGACCTCCAAATCACCAGCATGACCATACATCCCAAGTCCTAAAATGAAATATAAACAAACAAATAAATAAATGCATATATTTATTATTTAAAATTTTTACTTAAAATATTTTTCAGAATATGTGTTTAAGTGCTAAAATCGACATATGAAAAGATATTAAGAACTAAATTCCATTTCAGAGATATAAAGTGAGTAGCGTATCAAAATTAATTCAATATTGTTTGGAATCTCCTATGTCTTATGTATTGTTTTAAAGTTGACTTAAAATTGGTTTGAATAAGTATACAAAACACATATTTTGTTTGGATTGTCTTATTATTGAATCTTACTATATTGCTTTTCAATAACATTAAATAATTCAATGACTGCAGATCAACAGAAAAACATCTCTTCAGTGTAATTAAGTGTATTGCATGCATACATTTTTTAAAAAATTTATTGAATCACCGTGAGATAGTTACAAGCTTTCATGTTTGGGTTACAACCACACAATGATCAAACACCCATCCCTTAACCAGTGCACATTTTCCACCACCATAATCCCCGGTATATCCCCCTTTCCCACCCTCCCACCGCCTCCATGGCAGATAATATTCCCCATACTCTCTCTCTACTTTGGGGCATTATGGCTTGCAACACATACACTGAGATGTCATCATGTTTGGTCCATTATCTGCTTTTAGAATGCATCTCCCATCCCAACTGGTTCCTCCAGCCATCATTTTCTTAGTGATCCCTTCTCTATTCTATCTGTCTTCTCCCCTCCGCTAATGAAGCAGTCTTCCACCTATGGGGCAATCCTCCTGACCCTTGTATCTACTGTCCTTTGGTGTCAGCTTCATGTTATGTTACTCTATACTCCACAAATGAATGCAGTCCTTCTATGTCTGTCCCTCTCTCTCTGACTCATTTCACTTAGCATGATACTCTCCATGTCTATCCATTTATAAATAAATTTCATGACCTCATCTCTCCTAACAGCTGCATAATATTCCGTTGTGTAGATGTACCAAAGTTTCTTTAACCAGTCATCTGTTTTAGGGCACTTGGGTTGTTTCCAGATTTTGGCTATTGTGAACAGTGCTGCAGTGAACATATAGGTATAGATGTCATTTCTACTACGCGTTTTTGCATCCTTGGTATATATTCCCAGAAGTGGTATTCTGGGGTCATATGGAAACTCAAACATGCATAATGTTTTATATTATTCAACAATGTAGTATAAATCAATATATAATGAACAATTATTAGTTGAAATTTAATGTTTTTATAATTTTGTGTTAAGCAATGGTGTTCAGTATGTTTTAATTTAATACTGTATTAATACTGTATTAAATAATGTGTCATTTCTACTATATATATAAGCTGTGAAGTAATTCATTAACATCATCTTTTAAAATTTAAATGAGGGTCATCACAGATTAAGTAAATTAAGTTTCTAAGGATATTTTTAGTGTTTAGCAGTTATCATTATATCTTCAAGGAAATCTTACAAAATTGCTAATAATTTCTTGTTGATGTTGTGTTGTTTTGTTTGGGGGCCCTACCCAGCAGCGTTCAGGGCTTACTTCTGGCTCTCCATTCAGTCATAACTCCTGGTGGCCTTCTGGACACCATATAGTGTGCTGGTGTTCAAACCCAGGTCTCCATGTGCAAGGCAATTTCTCTACCTGCTGTGCTATATTTCCATCCACTAATAATTCCTACAATAATATCTGAACCTACTATCAATCATGAATAGTAATACCCATATATTAGCTCTTTATTTCTATGGAAACATATTTAGGAACTCTTAAATAAATACTCTATTTATTAGAGTAAATTTAAATAAACTCTTAAATTTTATCTATTACATCGAAAGTTGCACTGTCTGTAGCACTGCCATCCTGTTGTTAATCGATTTGCTTGAGCGGGCACCAGTAAAATCTCCACTGTGAGACTCGTTGTTACTGTTTTTGGCATATCGGATACACTAAGGGTAGCTTGCCAGGCTCTGCCGTGCAGGCGGGATACTCTCGGTAGCTTGCTGGGCTCTCCAAGAGCGACGGAGGAATCAAACCCAGGTTGGCATTGTGCAAGGCAAACGTCCTACCTTCTGTGCTATTGCTCCTTTACTTTCCTTATTTCTTCACTTTCCGATTCAGAATGTCTATTTCCAAACAATGCTTTCCTGTCCTTCTCTGTAAGAGGTCTACTTTTATTCACAGCATCCTTCACTTTCACATCTCTAAATAATTCTTCCCTATGAGAAGTTGGATCAGTTGCGTCAGTCACCATAGCGGCGGCCACCTCCAGGCCAAGTGCACCTCCATAAGCAGAGGGTTCGAGTTGGGGGGCGACAGCAGTCCTGCCCTGAAGAGCTGCTCCTCCCTCATGAAGTGCATACAAAAAAACTGACCGAAAGTTGATCAGTTAGTAATTATTTGCTCTTTTGTCACATTTTGCAGCTAAATATTACAAATTTAAACAGTAAAATAGGTCAGAGAAGAACAAAAGATCATTTTATAGTGAAGGTCAATTTGTAACATTTTCCAATCTGCCTTTCGCCCCACAAAATCCATAATCATCACTCGTGCTGGTATCAAATCAAACAATAAGAAAGTATTTTCATATGAATGTATTTGATAAGTCAATGAAACAATGCATTTGGAAGTAACGTCACTCTTAACTAGGCAGTTTCCAGACCTAATAAGCAAAATTACAGGCAGTGTATTATTTTTCATATTTGGAACACAACTTTAACAAAAATTCTGATTATGTTAACTTGAAATTCACACTAAGGTGGGATTATCAGATCTTTACTTGCTAATTCTGGAAATTCTTAGTTAGGAAGAATCAGAGAAGGCTTCAAGCCATCTTGAAGAATCCGTTGAAGTTATCAAGGGAAAACTGTGTGGAACAACTTAGACAGGGCATAAAGAGAATAGGAAAATGGAGCAGAGGAATGTGTGATGAAAAAATGGAGTTAGCCCTCCCGTTTAACTGAAAATAACCCCTAACTTTGAAAGAACAATGATACAATATATTAATTTAATATCGTACCCTTTTCTCCAAATCCGCAGTAAAGTCTGGCATGTTTAAGAAGAGCAGCAATTGTGCAAAATCAGCTGCTTTAAAGAATACACAGCTTTGGGGCTGGAGCGATAGCACAGCGGGAGGGCGTTTGCTTTGCACGCGGCCGACCCGGGTTCGAATCCCAGCATCCCATATGGTCCCCTGAGCACCGCCAGGGGTAATTCCTGAGTGAAGAGCCAGGAGTAACCCCTGTGCATCGCCAGGTGTGACCCAAAAACCAAAAAAAAAAAAATACACAGCTTTTTCTGTCCAAAATTCTTTGTCCTGTTTTAGAAATTTCAACAGATTTTACCTAGCTTTGTGAGAGATAATAATCAGCTTTTGCTTTTTCTCCAATAAGGAATCTTATCCTTCTGAATTTCTTGAACATGCCACATTCCACATTTTATGCAACTGTTTTTACAACAGGTTTCTCAGGAAGATAGTTCTCACCGTAATTTTATAGCTAGAGTAAGAAATTTGACTAGTAAAACAGGAAATTTTTACCAATAACTGATGGATGAAAATAACGACCTTTTAATGTAAGCTGTTGTTTGCATTTTATTTAGATACTGATTCCTGAAAAGACTTTTAACTTTTTGGTCTTTCTGCCAGAGCCAGCAATGCTCACAGCTTGCTCTTGGCTGGGCATTTAGGGATCACTCCCAGTGGGGCTCAAGGAATCATAAGTCCTGCCCAGGACCAACATTAGCCACATGCAATGCAAATATATGACCTAATGTACTACCACTCCAGACCATTAAAACTGTGTTTAATTAATAAATGTAAACAATCAAGCCACTCACAAAGCATTCACATTGTGAACTCTGTTGTAGTAAATTACATTCACTTTTATTTTTCTGAAGGCTCTAATACAAAGTATTGATTCCCACTGATATCACTCAGCACAATGAATTTCAGATTTTTCAATAAATTTAAAGCTCAATAAAAGATTTAGTCAGATAGATGCATTTTAATCCCAAATCTCTGAAAAAATGAAAGCCTCAAGTGGGAGACACAACTTGTTTGTATACAAAAATACTGTGCTAGTGGCCCCGAGACATGGAACATTGGGTAGGGTGCTTGCTTTGCACATTGCTGACCTGGGTTTGATTCCCAGCACTGCATATGTCCCCTGGAGCCACGGCAGGCGGGATTCCTGAACATGGACCCAGGAGTAATCCCCAAGCCCAGCCAAGTATAGCCCCCACAAAACAAAAAAATTGTGGTACTATCATAGTTATTAGCTACTTTTAAATCTTTGAAATATAAATACTAAACAATTTTACTTACCGTATATATTAAAAATAAAAATTTTCAATTTTTCTTCATGATGCATTTGGGTTTTTGTCAGGAAACACACCCACTGGTGTTTCAAAGGCACTTCCGTTTCAGTGCTCATGGGTTGCTCCTTATAATGCTCAGGGTTACCATATAATACCAGGGATAAATCCATGCACACCTGAATGAAAAGCCTGTGTTGCAGTCCATGGAGTTATGCCATCAGCCCCTGTATGGTGTTTACATCTTCCTTGAATCCCTTACTTGGTTTAAAATTTACATAAATGAAAAACAAAGGAGACCTAAAGCAATTTCTTCTCTTATAAACAATGGGCAATGTCCTCACAAAATAAAAACACATGCACACCTGTGTGCATTTAGACACAAATACCTACCTCTGTTCTTCTATGCTCAATATACAACAACTCAACCAAGCATCCTACAATACCAATAAAATCCCACTTGTGAATTGCTATGTATCATGATGATTCATTTAAGCAAACTAACATGTACATTTTGCTGTTTTATTGGAAAATAGTGACAAGTAGGAAGCATTTAATCCTTTATTTCAAAAGTAAATTGTCTGGAGGCCTAAGCAATAGCACAGCTGGTAGGGCATTTGCCTTTCACACACTCAACCTATATTCGATCTCCACCATCCCATATGGTCCCCCAAACACTGCCAGGAGAAATTCCTGAGTGTGTAAACCACTTAAGCCCTACCTTGGCATCAATAAGTTATTTAACCCAATCTTGCTACTCACATTAACCCAACTTCAGCTCCTTAAGTGCCTCCAATAGAGCTTGGCCTTCATGCACAATTTATTGGCATCTTTTGGGTTTTTTTTTTTTTTGCTTTTTGGGTCACACCCTGCGATGCTCAGGGGTTACTCCTGGTTCTGCACTCAGGAATCACTCCTGTTGGTGCTCAGGGGACTATATGGGATGCCAGGGATCGAACTCTGGTTAGCTGCAAAGGCAAATGCCCTACCTGCTGTACTATCACTCTGACTCTGCCATCTTCTTTGTGTGGCCTCCAGTTCCTACCAATTCTGTGAACGAGCTCAATCACTCACTCCTTTACATTCCCCTCACCCCTCACCCAGAATATTTGAGGTCACCTGTGATCAGTTGTGGCCTAAGTCCTGCCTGGTAAGAACTTCAGACATAGCTCTATCTCCACAGGTATTAATGAGAAATCTTCGCAAGGCAGCAGTGGCTGCCAGATATCAGAAGAAGCACTTCAAGCAATGTGCTGTCTCTCTGACCACATACTACTTCTAAAAATTATGTGTTATTATTGCCTCATTATTAATGAAAGAAAATTCAGTATCTCACCACTAAACATAATGTTTGCTGCAGAGGTTTGTCTTTATGTTGATAAATAAAAGGGTTGTTATATATTTATCAGATTTATTCAGTATTTTCTATTCTTGTTTTTCTTAAAGGTAAAACAAAGGTATTTATTTCATCATAAATAGGTGTGGTATTTTAACTATAACTTATTATGCTTTTTAAAATTTTTCTTCTCTTCTTCCTTGATGCTTACTGATTTAAGTATTTGTAATAAATTGATTGTTTATTCTAAAATTGTTGTTTGAATAATTTTACATAATGCAATCTTTAAAATAATTAAATAAACCAAATTTGGTCCTGTTGGTATTATCCATTTTATGCATTTTAGGATTCAATTTTATAGTATTTGAAAATTTATATTCACCAGAGATACAGGCCTACACATTTTCTTATAATGTCCTTCCTAAATTTTGTTATAAATGTTTTTTGCCTCCATCTGGCAGTGCTCAAGGGTTACTCCTGGTTCTGGGCTCAGGGATCACTCCTGACAGAACTCAGGGAGCTATATGTAGTGTGAGGGATCAAATCTCAATTAACCCCATGCAAGGCAAGTGCCTGACCTTTCTGACCCGATTATAATTTATATGCTGACCACAAAAAATTAATTGTAAAATATTAACTCATTTTCTATTCTCTGAAGGAATTTTTCTGATTTTAGTACTAATTGTGATTTAAATATTTTGATGTATGTACTATCATTCTGAATGAGAATTTTCTTTGTGGAAAAACTTTCTTTTGCAAATTAAATTTCTTAAATTTCTTCAGTATAATTCAAATGTTTCATCCTGACATTTTTGGTACATTATGTTTGTTATTTTATGCATTTCTTTTTATTATTTATTTATTTATTTTTGCTTTTTGGGTTACACCCGGCGATGCACAGAGGTTACTCCTGGCTTTGCACTCAGGAATGACTCCTGGCGGTGCTCAGGGGACCATATGGGATGCTGGGATTCGAACCCAGGTTGGCCGAGTGCAAGGCAAACGCCCTACCTGATATGCTATCGCTCCAGTCCCTGCATTTCTTTTTAATTATATTTATCATAGCTTACATATTTACAATAGTGTTAAAATATGGTATTGATATAAAAATTATTACAAACCATCACCAAAGTGCCCATAGTTTTCCACCACTATCCCTATGTCGTCTTGTTTTATTATTTTTTCTCTTCTTTCTCCATTTCTTGATAATGAGTTTTGCATTCCAATATCAAGGGCTTTTTGTTGTCCGCTACCTTAATTTTTCTCTCGTTATTCCACGAATGAGTGAGATGATTCACCATCTCTCTTTAATTTTGTTCAATAAACTTGATTTACTTAACTCATTATTCTATAGTTCTATTCATGTTGCAGCAAACTACTTGATTTTTATTTATTTAGACATTGTGGTTCACAAGTCTGTTCATAATACAGTTGTTACAAGCATTCAATATTCCAACACTAATCCCACTATCAGTGTGACCTTTCCTCCATTGTTGTCCCCATTTTCCCAACCACTTAAACCTGACCCCTTACCAGGCACAAAATAATTCATTGTATATTGCTTGTTATAACTAAATGCCTAGAGGAATGATTAAAGAAATTCACTGAAAGAAAAATTGTGAAAATTGTTATATCTAACCATGAAATAATTAAGACTTTGTCTGAGGGATTACTAAGATGTTCATTGCTAATTGAGCCTTCTGAGACTTCATCACTTCTTACAGCTGCATAATATTGTATTATGCATAGATATATGACAATTTCTTTTGGATGGGGTGCTGGCCACACTTGAGTGTGCTCAGCGCTTACTCCTAGCTCTGTCCTCAGTAGTCACTACTGAAAATGCTCAGAGAACAATATGCAATTCAGGGGAAAAAGCAGGATCAGTCATGTGCGAGGCAAGTGACTTAGCTTCTGTACTATTTATTTATCTATATCCAACTTCTTTATCCACTTATCTGACATTAGGCATTTGGATTGTTTTCATATCCCAGTTATTATGGAAAGCACTCTAATGGACATAGGAGCGCATATATCTTTAGAAATAAATATTCTGATGTTTTGATGTTTTGATGTTAGATTCCTAGAAATGAAATTTCTGGCTTGCATAGGAGTTCCATTTCCACATTTCTGAGAAAATCTCCATAATGCATTAGATAAAAGCTGAACCAGAGGACATTCCTACTAACAGGGACTGAATGTTCCCTCTTCACTACATCTCTGCATACACTGGTTGGCTCTAGCCTTTTTAGATATATGCCAATATCACAGCTGTGAGATAGTATTTGTTTTTAGTTGAATTTGACTAATTACAAGAGGCTACTAGCTTATGCATACGAGCTACATATGTCTTCTGTGGAGAATTGTCTGTTAATTTACCCTTTCCAGTTTTTGATGTGATTGTTGAATTTTTATCAGACTTTGTGATTGCTTTAATAGTTCTGTGATTTTTTTGACATTCATTAGGATGTCTTTATTTTATCCTGAGTTTTGTTTGCAATGAAATCTCTTTTCAACCTGCTGTATTTATTTTTGTTGCAGCTGTCTTTGCCTCTGGATTAAAATCACTGAAGACAGTCCTGGATTCCATTTCAAGAGAGATATGCTTATATTTTCCTCAATGTATTTTATGGCTCTGGTCTAATATTAAGTTTTGCAATCAATGTTGAGATACTTTTTGTGTCTGAAATGTTTTAAGTTCTATTTTTATGCACAGATACCCTGCTTTTCTATAGCACTTGTTTGAGGCTTCTACTTACTCCTCTTGTTGCACCGAACTCCTTTGGTGTTTGATAATTTATGTATGTCCACAAATCTGGGGGTTTGTCCCTGGACTTTCTAATCTATTTGTTTGATATTCAATACTTCTTTTATTTTTCTCTGACAAGGTGATTTCATTTGCTGTCCTGGATATCAGGAGGTGGGAATCCAGCAGACGGACTTTAGTGTCAAGAAGTGAATGATATACTGGGCATATAATGATGACTGATATAGGCACAATATAGGCCTTTGTGATCTTACCTTATGTGAGAAGGCAGTTATAAAACAATTAGCTACATAAGTAATTCATTGGTTCCAATAGTTATAAATTCAAAAAGGAAAGAGTATAGGGGTATAAAATGCCCAAAATGAAGACTCATTGAAGACTTGTTTACCAGAGTATATGATATTATGAATTAACAATAAATGAAAAGGACTAAACTAGGAGAAATGGGAAAGAACAAAAATGTACATCTAGGTATATGGAATAACATGCATAAGGAGCTGAAGCAGGAAGAAATATAAGCCAATGTGGTGGAACTTTGAGGAGGGTGAGCTGTATATGATGAGACTGGAAAGCTGAGTCAGACATTTATTTATATTTGTTTATAATTTATTTAAAATTATTGTGTGTAATGTTAAGTGTTTATTATGGTGTTGACACCTATAATTTTGGTGTACACATCGCCAAACCATCTAAGAACAGCTCCCCACCAATGCCCTTGTGTCATATCCAGTCCACTGAATCATTTCTCCCCCCCTATCTATTGCCTAATCTGGTATTCTCACTTCTTTTGTCTGGTATCCAGGGTTTGCTATATATTGATGTTATATATGCCTTTGTTTTATTTTCGTATAATTCACAGATAATTGAGACCATTGGGTACTTGAGACCATCAGGTACTTATCCATCTCTCTCTGGTTTATTTTGCTCAGTATCATATCCTCTAATTCCATCCCAAGTTTCAGCAAACTCTGCAATTTCATGTTTTCTAATGCATCATTCATAATTAATCTTTTTAATTTTGAAACTATAGGTTAAGCAAAACAGTTAAAAATGTGTTAAAGGTATACGACATTGATGTACAAATTTATTGCACTCTACCACCAACGAAAGTGTCCAGGAGTCTCAATCACTGTCTGCTGTCACTTCTAGTCCAGTTTTTATCACCCCCTACTGGTTGTAAGTCGTTTCAAAGTCCAAGACCAAGAGGGGTTGTCATTGTTTGAAACTATCTAATACATTTTTGTCTCTATATATCCATAGGTAAGTAAAATCATCCAGTATTATTTTGCTCTCTAAACTAATTTTGTGCTATATTACTCCCTCCAATTCCACTCACAATGAAGAAAACTGTAAAAAATCACAAGGGCGGCATGCGGGCGGGAGGGGGAGATGCAATGATGTGTCGTTGTTTTGTTCTGTTGTCCTCAGGCACTCGGGGCAGCTCTCTCTCACACGCGACGCTGGCATTTGGTGCTCTAGAGCCGCTGTGCATGGACCGGATGGGGACAGCTCCTCCTCGTGCTCTGCTTCTGTGTGTGCCGCTGTGCTCTCTTCTGTCTGTCTCTCTGTCTCTGTTTCTGTAGTCTCTCCTCTGTAGTCTTTTCCCACCTCTCTCTCTCTCTGTCTCTCTCTCTCTGCTTCTGTGTCGTCTTGTGTGTCTCCTTCTCTGTCTCTTCTGTCTTCTTCTCATTCTGTCTTCCTCTGTCTTCTTCTGTCTCTCCTTAGTGCCCCCACTGTCTTAGTTTATACAGCAAATTACATAGGGCAGTAGCACAAAGGTGAGTTTAACATTAACAAATCAACAAAGAAGGGTTGTTGTTGTTGTTGTCTCAGACACACAGTTTCTGGGTTGGTACTGTGAAAAGGGCTGCCGGGTGTCCGAGAGTGCTGCCCAGCTGCAAACAGCACTCCCAGGTGAAGTGGACCCTTGGCGGCCGAGCTGCAGGGCGTGAGGGGCTCCGCCTCCCGGGTTGGAGGGGGTGGTACCCTGGTGTGGCTGCTGTGGAGGGCTTCGGGATGGGCGTTGGGATGGGTGTCGTGGCTAAGAGGTAGTCCCCCACATCCCGCCTTCCCGGAGAGCTTGGACTTGTAATTCTTGGAAAACGGAAGCGCACAGATCCTTGGTCTTTCACAGGGATCTTTTACATCAAAACCAAACTGATTTTGATGTAAATCAGAGCTGAGATATGCAGTAAGCACAGTGCTTGGAAATTGGAAATGTGTTGGAAGTTAAACTGGAGGAGGACAGTGGCGACAAGTGGCGTCGTTCACTGAGTCTTTGCTTCGTTTGTTCCTCTGAGGTGAGGCTGAGGTTTCAGAACCTAACACGGGGTTGTGACACAATAGGAGCTCCAGAGCCATCCATCAGAAAGAATGTAACGGGGCCCCAGCTTGCACGCCTCTACGGAGCTTTGAGTTTGCTGTGAATTTGCACGCCTCAAAGAGGGAGGCCCCTGGAGCTTGGATTTTTTTTTTCCAAGAGTTCATTTAATTGTGGGTGAAAATGGAACTTTCTGATGTTACCACTGGAACTTGGGCTGGAAGGAAACAGAAGGAAAAACGAAAGAGGAAACTTTAAAAAGAAATAGTGAAGTGTTTGAAAAGAGCTCAATGGGGAAGATGAGAATTTTGTTGAAAGTGATTCATATAATTTAAGCAAATTAATAAAGTGGTCATTTTCACTTGTCACTAACATCTAACCATGAATTATAGGATATTGGGAGCCTGATTTCATGAGAAATGTTACTTTTAGATTGTTGATGAAGATGGGTCTTTCATCAACACCATTTCTTGAGGAGATTAACAAAATCTCATCCAAGGAAATCTCATCTAAAGAGATCCACTCAAGGGTGGGAGCCAAACAAGGGTGAGTCAGGGTGTGTCCCTTTCTTCCTTCCTCAGCTAGTAATCCACTTAAATAGTTATAGTAAATCTACTTCTAATATTTCTAGCAACGTCATTCTCTATGAGCACAGTAAGAGATATATCAGACTTAAAGTTTGGTTCTTCCTGAGGACATCTCACTATATATTCCAGACCACAGTCCTCAGGCCCAGTTAGTCTTCCTAACCACAGCAGTTTTCTAGTCTCATCGTTACTTTGGGACCATGACAGCAATTGTCTATGACCATGCTCTCAACTTATAGTTGAGTATTGTGACACTTTGGCCTGGCCCATTTCGATGCCAGGGTAGCTCACAGCTTGCCCTGGGTCCATTCCATCCCTCGTTGGGACCCTGCTTTTGGGGTGTTAGGAACTAAGGGCAACTGAGGTGAGAAAGCAGATGCCCAGGAGTAAATATTATTGGAGTCAATCAGCTCCCAAGTTACAAAGCATATTATTAACTGTCTTCCTGTGTCCATACAGAAAGGCCATTGCTTTAAGGTAAACTAAGTTCCCTGTGGCAAGGCTAAAAGGACAAACCCCATGTTATCCTACACATGGTTTCATATAATTTTTATAGCCTTATAGTGGTTCTTTATAAATATATTCCACAAGTATTTTATTTATTCATCTACAACTAGTCATTTGAGTTCTTTCCATATTATAAAAAGCACTGCCATGAACATAGGACTGCATATAATTTAAAAAATATATTATTTTTTATTTCAGGGGTAAATGTATAGGAGTGGAATTACTGGGCTCTAGGAGAGCTATGTTTCAATTTTGTTTTGGTTTGTTCAGACTTTATTCCCAGTTCTGTTCTTAGAACACAAAGAACATAGGTTAAATGCATTATGTTCCTTGAAGAACAACCTGCTCTTGAGGGAATATATTTATTGCTTGGAATGAAACTGTAGTCTGGTATGTGAATGACAAGTGCCTTAAAGCCTCTATTACCTCCTTGGCCCCTAGTTTTATCTATCTATCATTCTATCTATCTATCTATCTATCTATCTATCTATCTATCTATCTATCTATCTATCACCATTTTTATTGAGGTCCCAGGATTTAGAATACTTTTAACTGTACTTTTATTTCATACATCATTCATACACCACCATCAACAGAGAGCCTGATTCGCAGCACCAGTGTGCCAAGAAACACTCTCAAACATCACTCCCATGTAAACTCACATTTATAGGCAAAATTATTAGTTCTAATGACTAAGACCATTTATTAATCCCTTTCTATATTTCTTTTTTATCATGGATATGGAAGAGAGCATTTAAAAATTTTTATTGTGTACTTGGTGACAAATAAACACATAAAACTTCAAATCAATAATGTTGGTATATAATTTTTTTAAAATTGCATATATTCCTTTCTTTGTGCTATGAATAAAATTAATATGAAAAAATCTGTATTAATACATACTACAATTTACATTAAATATATAAATCATACAGATGAAACTTAGTAACTGTATCTCATGTTGATTCAATAAAAAAGAGTATTAACATTTTAAGGGAAAATATGAATAGGCCCATAAAAGTATAAGATTATGTCTCATACTAAGAGAATATTCCCTTTATGTTATAAAATATTGTATATTATATATATATAAGGGATAGAGCAATAGTACAGTGACTAGTGTGCTTGCCTTGCATGTGGAGACCCAGGTTATATTCCAAGCAACCCATATGGTATCCCGAGACAACCAGGAGTGATTACTGAACTCAGAGACTGTAATAAGCCCCTAGCACCACCAGATATGGCTCCCAAACCAAAAATAAATAAATAACGATGAAAAACACTTCTTAGCACTTGGCATTGAATATGGTATTCACTCATGACACTAATGGTGTTCTCTAGGAGGTTTAAAAAGTTTTGTTTTGAGTTTGAGAGATAGTACAGTGGGCAATACATTTGTATTGCACATGGCCAACCGAAGTTCAATCCACGGCACCCCATATGGTCTAGTGATACTTTCTAGGAGTGATCCCCGAGTTTAGAATCAGGAGTAATCCCTGAGTTTAGAGTCAGGAATAAGCCCTGAACACAGTCGGATTCCCAAACCAGAAAAATTTTCTCATCTCTAACTTGCTAAAATATGTTAAATATGTTTTCAATAATAAATCAATATCACATTTATATTGAATTTTTTATATCTGGTCAATTGGTTTTTTGAACATCTAATTCTTTACTTTTGAGGAAATTTCCATATTGTTTGCCATAGAGAATGAACCAGACAACATTACCACCATCAGTGAATAAGATTCATGTACAGATCTTGGAGTATTTTTAAGAGCAATGGGAAATAATGAAGGTTGTAGGAAGAAGATTACATGATCATATTTGAGGTTAAAAATGTTTGCCTGGGTTGTAAAATAACCAATGTCAAATTCATGGATAAAGAAGTTGTGATATACAAACAAAAGGGAATAACTGCATCTAGAATAAAAGATGAAATCATGCAGTGTGCTGCATCCTGAGTGGAACTGAATGAAGTCAGAGTGAAAAGGAAAAATTCCACATGAACTCAACTTGCTCATCTGCGGTTTATAGAACAATAATAAAAAACAAAGGAAGGAGTTATGCGATGGCAAATCTTTGGTCTTCAGTTATAGTACACAGAAAGGTAAGAAATTGAAAATGGGGGAATGATTAGATGGACTTGAAGAAATGGGCATTCGTTAACGGTCCTGTACACTATAGTAAATATTACACATAAATTTGTATTGTATTGTTCATGATAAGCAACATATGAAAATAACCGAAGTTTTCAAGAACAGAGGACTGGGTGAAGAAATTACATGTAAACAATGGGATATTACTTAGCTTTAGAAAAAAGAAAATCACACATTTTGCTGTTATGTGGATAGGTTTGTAGAGTAGTGTGGTCAATGGTGTTAGTCAGAAAGGGAGGGAAAGATACAAAATGGTCTCCCTCATATGTGGGACATAAAGAAACATAGCAAAGTTCTCCCTCATATGTGGGATATAAAGAAACATAGTAAGGAAATAACAAATGCCCAAAGACAAAAGAAACCTAGAACTGGTCATCCGTAGGGAGCTTGTCACTTCCGGGAGGAGGAGAGGAAAAAAAGACCTGAGTAGACTCTGGGACAATCGTGAGGGAAAGCAGATACTTTGTTGGAGGGTGTGGTGCTGGAATGTTTTGTGCTTGAAACCCTAACATTGTCAGTATCTTAAATCGTGGTGCCTAAAATAATAGTAGCACTGTAGCACTGTTGTCCCGTTGTTCATCGATTTGCTCGAGCGGGCACCAGTAATGTCTCCATTATGAGACTTGTTACTGTTTTTGGCATATCGAATATACCACAGGTAGCTTGCCAGGCTCTGCCGTGTGGGCGGAATACTCTTAGTAGCTTGCCGGGCTCTCCGAGAGGGATGGAGAAATTGAACCCGGGATCGGCTATATGCAAGGCAAACGTCCTACCCGCTGTGTTATCGCTCCAGTCCAAAATAATAGTGGAAATTAAAATTAAATGAGTCTGCTAATGAGGTGGGGTAAGAAGGTAGTATGGGACTTTAGAATATTGGTGGAAGAATACTGATACTGGTGGTGGGTTTGAAGTTGTATTATTGTAAGCCAGACTCTCTACTATTTACAAGTTTGTAAATTATGGGCCCCAATAAAATAGATGAAAGAGAAAATGTTAAAACTTTTTCTGGTTGTTGATAATGGATTAGAGAGAACTAAATTTAAGAGTTGTCAAAGTGTGATCTAGTGTGAGCTAGAGATTATGAAATTACTTCAGATTATATTGTACATATGTGATATACTTTTGAGATTAATGCTATAAGTTTCTGATTAATTTTTCTTAAAAATTTTTCTATTCTTTTCTTATTTTGGGAGTAGTGTCACAACTGGTGGAGGTCAGGGATCTGTCCTCAAGGATCACTCCTGACAGGGCTCGGGGATGTCATGCTGGGGATTGAACCAAGGTCAGTTGCCTGCAAGGCAAGGACCCTACTTGCTGTACCATCACTCTGGCCCATCTGATAAACTAGTTTAAATCCGAAAGAGTTTTCACACTTTCATACATATATCATTATACTCTGAAGTATTTTCACTTGAACTACTTATTTGCATTAGTACCATTTCTAGGGTATAAAACCATAGACAAATTTTTTGAGATGGGCTTGAAATACAAGATCACACACACACACACACACACACACATATATATATAGGGTAAAGAAATTATGCATATACAATGAGATATTACTTAGCTTTACAAGAAGCTATCTTATATCTAGCTACTTTTATCCACCCTGACTTACTGTGACCTAGAAAAATTAAAGGAGAAATTATATATATAAGCATTGGACATGTTCAAAAGAAATGTTGAGTTTAAAATGGTTAAGTGTCAGTGAATCAAATGTAATGTGGATGCTTTGCATGAATGAAACATGGTTTTGATTCTTGATACTAAAGTAATAAACAAAATGTAGAGTATGGGGTTAGGTATATGCACCTGGACCTCAAAAGAGAAGATCACTATAGAAACCATTAAACTTTTAGTTTGTAAAATGATAACATTTTATATAAATTGAATTAAACAAAGATATTTAGATAATCATGCTTCTTTGCTCAGGTAGTCATTAAGTTTAATATCAGTGTCACACTAATAGGTTAGTCAATTTTTGGGTACCCATATCACATTACTTTATGATTTATCTAAATAACATATATGAGATTTTAAAAGGTCTGCCCCTTAGTATAATGATAGAATGGATTATAAATAAGCTGCTTTTATCCTATATTTCTCATGCTACCAACTTCAACATTAATATTTACTTTTCCAAATATTTATAAAGATTCATTTGGAAGCAAAATTAGTTTAAGCATTTTCTCACTATCGAGCCTTTCTATGTAACGTAACAATCTTTTCTATGCCAAGGAGCATGTATGGTACCTTTAGAGAAAGAATGCGAAATATAAGCTGGCAGTTAACGCTTTTGAGTGTTATTCTTTACATCCCAAGAAAACACATCTTAAATTCAGGATGAATTTCATAGAAAATTAGTATAACCTAGTAATTGTTTACTTTAACAGTCTAGATGTAAAATTCATGGATTCATCATTGTTTTTATTAATTTCTATTATCCCAATATTTTAATGAGTGTTTTGCAGACAAAAAGTCCTCAACAACTATTTGAGAAATACTAATGAATTGTGTTTTCATGGTGTTTATTGTTAGAAGATCTTAGTCTACAGAAAGTGACATATAGTCATATTGATAGTATAAATAGGATATACATACTTCTCCAAAGTAAGATATAAATTCTTTCATTTACAGATTTTTAAACTGTCAACCTATGGATTTTCACTGAGGAAATTTTGAGAAAATATTGTTTTTGGATCCTGGGAAATCTTTTCCATTTCCACTTGTGGTATTACAGTCTCTCAGATAAAGGGGCTGGAGTGATAGTATATTGGATAGGGGCACTTGCCTTGTATGAGGTCGAACCAGGTTTGATCTTTGAAATCCTGTATGGTCCCCTGAGTACCACCAGGGGTAATTCCTGAGCTCAGAGTTTTGAGTCACCCCTGAGCATCGTCAATGTGGCCCCCAAAGAAAAAAAAATTCTCAAAGATAAGGTATTGAATGATAATACACAAAATTTTCTTTTTATACAAGGAAAATCAGAGATTGACTTACTGAATATTACAGGGACTATTTTTGTGGAAAATATTCATCATAGAATCACAGCACAAAAGGATTGTTTAACATAGCATAGAAGTCCACATAAGAAAATAACAAAACATATGAAACTGTCCGGGCTGGAGCGATAGAACAGCGGATAGGGCATTTGCCTTGCATGCGGTCGACCCGGGTTCGAGTCCCAGCATCCCATATGGTCCCCTGAGCACCGCCAGGAGTAATTCCTGAGTGAAGAGCCAGGAGTATCCTCTGTGCACCGCTGGGTCTGACCCAAAAAGGAAAAAAAGACATATGAAACTGTCAATGATTATTATGAAATAACACAAACTCTGCAAGTTTAAACACAACAAAATAAAGTTTCAAACAGTTTTCATAGAACTTAAATAAGGTAACAAGCATATATTAAACATCTTCAAAATATAAAATACATGACAATGGTAAGCATATTTAATGACAAAGGCAATTCAGTTCCTGCCTCTGTACTTCTTACCTTTAGGGGAGTCAGAACAAAGGTTATTTCACCAAACAGTTATTGAATTCTCATTATATCCCAAGGTTTAGTCTAGAGGCAGAAGGTAAAAAGGCAAGTCCCTGACAAACAGGAATCTATAATTTATAACATTTTATATCAGTGTGTATTTTTGTGTGTATTTGAGAATATTTGTATTGCATATCATCCAACGTGCATACAAATAATTTCAGTGCACTGTAGCAAATTATGACAGAGTGTTAACACTAAATCGGGAAATTTAACCCTCTTTAGGGATGAGATGACAGAAGGTGGTAGAAACCTGAGCTGAATCTTGAATCTTGGGAATTAATATTAGCTAGAGAAAACGATGACCCATGCCATGCTGAAAAAACAACAGTATGTCCACAAATACCTCTGAAACCACAAATAGCTCTGAAAATAGGTGGTATAAGAGAAGGTCCATGGTTGTATGCAAATTTTATTTATTTTTATAATGTAGGAGCGCTGATATTTATTCAGCCATTGATTAAGCTGATTGAATTGGGCATGAACTCCACTGTTCCATTTTTAAATTATTTTGAAACTCTTTTAAAATAACTAACGGATTTCTAGGATGAAAAAAGGGCCCTCTTCATTCTCATGAACGCACCTCATCTTTTTGCTTTGGTATTGTCAACAAGCAGAATATTTTAAGTAAGGGCGCGGGTGGGGGTGGGAGATTGCTGACTTTGAAAACTCTTATGAGACCTAGGTTAATGTTTTTTTGGCAGAGACCATGTAAATGCCCTCATCAAAAGGGATCATTTTAATTTAAAAGGACTTGATTCTTTCCATGGTAGAGAGAAAACCATATTAAAAATCAATTACCATATTCAAATCAGTAAATGCATACGACACCAAAGTGCCTGTCTTTTATCCCTTCTATGAAGCAAGACTACTATAGCACATACATATTGTCAGAGAGACTGTTCAGCATTAACTAGAACAAAGGCAGGCAGTCCCCGTGTCCCATTCCAAGGAAGAGATTTTAGGGCCTTCACTGGAGAGCAGTAGGTAAAAGATAGGGACTACAGCTTGAAAGTGCCAAAAATGATGCCTCGGGCGAGAAAATGAAAGCACAAAGACGCCAGCAAAACAGTTGTTCAGGCTGGATAGAAAATCTGGAGCTGCAGTGGCGTGATCCGGTAGGGCGTGGCACTTACACGCCAGTACGTGTGGAACATTTGTTCCTTCCCAGAGCATCCCCTTTTCCATTTTCATCCTCCTCCTGGTCTAATCATTTTAGCGGGGTCCCTCGTCCTTCCCACATTCATCTTCGCTATCCAAATGAAAACCACGCACAGGCTTTTAACCTCGAGTTCTCCAACCAGACGCGTCAGCGCGCTGAGCCAGGAAAACCAACGGGATTGCGAACGTTCAACGGGAACGATTTAAAACGTTGGACGCCCTGCAGGCCCCGGCGGTCCCGGCACGGAAAACTACACTACCCAGAATGCACCGCGCAGCGGCCGCCCGCGGCCCAGGCGCTGGCTCACTTGATCCCATTGCCGGCGGCGGCGGTCACATGACCCGCGTCCCGTCAAGATGGCGGACAACCTCCCTTCGGAGTTCGATGTGATCGTAATCGGGACGGGTACGTGCGGCTCTGCCGCTCTCGGGAGAAAGACCGGGAAGGCCGCCTGCTGCTCCGTCAGCGGCGAGCGTGTGTGAGGCCCGGCGAGGGGCGGCCTGGCGGGAGAGGCCGGGAAGGGACGCGAGGTTGTCGAGTCAGCGCCGGACTTGGCCGCGGCGAAGCCGAGGCTCGGCCTCCTCGTGCCTGATGGATGCCTTCTGGGGTCGGGGGCTGGATGGGCTCGATTCTTGGGGTGCAGTCGCCGAGGGTGATGGCGGTGACTCCGTGACAGGGAGGCGGCTTTGCAGTGCCGGGGAGAAGGTGCGGCCGGGGTTGGAGGCGCGAGACGCCTTTTGCAGGGCGATCGTTCCCCCGGCGTTTCGTCTCAGCGCTGTCGCAGGGATTGGGTGCGTGTTATTCCAGGGGCCGCTCCGGGCCGCCGCACAGCCAGCCTGTTCCGAAAGAAGAACAGGCGGTTGTTGCCCCTGGGCCTGTTCCGTCGGGGCGGGCGGGATCCTTTTCTGTCGGCACGACGGCACGGATTCCTTTGTGCTGGCGAAGCCCAAGCAACGGGATTCTGGTGATGAGGCGTTTGGTGCTGATAGAAATCATCTTGCTTGCTACTGCCCCCCACCCCATCCACCTACAACCAAAGGGGCTGAGGCACTCAGCACGCTTCCAGGAGATCCAGTTTAAGGCGTGGCCCCTGTGTTCCCCAGGCCGATTTCGCAGGTTTGGGACGAAATCCGAAACCCGCCCCCCTCCCCGCCAATTTCTAGTGGACAGATTAAACATACTGCGGGTGGCAGACGGCCTGGCGGGCATTGGGGCTTTGTTTTTCTTCACAGCGTTAGGATTGGGTTTAAAACTGCTTTCTTCTCAGCAGGTCGCCTTTAGGGGGGAGAAACTCCAAATCAATAATAGGAGTTTTTTTTGTTGTTGTTGTTGTTGAAATATTGAATGTAATCAAAGTAATGTGAAAGTAAAGTGAAATTTACCAGTTACACAGGCGGGGTTGGGGGCTGGGGAGGTGGGGAGGAGGGGGGGAGGTATACTGTGATTCTTGGTGGTGGAATATGGGCACTGGTGAAGGGATGGGTGTTCGTGCATTGTGTAACTGAGACTTAAACCTGAAAGCTTTGTAACTTTCCACATGGTGATTCAATAAAAGAATAAATTAAAAAAATAAATAAAACTGGGCACAATAGGTTTCTGAGTGAGGTGTTCTCCTGTTTATGCGATGTGTAGGTTGAGTAAGTGAAAATCCCATGTTGGATCGTTCTGATTTTTATGTGATTTTTACGCCAGCCCGATTGGTTCTAGAAATCTAAACGTGAATTTGCTTCACCAGATGCATGTCTGACACTGTTGACTGCAGAAATGGAAAGAATAACATGCATGTCCCAAAGTCATAGCTAATTTGGGTCAAAGAAGGGAGAAGGATAACTATTATTGTGTGCCATTTGAGTTGACATCTGGCAAGGTGTATTTTTGGAGTAGTATGAAGATGAAAAAAGTGTTTCTAAAATGCATTTCCGTGCTTCCTTGGTAGTAGGGCTGTCTTTCTTGGGGGGAAACTCCAATAACAATAGTGAGTTTTGTGTTGAAATGTGGAACGTAATCAAGGTAAAGAGAAAATGAAGTGAAATTAATCAGTTACACAGTTGGGGGTGGGAGGGGGACGGCGGGTATACTGGGGTTTTTGGTGGTGGAATATGGGCACTAGTGAATAGATGGGTGTTTGAATATTGTATAACTGAGACATAAACCTGAGAACTTTGTAACTTTCCACATGGTGATTCAATAAAAATTAAAAAAAATGCATTTCTGAAGAATAAGAAGAGGCCAGGGCGATGTTACAGTGGGTAAGGCAAGCGATGGTACAGCGGGTAGCGCAGCTGACCTGATTTGATCCTTGATATTCCACATGGTAGCTCACGCTTGCCAGGAGAGATCCTTGAGCGTAGAGCCAGGTGTAAACCCTGAGCACTGCTGGGTGTGGCCCCCAAACAACAACCACCAAAAAAGAGTAATCTTTCTAGAGCAAATACCTTCTGTTAACACTTCTGAATTACTAAACGCCTTTTGGTGACTGAAGAAGCAATGACTCATGTATATTTCTGAGGTGAAAACCTAGTTAGTTTCACTACTACCTAGTTAGTTTCACCTCAAAACTGAGTTTCAGAACATCTCATTGAGAGAATGCTCACTACATTTTGTTGTTCTGCCCTTAAATCCGTATTCTCAGAGTCGTGTCTGAATTGGAGCTAGATAATTTACTGTGGTAATTTGAATTTGAGGTGCTAGACTACCTTGTGTTTGATAAGTTGTTTAACCTTTTGGAAGCCTTCTTCTTACGCTGGTAATACTTCATTCCTCCAAGGATTATGAGGTGATATTTGATGTTTCAGTATTTGATCATTTGAGAAGCCTGGATATTTGGTGATAATTTTTTGTGCCGTTAGTACTTTTCACCTTAACATATGAATTTATTTTGAGTGTTTTCCCTTACTGTTCCTTTAAAAGTAACTGCTAGTTTTTGAAGCACCATAGTGGTTGCATTTAATTAGAAGGAAAAGTTACTTCTTGTAGTAAAAAGGTCAAATAACCATTTTCATAGATTTTTGAAGTTGTTGATTTAATTATTTTTCATTTTTGAGTTACACATGGTGGAGTTTAGCGATTACTCTCTGCTTGGGTAGGGAGATGCATATGGTGGTGCCGGTGGGACTATGGTTGTTTGGGATTTTTATCCCTGGCTTACTGCATGCACAGTATGCATTTATTACTTTTACTTTGCGCTGTCCCTCTGGCCCTAACTTAATTGTTTCTTAAAATTGAAATATGATGATTTTCTATAATATTAACATTAATGTGTTAGGCATAAGATATTTCTTCTCCACACCCAACCCCAACGTTTTAATATTTCTTCACTTCTGTCTTCAAATTCTGTTCTCCTCCCCTTCCTTCCTTAGCAGATTCGTTTCTGTGGAAAGAATATCAGGGTTTATTTTCATTAGCTATTGTTTACTTCCTTATTTCGTTTTTTTATACTTCACATATTTATGAGGACATAAAACAATACAATATTACCTGTATGAAGTGCTTTATTGTCCTTAATTGTATAGAACTTTGCTTTGTTTCTCCTATTTTTTTTCTATGCCACACACTTTTTTACAAAATTTTATTTATTTTATTAATGAATCACTTTGAGGTACAGTTACAGACTTACAAACTTTCATGCTTATGTTTCAGTCATACAATGATCAGGTACCCATCCCTCCACCAGTGCCCATTTTACACCACCAATGATCCCAGTATCCCTCCCACAACCTCCACCCTATCCCCTTCACCCCACCCCGCCTCTGTGGCAGGGCATTCCCTTTTGCTCCCTCTCTTTTTGGGAGTTGTGGTTTGCTATAGAATTATTAAGTAGGCATCCTGTTAGTCTATAGTCTGTTTTCAGCCCGTATATCCCATTCCTATTGGGCCCACCTAGCACGTTTTGCTTGGTGATCCCTTCTCTATGAGAGCTACTTCTTCACCTAGCACGTGAGGCCAGCTTCCAAGCTGTGGAGTAATCCTCCTGGTACTTATCTCCACTCCTCTTGGGTGTTAGTCTTCCATTCTGTTACTTTACATTCCACAAATGAGTGCAATCTTTCTATGTCTGTCCCTCTCTTTCACAAACACACCTTTTGCTTTGAATTATATACCAAATTAAGACGAAAATTTCATGATGGCTTATTTTCAATATCGGTATTTAATGTCTGTATTTATAAATTTGATCAGAACTTCTGTTTCTGTTTACTTATATTTAACTTTTTTGGGGGGAGGTTATTTTGGGGTCACACCCAATGGTTTACTTTTGGCTCTGTGATCAGGGGTTACTCCTCGTGGTGGCTATATCTGGTGTTGGGGATTGAACCAGATATTGACCAAATGTATTTCCAGGAAGTGTTTACTTCTGAAAAACTAATTACTCTGTGAGTGCAGTAGGAGCATTTTTTTTGGGGGGGATGGTGGTGGTAGAGATTGAGTATGTCAATTGCGTCTATATGCTTTAGCTTTTTAGATGAAAATTATGATCAAGATAATAGTTTCTTTTTATTGAAATCCATAATGCTAATATTTGGTTTAAATTTTTACCCCTCAAATAGTTGCGTTTCCTTGATACACGAGGATTGAGGTATTTTGTGATTATAAAAAAGTCGGCATTGGGGCTGGAACAATAGCACAGCGGGTAGGGTGTTTGCCTTGCACGCGGCTGACCCGGGTTCGATTCCCAGCATCCCATATGGTCCCCTGAGCACCGCCAGGGGTGATTCCTGAGTGCAGAGCCAGGAGTAACCTCTGTGCATTGCCGGGTGTGACGCAAAAAGCAAAAAAAAAAAAAAAAAAAGTCGGTATTAATTCTGTAGAATTGCACTGAGCTTTTAGTACATGTTATTTTTAGAAAAGACATTAATATCTTTTATTAAAATGAGAAATCTTGATAAAAGTTATGGAACAGTATTAAACTTACCTTTATTGACTGTTTATTGGCTAAAAGATGTAGCAGAAGATGATAATTTTGAAATTATAAAATTATTATATTTGATAATTTAAATTTTTTGTTAGTAATGGTGGTGGTATTTATTTTCTATTACGTCGACCCACTTTATCATGTGTATTTGGCTCCAAAGCAAGATGTTCTGTTAGACTGCTGGGTTTTTAAAATTTTTTTTTAAATTTTTGAATCACCGTGAGATACAGTTACAAGCTTTCATGTTTGAGTTTCAATCATACAATGATCAAACACCATCCCTCCACCAGTGCACATTCTCCACCACCAATATCCCCAGCATATCCCCCCTTCTCAACCCTCCCCCTGCCTCCATGGCAGACAATTTCCCCTATACTCTCGCTCTACTTTTGGGCATCATGGTCTACAGTACAGATGGACTGCTGTTTTTTACGAGAAAGTAAAATATTTTATAAATGGCCTTTTAAACTAGCTAACCCTACTACTTGAGCTGAAAAGTGTTTGCCATTCCCCCTGAGGCATAGATCTCAAAATTAGATTTGGATTCAGAGTTCAGCTCTATAAATCAATGAAACCTACTTGACTTAGAATATGTGGTTTTTCTTGTAGAAGGTAACAAGTTAACATAATAACACGTTAGCTTTTTTGCCATTTTTAAAAAGTATATTTTATATATGTCAGAGCCACTTAGATGACTTAGTTATTGGACATATTGCCTAAATAATGAAGTACCTGTCCGAGTCATATTTTGACAGTGTTACTTTATAATCATTTGCAAATAAAAAAGATTTAAGTGCTTTGTTTTAATAATTATCCTTTCCTGTATTCTGTTTACCTGGCTTAGTTCCGAGCACCATGTGATCTTCCCAGCACTGCCAGGGGGTCAGAGTCAGGAATAGCCTATGGGTAACTTTGGATATAACCCAATTCCCCTATGTCTCCTCCCTCCAAAAAATGTGTTCCACATTATACAATTTATAGCATATTATACTGATATATACATACACATCATATGGCATAATTTTTTAAAATTTATTTTTAATGAATCACTGTGGGGTATCGTTACAGACTTACAAATTTTCGTACTTGTGTTTCAGGCAACAATGGATCGAGTGCCCATCTCTCCACCAGTGCCCGTTCTCCTTCACCAATGTTCCCAGTCCCTTCCATTCCCCCGCCTCCCACCCTCCGCTTCTGTGACAGGCACATTTCCTTTTACTCTCTCTCCTTTAGGGTTTTGTGCTCTGCAATGCAATTATTGAGTGGCCGCTATGTTTGGTCTATAGTCTACTTTCGGCACGCATCTCCCATCCTGAGCGGGCCCTCTAAACATCCTTTACTTGGTGATCCCTTCTCTATCTGAGCTGTCTTTTCCCCCAGCATGTGAGGCTGGCTTCCAACAGATGGCATAATTTAAACTTTTAATTTTGGTATAAGGTTGAGCCTGTTTTAAGTGCTTTTGTACAGCAATGACCTGAATCGCTCGTTTCCTGTAACAAACATATATAGATATATGTGATGTATCTGTATATGTGTATGTGTGCATTCGATGTGTGTGTTTTATTCATTCTAAATGATATGGATGTGTGTTTTTATAGGTTTGCCTGAGTCCATCGTTGCAGCTGCATGTTCAAGAAGTGGCCAGAGAGTTCTGCATGTTGATTCGTAAGTTTGGTAATAATAGTGCTTCTATCAATATTTCATGACTATTGCTTTATAAAATTATGCTTTAAATCTATAGCTGTGTGTGAACATGTGTGAATATGTCATATATAAAGAGAAGTAATTGTAATTGTTTATTTTATGAAAGTACAATAAATATAACATGTAAGTTTTAATATTCTGTGGAAGTGATGTTTATTATGAAAAGAGTAAACCAAATTTAACGTAATTTTGTTTTTTATATGAATGACTATGTTTTTCATGATAAACAATTTTCAGAGTGGCTTGGGAACCTTACAGCTAACTTTTCCTTATATATTTGAATGAATATATAGAACCTTATATACTGTTGCACTTTAAGTTTCATTTATTCAATTGTTGGAAAAATCAGCTATTTGATTGGACTATGTTTTTTTCTTAAAATTCATCAAATTTTGAAACATGAAAACACCTTCATTTAAATAAATCTAGATTTTTTTCTTTAATGTGGTATCAAACAAAGAATTACTAGAAAATTTAAGTTGAAACTAACGGAGGCGGAGCGATAGTACAGCTGGGAGGGCACTTGCCTTGTTCTAGGTTAAATTGAGTTGGATTCTGGCACCACATATGGTACCTTTTTCCTTTCCAATATGGTACCTTTTTCCTTTCCATGCCTGTGCCTGGAACCAGGAGTAAGCCCTGAACACTGCTGGATGTGGCCCAAAAAACCAAGGGGGAAAAAAGATAAAGCATGGTTTTAATTCTCCTAATTACTGTTTCCAAAGCTAATCTGTACTTGCCTATTTAGTGACTTTGGTCATTTTATTTACACCTTCGTCATTCATCATTAATTATAGATTCATTATGGAAAAGAAACAAGAATATATGTAGCTTACTTTCTGTTAGACATTAACTGTGGTGTTTTTCAGAATTCCAGAATGCAAACAGTAACTAGATTTGCTAGTTTATAGTTCCTTAATGTATATAATTCTATGTAGGAATTCAAAAAATGTTTAGTTCTTTTACATTTTCTGCTTGCTCATTCATTTAAAATATTTTAAAATGTTTTAAACTTTTAAACTTTGCAATGAACTATAAGACTCCATCATTTCTTATAGCTGCATAGTATTCTTCAATGTCTATGTATCGTATCTCTCTCTTTACATATATATATACATATATATATATTTCTTTCAATCATGTCTTTGTTCATTTTTCTGTCATTGAACATGTAACTTGTTTTCATATTCTGAATTTAGTACTAAATGCATCATTGAACTTAGGCGTGCACACATCTTTTCAAATTAATGTTTTGTGTTTTGCAAGTAGATACTTAGAGATGGAATTACTGAGTCATATTGGAAGTTATATTGCTTCTTTTTTGAGACTTGCCCATACTGTTTTCCAAGAGATTGAATCAAAGGACATTCCCATCAACAGTAAATATGGGTTCCTTTTTTATACCTGCCAAATCTGTTTGTTGCTCTTTCATCCCTGCCAATTCTGTTTGTTGTCAATTTTTTTGTACATGCCCTTTTCACTTGCTTTGATTTGCATTTCCCTAATAAGTGAAAGTGAACACATTTTATATGCCTATTGGCTCAGCCTATATCTTCTTAGGGAAAGTGTCTGTTCATCTTTCCACATGGCGTTCTGGATATTTTGTTGGCATTGTGGATATTTTGTGAGGGTTTTATATATATTGCATTATATATTTTGGGTTGGCACTTTTTCTAATATATTGTATGTATGCAGATATGTTCTCCCACTGACCAGGATGTGATTTTATTTTGACCCGAGTTTCTTTTGCTATGCAAAAACTTCCAGTGCCTATTTTTATTCTAGTGCCACATAGGTTTGATTTTTTTCTAGCTTTGTATTACAGTTTAATTTACTATTACTAGACAGGAAATACAAGCGAACGTGGATTTTTCTGCACTAGTGGGTTCTCGAGAATTCTATGAAAGATTGCATACAAAACCCAGTAGATGAAAAGTTAGAGTTCATTGTACAGATAAAAAAGTTGATAGTGGGCTGGAGCAATAGCACAGTGGGTAGGACATTTGCCTTGCACGTGGCCAACCCACGTTCGATTCCCATCATTCCATATGGTCCCCTGAGCACCGCCAGGAGTAATTCCTGAGTGTAGAGCCAGGAGTAATCCCTGTGCATCGCTGGGTTTGACCCAAAAAGAAAAAAAATGTTGATAGGGCTGGGTCCCTCCCCAGATGTCCAGGCCTCTCTTTTACCTGTGGATGGATGGCCAGGTTCTGTCCCTGATGCTGCCTGGTGCAGTGAATGACTTCCCTGTCCTGTCCCACCCACTCTACTTGCCTCCCGGGAATGAAGACCAAGTTTTGTCCCATGACACTTTGTCTTGCCCCTACTCTGCTCCTCTACTCGGTATAAGTCTTCCCCAGTCTCTGGCCATGGCCATGAGTGTGAGACGCCGGTGCCTTGTAGTCTACCCTTATTTGGGCTTCTGCAGCTTCCTGTACTGGGTCATGTTTCCAGAGAGGATAGCCTGACCCGAGAGAGGAGTAAGTGCAGAGAATGCTGCTCAAGAGAGAGACACGGGGTGGGGTGGAGGGGGTGGAGGGAGGGGGGAGGGGAACATAGAAGGAAGATGGAGAGGGAGAGGGAAGGCAGTGGGGACTTCCCTTTATCTGCTGCCAAATTCCACCCCAGCCATCCCATTATCTATTTGATTGGCTACCTGTTGCATGGACAGACATTTAACGTGAGCTGGTGTTCCATTCTTCAGCTCCTGCGCTATCAGTGTTGCTTTCTTTTTGTAGAAATACTGACACAGAGTTTTTGTGTGTAAGTCCTTCTCATCCTTTGAAAGCTCATCCTAGCTATTTAGTATTTTAGGAATTCTCTTGAATTGACTTGCCTTTTTTATTTCTTTCTCTTCAAGTTCATTATAGAAATGCAACATATTTTTGAACTACTTTTTTGTAGTTTAAAGCATATTGGCTTCAAATTCATGATAGGAAACCCTATTACTCTCTACCTTTCCATATCTTGTTTTCAGTATCTTACTATTTCTAAGTAGGGTTTCTGTGACTTATAGAGGATGACTTAATATTGCTTGCAGAGCAGTTTAAAGTAGCAGTGAATTTTTGCTGTTCTTGTCTGTACGGATTTATTAGTCCTTCAAAACTGAGTTATAACCTAGCTAGATAGAGTATTCTTATTTGGATGCAAATATGGTTCAACTTAGTCTATGTGTCATGCAATTTTTCTGTCTCATGGGGTTTTGTTTGGTAATTCTGCTGTGAGTCTTATGGGGTTTCTTTATGTGTGCGTTTTTGTTTTGCTCTTATTGCTTGCAGGATTCTACCCTATCATTGACTTTTGACATTTTAGTTACAGTTTATCTTGGTCTTCTATTTGGTTTTATTTTATTTGGAACTCCATGAGTTTCCTGTATATGGGTATATGATTCCATCTTCAGACTCGGAAATTTCTTGGCTATAATTTCTTCAACCAATAATCCTTCCTCCTTCTCTCTTTTCTCTCCTCCTATAACCTGTATAGTTTAGCTGTTATTCCTTTTGATGCTATCTCCTTTGGTATCTTTTCTTTATTCTTTTTCCTCATTCTATTTGCATTTTTTGTTGGTATCACATATCTTATTCTCAAACACAGATGAATTTCAGTCTTTTATTCCACTGTAAAATTTTTATTCTCTTTAGAGATACTTGTTTTAGTTAATCTGCTTTGTTCTGTAATTCTCTAATGTCTGATTCATTTTTTTCAACTTTCTCATTCTTTGTCTTTTCCTTGTTGAAACTGTCATAAATGGATTTCCTCAGCTCAGTGAACATCCCTACCACTGTCACTACAAATTCCTCATAAAGGAATTTAGGAAGCTCTTGAGTGCTTGTGGTGCTTTTGGGCTTTTGTCTTTGTCTATTAATGCAGGTGTATTATTTTGCTTCGTTCCTGATGCCATGTGAGGTCCAGGTTTTGGCAGAACTGGATGATATTATGAGGTCCATTGTTGCTAATTTCAGTCAGAGAGGATGGCTTTCTTTTGCTTTGTCTCAGTGCTGGAATTTGTGGCCACAAACATAGAGCCTGATGTATCATCTGTCGAAATAATACAAGCGCAGGCAGACCAGTACTGTGTACCAGGGTTCACAGTTGCTGGTGCCTGAAAAGGACTGTGGTTTTGGTGTCCAGGAAATTGAGTTGGGCATTAAATATTTGCTTATGGTCATGTATTCAGTAGCAACTAGTAACTACTAGGGTTTTTGTGTTTTTTGAGTGTGTGGCAGCCATTGTTTTGCTCTGTATGACCTGAGACATTGCCTATAGTCTAATGGAATAGTTTTGTGAGGCCTGTGGCCCTACGTTTGACTAGGCCTGGGCTCCAACGAAATGTTCAGATGTCACAAAAATGATCTGAGTATGGGCACAACAGCAATGGGAGATATGTTGTGTGCTTTCTTTTGTTCACTAAAGCCCTTTATTCCTCAGAGCTTTCATTCAGACTACTTGCTATAAATCAGGTGTGCAGTGGGAGTAACTGACTTTGTTTTTCCTGGAGTAAGCAGCTGTCATTCATCTGCACAGCCCTTATCTTGGAATGGTGGATTTTGCACTCAGGCTATTTCTGGTTCCAAGAAGGTTAGACCTGACATCTCTCTCCTGACCTGATATAGGACACTGAGATACAGCCTGCTGCAAACACCTTCCTGTGTTTGTATCTCTGGAAGTAAATGCAAGTATCTCTCCTGAACTTACTTCCTGACCATGCTTTGTAAGAATAGAATGTTAAAGTTGGGCACAGTTTATTGGTTCTTTTCCCAGGAATAGATTCTGCAACTTAGCAGTCTCTACTTCACCCTTCCCCTCTTCATCAGGGTCCCTCTCTTTAGCTTTTGAAGTTATGCGGTTGTTCTTTGTACCACAGTGCTGTTGTCATGGAGAAGATGGCTAGATTCTCTAGTGAGCTGTTTCAGTAGGATCTCACTTAGGATTCTGTATTTAATTCATGTTTGATGCTGTTTTTGATGTAGTGCTTTTGTATCGCTCCCTCTTCTACCATCTTGGCCCCACCTCCAAACACTACTTTACGTTCCCTACATTGGTATCTGTAGTTATTCTTGTCAAGGCAAACAAAACTACACAGTGAGTAAATGCGATTACATTCAAGTTAAAAACATCTGCACACTGGAAGAAACTCATTCAAAATAAAAATAAATCCTTGTGAATGGGAGAATATAGTCTTAAAATATACGTGACGAAAAGCTAATATCTAAGATATATGAATTACTCACAAATATTAACTGTAATTAAAAAAATCCTATCTTATATGGTGAGAAAATTTGAAAAGATGCTTATTCAAAGTAGACTTACAGCTGGCAAAAACACAAATGAAAAAATTCTCCATATTTCTTGTTATAAAATTGGGATAACAATGATTGCCAAAGAAACTTTCTGTTGCCTTCAGGAAACTCTTTAAAAACAAAACAAAAAACTAGAAACTAGTGTTCACTGGCATGAGAATAGCCTATATCAAAAGTTCGGAAACAACAGTTGTGAAGTGAAGAAACCTTTTTTACTGTTGGTGTTAATGTAAATTGGTTAAGCTTCTATAGAAAATTGTATTTCTCAGTAAAAGAATTCTGTACTCCTTTCAAGAGGGCAGGATGATGTGTGTGTTTGTGTGTATGTGTCAATGTGTGTATGTGTGTGTGTACACAGGTGCATGTGTGTGTACGGGCGGGGGGAGGCAGGGGAGGGAATCTGGGAACATTGGTGGAGGGAAGTTAACACAGGTGTTGGGATCAGTGCTGGAACGTGTAGGTATAAAACTCAACTATGAATAACTTTGTAAATCACAGTGCTTTAATAAAATTAAAAAACTCAAATTAGAACTACCATATGATGCAACAGTTCATATGTTTGTTGTATGCTCAAAGAATATGAAACATCAGTTTGAAAGGATGTATAGACACCTGTGTTCATTGCAAAGTGATTTATAATAGCCAGAATATGGAAACAGTTCAGATGTTCCATCAGCAAGGCGTATCTGTGAATCTTTAGCTCACCAGAGGCTCCCAAATTTGAGATATCAATTAATGAGTGAGCAGACGTGATATGAGTCAGTAGGAATAGATGAGATCACTGAGGAAGAAGAAGAGAATAGAGTGTGCCTTTTAATATTGTTTACTCATCTATGACTTAGTTATCTAAAATAGATTTGTGTGGGCTGATGAGTATGGAATAACTAAGCATTGGGAGATCTTTTTTTTTTGCTCTATTAGATATAAAACCTTATACTGATATTTCATTTGACAGATTGATCTGACTGT
This sequence comes from Sorex araneus, assembly GCF_027595985.1. Classification (NCBI taxonomy): domain Eukaryota; kingdom Metazoa; phylum Chordata; class Mammalia; order Eulipotyphla; family Soricidae; genus Sorex; species Sorex araneus. The sequence continues at coordinate 131,414,181 of NC_073313.1, forward strand.
CAGAGAACCTTTCTGTTGCCTCAGGGAACTTTTTATAATTATAACATTTATTAATATTATAAGTCTTATAATACTGTTAATAATGGTTTATCATACACATGATACTGATCCTACAGCCATACCAATGTATGCACTGTCTCTCCCAAGAGCTCCAACACCCCTTAATGCAGACTCTCCAACTCAATTTTGTGGATTGTGTCTGCCATTTATGTTGGTTTTGGGCCTTGGTTGCTACCTATGTTGTATCTTTAAGTCACACATATGATAGAGATCATCCTATATCCATCCTTTTCCTTTTGTCTGACTTCTGTGTTGCTATACTAGTTATTATTTCTAAAAGATTTTGGTGGAAAAAAGATTTTAGTGGGATCTATAAAAGTTCCTCAATGTATATATCATATTATCTACATAAAACATAGTTTGACTTCTTTTCTAACTTGGATCCCGTGATTTTTGTTGCTTAATTGCTACAGCTAAGAAGTCCAGAATGATACTGAATAATAGTGGAAAGAATGAATATTCTTGTCTTGTGCCTGATCCTGGAGGGAAGGGTTTTGGTTTTCATTTTTGATTATGATACTGGCTGTGGTTTTTTTTTGTAAATAGCTGCTACTATCTTGATGAAGTTTACTTATATCCCATTTTTGTTTAGGTTTTTGTTATGAATGGGAAATATTCGATAATTATTCAATGTACTTTAAAATATAATTTTGAAGTTTGAAGAGTTAAAAGTTCATAGGTTCTAGGTGTACAATGTGACCACAGCATTCCCATCACCAAAGTGTTTGACTTTCTTTTTCAGGACTATTATAAAGTATATTAAAAACCACACAAACTAATTTTGTTATATTTGGGTTGCTTTTATATGAATTTACTAATAATTATGTTACCATTATTTTTGCAAAAAGGCTACAGTAATGAAAGCCATGTTTTGCCTTTGCTGTACATAATTGGATGATATTATCAGATGTTAATGTTCAGATACATCAACAGAAAAATTTGAAAATGGGATTTGTATGAAAAGTCACAAAAACCAGTTAGCTCTGTCAAAAAACATATGATCAAATTTAGTGGAGGCAAGCGATTTTGACCATAGCTAACCTCAGGTAATTTTAAAATGAAAAAATGGAAAAAGGTGGCCTTTCTTATGTTTAATTTGTGATTTTTTAAATCATCAAAATGGGAAACAGTACATATGATCAATGTCAAAAAACATGTGAATTTACCTTTATTTTTCTAACATTCTACTGAAAATAATTGTAAAATATATAGAAAAGTTGAGAAAATTGTTTTGTGACCACTTACACTACTTACATTCTGCTATTAAAATTTTGCCATATTTGCATTATTAATATTCATACGTTTAATCTTCTGTGCATTTCATTTTAGTGGCAAATTTTAAATAATGTATGCTTTCAGTGCCTTTCATGCATCACACTTAAGTGTACATGTTATTAACATTCTATCTTAAGGATCCGGAGAGATAGAAGGGAGGTTTAGGTGCTTGCCTTCACATGGTCAACCCTAATTCAATCCCAGGTGTCACATAGGCTGCTCCTCTGAGCACAACCAGTAGTGGTCATTGAGCACAGAGTAAGCCCTGAACAATTGCCAGGTGTGGCACAAAACCCTCCTCCCCAAATAAAGCTCAATATTTAATTTAAGTTCTTTATTTGAGTTAAGATTATATGCAGTGAATTTTATGGACTTACCATTTAGTTGGCAAATGCTTACACTTGTGTAACTCAAGAACCTTATCAAGACAATAGAACATGACCATCTCTCCATCCAATTCTCTCCTATCCTTGCAACGTCAAGTCCTACGCTTATTCCTACTCTCAAAGTTAGCCCCTCTTGTGATATATTTTTGTTTTTACTGTAGACTCTTTAATGTATGTAAAATTTCATATAAATGATGGAACTATGGAGAATGCACTCTTTTTTTAAAAAAAAATATGTTATTGTATCACCGTGAGGAAAATGTACTCTTTGGTTAAAACTTCTTTCACTTAATCATTACTTTCTTGAGATTCATCTTTTTGACTATATCAGTTTATGCCTCTTCATTGGTAAACATACAGATTGTGGGCATACTCCTACTTATATTCTAGCAGTTAGCAATTTTTGTGAATGATGAATAATTGTGAAAAGACTGAAATGACTGTAAAGATTTAATAAGCATACATTTTTGTCATGTGTAAATACCTAGGAATGGACTTGCTAGAGAGTAGGTGTATATTTATGTCAAAAGAAACTTCCAGATAGAGGCTGGAGAGATAGTATAGTGGGAAGTGCATGTGCCTTGCGTGTGACCCACCTGGGTGCTATCCACATCATCCCATGTGGTTAAGCCCCACCAGGAGTGATAACTTGGCCTAGAGCCAGAAGACGCCCTGAACATTGCCGGCTGTGGCTGTGGCCCAGAAGCCAAAACAAAAAAGAAAGAGAAAACACTGCCAAACATTTTTGGTTTGTATCATTTTACATTCCCACTAAAATATATTAGCATTATGACCATCCATGCCATCGCTGATATTGTCTTTTTTCCTTCATATTAGTGGGTATGTAGTGGAGTTTGTATTCACTTTTAATGCTTATTTTAAATTGTACTGATGACTAATGATGTTGAGCACTTTTCATTTATTTAACCTTTCGTGAAATATTTGTTCAAACCCTTTTCCCATTTTAAACTCTTTTTTGTTCTTATTAAATAGAGTTATTTACATATTCTGTATACCGGTTCATCATTGAATAAGTTTTTTCTTTATATATGTTTTGCAAATATTTTCTCCTACTTTGTGGCTAACCCATTCATTTTTTTGCATGTGATGTATTTTGTGGAGACTTTTTCAATGTAATGAATCATAATTTATCAGTAAATTTTCATTGCTTTTATCCCTCTCTTAGAAATCTTTGTCTATGCCAAATATCAAACTTCTGATGTATATTTATTACTTATAATTGGTTTATTTATTGAAACTATTTAGATTTTGATGTTTTAATTCGTCAGAACTTCTTAAGTACTAGTAGTGACTGTAAATAAATCTAAATATTTCTACAAAAATATAGACAGTGGGTCATCTCACAGCATAATTTTTAGTTTAGTCTAGTATTTTATTTATTTATTTATTTATTTATTTGTTTGTTTGTTTATTTATTTATACATTTGGTTTTTGAGATCACACCCAGCAATGCTTAGGAGGTAAGTCCTAGCTCTGCAGTCAGGAATTACTCCTGGCGGTGCTCGGGAGACCATATGGGATGCTGGAGACTGAACCCAGGTTGGCTGTTTGCAAAGCAAAGGCCTTACCCACTGTACTATTACTCCGGCCCTGAGTATTTTATTTAGAGGATAGGGAAGTGATAGCAAATGTGTATTTTTTTCAGGCAAGGATTACTGTTGTATAAAATAATTCTAAAATTCCTGTTTTTCATACTGATCACTGCCTAAATTATTTCATAGTTCTCTCTGAGCCTCTAGATCTCCGCTTCCAGCCTTCATGCTTCCAACATATTACCAGGGGAAGGAAAATTATTTATAATCGCTAATATACCTGAAATTCTATCTAAATTTTAAAGTCAGTTAGAGATTCTAGGCAGTGTGTAAATTTACATTATCCCCTAGAGAGCTACTACTTATGAATAAAGTAGTTATTTTTAATAATAGATTTACTTTCATAAATGTTCTGTTTAACCATTTTCTCTGTTTGAACAATTCAGTCATTTTGGTAAAAACACTTGCACCTAATATTTAAATGTCCTTCAGAAACATGCCAAGAGTTGATTGGGGAAAATTATTTCAGAATTTTTGAGAGGATATCCAATAACATTTATTTTTTCTTTTATTAATGAATCACCGTTGGGGTACAGATACAGGTTTACATATTCTCGTGCTTGTGTTTCAGTCATATACAGCTTGATTATCTATTCCTCCACCAGTGCCTGTCCTCTGCTGATGACCCCATCATCCCTCCCACCCACTCCCACCCCACCCCCCTCCCCATCTGCCTCTTTGGCAGAGCATTCCCCTCTGTTCCCTCTCTCCCTTTGGGCGTTGTGGTTAGCAATGGGGGTCTTGGGTGGTCAATGTGTTCAGTCTATAGTCTGCTCTGAGCACGCCTCTCCCATCCCGAGTGGGTCCTCCCACCAACTTTTTGCTTGGTATTCCCTTCTCTATCTGAGCTGCCCTTTCCCCCAGCATGTGAGGCTGGCCTCCAAGCCATGGAGCAAATCTGGTACTTATTTCTGTTATTCTTGGGTGTTAGTCCTCTATTCTGTTGTTTTATATGCCACAGATGAATGCAATTCTTCTATGTCTGTCTCTCTCTGACTCATTTCACTTAGCATGATCCTTTCCATGTTGATCCACTTGTATGCAAAGTTCATGACTTTGTCTTTTCTGACAGCTGCATAGTATTCCATTGTGCAGATGTACCAAAGTTTCTTTAGCCAGTCATCTGTTCTCGGGCATTCGGGTTTTTTTTTCCAGATTTTGGCTATTGTAAACAGTGCCGCAATGAACATACATGTGCAGATGGTATTTCAACTATATCTTTTTGCCTCTCCGGGATATATTCCCAGAAGTGGTATTGCTGGGTCAAATGGGAGCTCAATTTCTAATTTTTTGAGGAGCGACCATATTGTTTTCCAAAAGGGCTGAACCAGTTGGCATTCCCACCAGCAGTGTAAGAGGGTCCCTTTCTCCCCACATCCACGCCAACAGCGGTTGCTTCTGTTTTTTTGGATGTGTGCCAGTCTCTGTGGTGTGAGGTGGTATCTCATAGTTGTTTTGATCTGCATCTCCCTGATGATTACTGATGACTAGCATTTTTTCTTGTGCCTTTTGGCTATTCGTATTTCTTCCTTGAGAAAGTTTCTATTCATTTCTTCGCCCCATTTTCTGATGGGGCTGGATGTTTTCTTCTTGTAGGGTTCAACCACTGCCTTATATACTCTTGATATCAACCCCTTATCAGATGGGCATTGGGTGAATATCCTTTCCCATTATGTAGATTGCCTTTGTATTCGGGTCACTGTGTCTTTTGCGGTGCAGAAGCTTCTTAGTTTAATATAGTCCCATTTGTTTATTTCTCTTTCTACTTGATTGCTTATTTCCGTGTCATCTTTGAAGATACCTTTGGCTTCAATATCATGGAGGGTTTTTCTGACCTTGTCTTCAATGTACCTTACAGATTGTGTTCTGATGTTGAGGTCTTTAATCCATTTTGATCTGACTTTTGTGCATGGTGTTAGGTCGAGGTCTAAGCCCATTCTTTTGCATGTGGTTGACCAGTTATGCCAGCACCATTTGTCTTTCCTTGCTCCACTTCACATTTCTTGCTCCCTTATCAAAGATTAGATGTTCATACAATTGGGGTGGTGTGTAGGGATATTCCACCCTGTTCCATTGGTCTGCAGCTCTGCCTTTGTTCCAGTACCATGCTGTTTTAATTGTTACCGCTTTGTAGTAGAGTTTAAGGTTGGGGAGGGTGATGCCTCCCATCATCCTTTTCCCAAGAATTGATTTAGCTATTCGTGGGCTTTTGTTGTTCCATATCAATTTCAGGATTGCTTGGCCTATTTCTTTGAAGAATGCCATGGGTATCCTTATGTGGATCACATTGAATCTGTATAGTGCTTTAGGGAGTATTGCCATTTTGACAATGTTAAGTCTTCCTATCCATGAGTACAGAATATGTTTTCTTTTCCTCATGTCTCCTTTTACTTCATGCAGTAGGGTTTTGTAGTTTTCTTTGTAGAGATCCTTAACCTCTTTAGTTAGGCTGATTCTGAGGTACTTACTTCATTTTCTGTGGCGCAATTGTGAATGGCATTGTTTTTTTTTTAATGTCATTTTCCTCTGTCTCACTGTTTGAGTGCAGGAACGCCATGGATTTTTGGGTATTGATTTTATAGCCTTTGACTTTACTGTACAAGTCTATTGTTTCTAGGAGTTTCATAATGGAGGTTTTAGGATTCTCTAGGTATAGAATCATGTCATCTGCGAATAGTGAGAGCTTGATTTCTTCTTTTCCTATCTGGATGCCCTTAATGTCTTTTTCCTGCCTAATTGCTATTGCAAGTACTTCCAGTACTATGTTGAACAGAAGTGGTGAGAGTGGGCATCTTTGTCTTGTTCCCAATCTTAGAGGAAAGGCCCTTAGTTTTTCTTCATTGAGGAAAATGCTTGCCACGGGTTTGTGATAGATGGCTTTGACTATTTTGAGGAAAGTTCCTCCAAAACCCATTTTGGTGAGAGTTTTCATCATAAATGGATGTTGGATCTTGTCAAATGCTTTCTCTGTTTCTATTGAAATGATCATATGGTTTTTATTTTTACTTTTGTTGGTGTGATGGATTATGTTGATTGATTTCCATATGCTAAACCATCCTTGCATCCCAGGGATGAATCTGACTTGGTCATGATGTATAATCTTTTTGATGAGTTGTTGGATTCTATTTGCTAGTATTTTGTTGAGGATCTTCGCATCTGTGTTCATCGTGGATATTGGCCTGAAGTTTTCCTTGTTAGCAGTGTCTTTATTTGCTTTTGGTATTAGGGAGATATGTGCCCCATAGAAACTGTTTTGGAGGGTTCCTGATTTTTCAGTTTCCTGGAAAAGCTTGAGGAGAACTGGCAACAGGTCCTCTTTAAATGTTTGGAAGAATTCTCCAGTGAATCCATCTGTACCTGGGCTTTTGTTTTTGGGGAGAATTTTGATTACAGTTTTGATTTCCTTGATATTAATCTATTCAGGTATTCCATGTATTCTTGGTTCAGCCTTGGGAGATTGTGGGAATCATTTCTTTTAGGTTCTCTTGTTTCTTGGCATATAGACTTTCAAAGTAGTTTCTGATGATCTTTTGAATCTCCTTGGCTTCTGTCGTGATGTCCCCCTTTTCATTTCTAATTCGGTTTATTAGTGTTCTCGCTCTCTCTCTCTTTGTGAGTGTTGCTAGCGGTTTATCAATCTTGTTTATTTTCTTGAAGAACCAGCTCTTTGTTTCATTGGTCTTTTGAATTGTTTTCTGAGTTTTCATGTAGTTAATTTCTGCCCTAATTTTTATTATTTCTTTCCTTCGCTCCAGTTTGGTTTCCTTCTGTCGGTCCTTTTCTAAGATCTTGAGCTGTGAAGTCAAGCCATCTATGTAGGCCCTTTCTTCCCTCCTGAGGAATGCTTGCAGGGCTATAAATTTTCCCCTTAACACAGCTTTAGCTGTGTCCCATAGGTTCTGGTAGCTTGTGTCTTCATTCTCATTTGTTTTGAGGTATCTTTTGATTTCTTCCTTGATTTCCTTCGTGACCCACTCATTGTTCAACAATGAGTTGTTTAACTTACAGGTGTTTGATTTGGTTCCCCACCTATGTGTGTGATTAACTTCTATCTTCAGCGCATCATGGTCTGAAAAGATAGTTGATACAATTTCTATCTTCCCGATTCTATTGAGATAAGATTTGTGACCCAGAACGTGGTTTATTTTGGAGAATGTTCTGTGTACACTGGAAAAAAAAGTGTATTCTTTTTTTTTTTGGGTTGTAAAGCCCTGTATAGGTCTATTAGCCTTCTCTCCTCCATTTCTTCCTTCAGAGCCATTGTTTCCTTGCTGAATTTTGTTCTTGTTGATTTATCCAGAGGTGATAAGGCAGTGTTGAAGTCTCCAAGCACTATCGTGGTGCTAGTGATGTCCCCATTAAATTCTGCTAGAAGTTGTTTTAAGTATTTAGCTATTCACTCATTAGGTGCTTATACATTACGAGTGTGATTTCTTCCTGTTGTACATATCCCTTGAAGAGTGGAAAAATGACCTTCACTGTCCCTTCTAGCCTTTTTCAGTCTGAAATCTATGTTGTCAGATACTAGTATGGCCACCCCAGCTTTTTTGAGGGAGTTGTTTGCTTGCAGGATTGTTTTCCATCCTTTGACTATGAGTCTGTGTTTGCTCTCACTGTTCAGGTGTGTTCCTTGTAGGCAGCAGAATGTTGGGTTTAGTTTCCCAATCCATTTTGCCACTATGTGTCTTTTAATTGGTGCATTTAGGCCATTGACATTGAGAGAGATTATTGTCATGGGATTTTGTACCATCTTTCTGTAGGGTTTGTTGTTCTCATAGGGTTTTCCCTTGTCTTACTTTAGCCCCTTTAGTCCTTCTTTTAAGTTTGGTTTTGAGTCTCTGAAGTTCCTGAGCTGTTGTTTATTCATGAAATAATGTATGGTTCCTTCAAGTTTAAGTGAGAGCTTAGCTGGATAAAGTCTTATTGGTGAGGCGTTCATTTCATTGAGTTTTTTCACTATATCCCACCATTGTCTTCGGGCTTGGAGGGTTACTTCTGATAGGTCTGCTGTAAATCTAAGGGGTGCTCCTTTGTATGTGATTTCCTTCTTTGATCTTGCTGCTTGCAGTTGTGTCTCTATTCATGGCATCCATCAATGTGACTATGATATGCCTTGGAGATTTTTTGGGGGGTCTCTTCTAGCTGGCACCCTTTGTGCTCCTTGGATCGGAATGCCTGCATTCTCTATCTCTGGGAATTTCTTAACAGTGATGTCTTTGACTATGGTTTTTTCATTGAGATTAGTTCCCTGTGCTTCTGGTTCTCCAATGATTCTTATGTTTTTCCTCTTGAGGTTATCCCCTAGGACTCTGATTCACCCTAGAGCCATTTTGAGGTCTTTTGCCATTATTTGTTGTTGCCTATATGCTTTCTTTAGCTCATCTTCAAGCTCACTGATTCTGTCTTCGGCTGTAGCCATTCTACTGTTTAGGGCTCCTACTGAGTTTTTTATTTCTTCTACTGATTCCTTTAATTGAGTCACTTCTGTTCATAGCTTTGAGATTTCTGCTCTCATTTCTTCCTGTATTATCTTGGTGGTCCGTTTCAATGCTGCATTCATATCCTCCCTTAATTTATTTGATGTCTGTTCCATAGTTACTTTGAGATTGTCAATCATCTTCACAATTTCCTCTCTGAATTCTCTATCTGAGAGGAGGTTGTATTTGTGGGTAGTCCCTGTTGAGGCTTCTGTGAGTGTTTCTTTATTCTCTCCTGGTGGTGGGAATTTTCGCTGTTTCTTCATGTTGTCATAGGCCTTACTCTCAGGGGCGCTTCCTAGTTTATGTAGGGCCCCTATTGAAGACTTGAGGCTATGATCTCTTTATAAAGGTTTTTTGTGCAGCTTCTTGTGTTCACTGACAGTTTTTATGAAATTAGGATTGGATAGGGTAGTTGACGATTAGCATATAGTAAGAAAGCCAGGGTGTTCTTCACAGGAGTAGGTTATATGTATTGTGATGTAAGTGAGCAATGCAGTGAGATGGGAGATAAAACTGCGCAGTTAGTGGCCACCACTGAGGAGGGAGGCCACGCCCTTTTGAGACGACACCCCCTGCCATAAGGACACGCCCCCCACAACCTAGTGGAGAAACAGGGTGGAGGTATTAAAAAGCCTGAGCTGGCAGGGCACAGACTTGGGTGCTGTTTCTCTGTGGGCCGCGGGGTGCAAGAGGGCTTCCCAGTTACCTGGGCAGGAGGGGTAAATTAGGGCAGCACTGAGGACAACTGGCAGCGACGGCAAAGTGGGGGTAGGGGTCTTCAAAAGCCACAGCTGGCAGGGTGCTGACTTGGGGGCTGTTTCTCCCTGGGCCGCAGGGTACAAAAGGGCGTTCCCGGTTACCTGGGCAGAAGGGGTGAATTAGGGCGGCGGCCGCGGGGTGCCTCCAATAACATTTTAATGAGTAATTTTGAATCCCATAGTAAGTATTTTAGTTTTTAATTTTAGCAGAGACTTTATAGATTTTTGTTTCACTAGGAAAGGTATAGAGGAGTTAAAATGAAAACCAAAAAAAAAAAAAACACCTATCCAAGAAACAGAATGGATCTTGTAAGTGGATTGAGTGCATTCTGGGGCTTAATATACAAAGAATCACCATGAAAATTTTTGCAAAGATTGGGAAGCCCATAAAGCAGGGTATAATTCAAGTTCTGGTTGCTGAGTCCTATGGCCATTTGATTTACCTGATGTTAGTAAAGAGACTGCAGTGATCTTTATAGGCTAGTGCACAGTATAATAGGACATCCATCTGGTTATCATTGGTTTTTTTTTTTTTTTTTGCTTTTTTTGGTCACACCCAGCGATGCTCAGGAGTTACTCCTGACTTTGCACTCAGGAATTACTCCTGGCAGTGCTTGGGGGGCCATATGGGATGCCGGGGATCGAACCTGGGTCGGCCGCGTGCAAGGCAAACGCCCTACCCGCTGTGCTATCGCTCCGGCCCCTCATTGTTTTTTTTTAATACTGGTTGTAGAAGTCCTGATGTGGATAACTGTGTCTCAGGATATAATTTTATTTTGGGCTTTGATCTTTTTTTTCTTTTGGCTTTTTGGGTCACACCTGGCAATGCACAGGGGTTACTCCTGGCTCTGCACTCAGGAATTACTCCTGGCGGTGCTCAGGGGACCATATGGGATGCTGGGAATCAAACCCGGGTCGGTTGCATGCAAGGCAAACACCCTACCAGCTGTGCTATTGCTCCAGCCCCTGGGCTTTGAATTACTAGATATTTCTACTAGATCTAGAGTAACTGTGTGTGTGTGTGTGTGTGTGTGTGTGTGTGTGTGTGTGTGTGTGTGTGTGTGTGTTCGGGGACTTACGGTGGTGCTACCAGTGGATCATCTTCCTACTTAGAACATTTATTGCTTATTTTCCAGTGACAGATTTCTTTGAAATCTGTCAGTCTTTTTTCTCAACCGTTTTTCTTTTTTCTTTTTTTTAAAATGTATTTATTTTTTAATTAGTGAATCACTGTGAGGGTACAGTTACAGATTTATACATTTTCGTGCTCGTGTTTCTCTCATACAATGTTCGAGAACCCATCCCTTCACCAGTGCCCATTCTCCACCACGAATAAACCCAGCATCCCTCCCACCCCCCAATCCCATCTCCCCCCACCCCACCTCTGTGGCAGGGTATTCCCTTTTGTTCTCTCTCTCCAATTTCAACCATTTTTCTTAGACCTTGTGTTAGATGTGTTTCTATTACCTGCTTAAGACCCATTTTAAGTTCACAGTCATTTGATCAGTGAAACTTGGCCAGTGGAGAAAAGCCAATAAAAGGTAAACATTTCATTCCGTATTTTATTTAGTGAAGCAAAATAGTTTTATTCAAAGAAATCTTCCTAGAGAAATGTGAAGGGAAAGAAAGAGATAACATGTTCAAGAGAGAACACAGGCAAAGAACACCGGGGTGTCCAGACTGGGAGAAGCAGAGGCTGGCTTTTGGAAGGATTCTATACAAATTCTCAAAATTGTCATGACTTACGGTACACTACATACAGAAAATCTGGGCATTGTCACAAAGAAAACCTTGGAGGCTTGACGATCTTTTCATATTCTTATCAAGAGCTTTTAGATTCTGCTTAAGCTTCTCCTTTGCTGGCGAGGTTCAACTCCTTTCTGGGTAGTGCCTCCTGTTATGTATCTGAATGGTGCCTCAGTTTCTCCATGGCCCAAGTAGCTCCATATTTATATCTCAAACACATGTGTTCCTCATGCCTTTGGGCTACTTCAGGGCTTGGAAATTCTTAGTTTTATTGCTTTGCCCCAAACTCATTATCAGGCCTCCGCCATCTGCCCACAGCATTTCCCCTAGAGATTTCACCCCTTAAACCTTTAAGGTGGGTACAGGGCTGTGGATAAAGGGCTACCTTTTGTAGCTGCTTCCTTCTGGAAAAGGGTCTAAACCTGTCTATGTAAGGGAGTAGAATTCCATGCTTAGTAGTAATGGAGCCCAGGCAGAAGTTTATTGGATTCCAGAGTTGTCAGTCTGAAAGAGAAATCAAATAGACAATAAGTTTAAAAAATATTAGGCCCTGAAGAAGAAAAGCTTTCCTGGTCCAGGAAGGGAAGAGTTTTTTAAGGAAACAAAATAATGGCTTTAGCATGTAGCATATATTCACTTCTTTTGCATTGTGATGAATGAGTTTGCTTTAAAAGAAAGTGTTAGCTTCTATTTCTGCTTGATAGAGGAGTAAAGTCTGGTTATTTTTAAGAAAAAAATTATTTTAAAATTTATTTTTACTTTTTTAAAGAGCAGTGATTTACAAATGTATTAATAGTTAATTCTTAGGCATGAAGAATTCCACAAGAATCCCACATCCAATGCCTACTTCCCTCCACCAGTGTTCCCGTGCTCCTTCCTCTCTCGCTACCCACCCCACCCCTGACAGGAACCTTTTCAAGTTCAGTGGTAGTAGTTCAAAGCTCATGTTTTCAGTGCTGTTGAATCTGTGCTTTGAATATATAGCTATACCACTCTCCCACATCATGGGTATGCCTGAGGCCTCTGACCCCTGTTCCCTCATTACTTTTATTTCTCATTATCTTCCTTCTCCCCTTAATTTCTTTCATTTTGTCCTTTTCTTTCCACTCTGGGGGTGATCTGAGCATCCCCCTTTATTACATTACGTTTCCTCATTCAAGTGTTCTGTATACTACAGACAAGTGAGATCATCCTATGATTGCCCTTCTGACTTCACTCAACATGATATTTTTCACTGGCAACCAGATTGCAACAAATTTCAAGATTACAGCTGCATAGTATTCCATTATGCATATATAACACATCTTAATAATCTGTTCATCTGTCATTGGACATCTAGGTTGATTTTATATTTTACCTATTGTACTGGAAGCACTGTAATGGAAATGGTTTGTATATGTCCTTTTGAATGATTTTTTTTTTTTTGCATTGGGGTAGATGCCTCAAAGTAGAATTGCTGGGTTGTGTGGTTGCTCAATTCTAAGTTTGCTGAGATCTCTCCATACAGTTTTCCACAGGGGTTGAATCAGACAGTATTCCCATCAGCAGTGGATGAGAGTTCCTTTTGTTCACCGCATCTCTGCCAACACAGATTTTCCCCACTATTTTTGATATGTGCTATTCTCACTGGTGTAAAATGTCATCTTGATTTAATAAGATGATTTTAATAAGATGAGATGTGCTATTCTCACTGGTGTAAAATGTCATCTTGATTTTATAAGATAATAATTTCCCTAATAATAAGTGAGGCTGAGCCTATTGGTCATCAACCTGCCTTCCTCTGAGAATTGTCTGTTTATTTCTTCTCCCCGTGTTTTGATAGGGTTTTTGGATTTTTTGTTGATCTTTATGAGAACTTTATATATAATGAATACCAACATTTTATCTAATGTGTTGTATGTGAATATTTTCACCATTCAGTTAGCTGAGTTAGTTTTAGTCCATCATTCTCTTGCTATACTGAAACACTTGATTTTTTTTAAATTAATAGTGAATCACTGTGAGGTACAGTTACATACTTACAAAGTGTTTGCATTTCAGTCATACAATGATCTGATCAAGTACTCATCCCTCCACCAGTGCCCCATTCTCCACCACCAATGACCCCATTATCCCAGTATCCCTCCCCCCATCCACCCTCCCCCCTCTGTGGCAGGGCATTCCCATTTGTTCTCTCTCTCCTTTTGGGTGTTGTGGTTTGCAATAGAGGCATTGAGTGGCCATTGTGAAACACTTTGGGCTAGAGTGATAGCGCAGTGGGTAGGGCATTCGCCTTGCATGCGGACAACCTGGGTTCAATTCCTCCTCCCCTCTCAGAGAGCCCAGCAAGCTACGGAGAATATCTTGCCCACATGGCAGAGCCTGGCAAGCTACCCGTGGCATATTCGATATGCCAAAAACAGTAAAAAGTCTCACAATGGAGACGTTACTGGTGCCCGCTCGAGCAAATCGATGAGCAACGGATGACAGTGACAGTGACAGTCCCTTTTATTTTTGATTCAGTGGCAACATACCACTGAACGCATCTTTGAGGTCTAAATCTTCAAGAGTTGCCCATCTTTTCCTCAGTGTACTTTATAGTTTTCAGTTTCATCTCAGGTCTTTAGTTAACTTTGAGTTAACTTTTTTTTAAGGTGTAAGATATGGACACATCTTTAATTTTTCATGTGGTTATTCAGTTTTACCAGAACCATTTTTGAAGAGGCTATCCTTCATTTCATGTCCTTGGCTCCTTTATCAAAAACTAATTGTTCATTAATACTCATTTATTCCGACCCATGAGCATGGACTAATTTACCATTTCCTAAGGTCTTTTTCTACCTATTTGTTAAGTGATTTAAGGTTATCATAGTATATATCTGCCATATATTTTGAGTACTTGAGTTCTAGATACTTGCTCTTTTTGGACACTACTTTAAACAGAATGGCTCCTTGGTTGCTTTCCCTGATTCATTCTTTGTATATAAGCATGGGACTGATTTTTGTGAGTTGACTTTGTAACCAACTACTTTGCTTATTGACTTATTGTTTCTAGGAGCTTTTTTGTGGACTCATTAGGGTCTTCTGGACCCTTCTATCATGTCATCTGAATATAGTGATAATTTGATTTCTTATTTTCTAACTTGGATCCCCTTGATTTGTTTTTCTTGGATGATTGTTAGCCAGGATTCTAATACCATATTTAATAAAAAGTGGAGTCAGTGGACTCCTCTTTCCCCCGTTCCTGGTCCCCAATCTCAAATGGAACACTTTCATTTTTCTCTTTTATTTTTAAGGTGAACATTTAAAAAAAATAAATCACCTTGAGATATATAGTTACAAAGTGATTCATGATTGGGTTTTCATACAGTATTCCAACAATGTCCCTTCACCAATGTACATTTCACACCAAAAATATCTCCAGTTTCTCTCCTTCCACCTAACCCCCAGTTTACCTCTATAGTATGCACCTTTCTTCTCTTCCTCTTCCTGTTTTTTCTCTCTCTCTCCATTCTTGTCCGAATGATCATTTCCAACAGTCATTGTCATAGCAGTCGCTTCTCTTCCTAATTCCCCTCTCCCCCCACTTGTGACCATTTCTTCTTTGAAGAAGTTTCTGTTCATCTCTTCTCCCTCCACCTTTTTTGATGGGGTTGGAATTTTTTTGTAAAATTCTAACATGCTTTATATTTTTATATTAAACCTTTATCAGATAAGTGGTTGGCAGAAAGATTTTCCCAGTCTTTGGGCAGGCTTTTCTAATCATCATTTCTTTTGAGGTGCAGAAATTTCTCAATTTAATGCAATCTCATTTGTTTATTATTGCTCCCCTTTTTGGTCAGAGGTGTGTCATCCTTGAAGATGCTTCTAGCTTAAGTTCTGTCTCTATGTGACTAACGGATTCTAATCTGATACCAGTGTCTTTAATATATTTTAATTTGAGTTTTGTGCATTGCATTAGAGACCTGAGTTCATTAGTTTTTAGCATATGACTGTCCAGATTACTCATTACCACTTGTATAAGAGGCATTCCTTATATGCCTCTACTTCATATATTTTATGCTCTTCTTCATATATTTTAGTCCTTTATCAAAGATTATATGACTATATTCCTGTGGGTCTGTCTCTGGATTTTCAGTTCTGTTCCATTGATCTGGGTCTGCCCTTTTTTTTTCAGTATCACACGGTTTTATTTACTATATTGCTTTGTAGTACAAAGCATGAAATCGGGGAATTTCCAACTGTTATCTTTTTTTTTCCCTGGGGATTTCAACAGGAAATCTGTATTCAAAACAGGCTTGCCATGAAATAACTCAAAGGGACTAAGTTGAAGTGAGGGAAGCTCCTTATTCTTGGTCTAGTGCAGTAGAAAATTTTTACAGGATCATGTGAGGCCTTCCACTTAGGTAGAGGTGCTCTAACAATGGTATCAAAAAGTATTTTCTATGGGTAAGGGTTAAACAGGACAATAAGAGATTGACTTGAAGCTCTACTTTGTGTACTGTTAATGAACCTAGTGGAAATCCTAGGTCTCCTCTCTTAGCACCTCCTGTACCAGCATCAAGAAACCTACACAGAGGAAGACTGACTTATTTGATTTCACGTAAGTGTATAAATGATCAGGGTACAAATATTGATTGGCTCTTATTGACACCTTCACTGGATAGGTAGAAGCATTCCCCACCCATACTGTGAAATCCAGAGAGGTGTCTAAAGTGCTATTATGTAAGGAAATAATTACTAGATTTGGCTTACCCAGATCACAACAGAGTGACAATGGAACTTCTTTCACTCACACACCCAATATTTTGCCTCTGCTTAAAAAATTAATTATTGACTTCATATAGTCTGGCACCCCTAGCAGTTAGGAAAATTGTGATTGCATATACAAAGAAGAGTTACTTATGGGATCTGACAGACTCACTTCTACTTAAGCCTTCCACTTCCTCTTATCTCATCATCTCAATTATCAATGCTTTTGAGCTCTGAAGCATGGTACTGAACAGGAAATGTACTTAAGTGTCAAAGGGTTGTTGATATATATATATTTTTGCTTTTTGGGTCACACCCGGTGATGCTCAGGGGTTACTCCTGGCTCTGCACTCAGGAATTACTCCTGGTGGTGCTCGGGGAACCATATGGGATGCTGGGGATCGAACCCAGGTCAGCCGTGTGGTAGTTGATAAAGTGACTTAATTTCCAGACCATTTAATTTCTTCTTCTTTTTTAAATCTTGTTGCAGACGAAGCTACTATGGAGGAAACTGGGCAAGTTTTAGCTTTTCAGGACTGCTTTCCTGGCTAAAGGAATACCAGGTAAAGTTCTTATCTAGTTTTTACTCTTACCTGGTTTTTACATTGCCAATGTTATATTTTCTGTCACATAATAGACCTACATTGAAAAAAATCATTTCACCTGTAGTATAGAAATGATACCTTAATTTATTTAATAATTAACGTTTATGTTAATTTTCCCACTGCCTTCAACTTAGTAAGAAGTAATTTAAAAAACCTAAATATTTATGTTGGCTAAAGCATATGTAATATATATTTGATAGAGCACTTTCTAAGAGTTTGTTCAAATATAAGACAATATATTTTCCCACAATGGTTTTTGAGGGAAAAACTATTCTGTGGTAATTATTTTGAAACAAATATTTGGAGATTTACTGTTTAAAATGATCGTAGTCATTCATGGTTTTTCATATTTAAGAAGTCACTGAGAGAGAGATGCAGATCAAAACAACCATGAGATACCACCTCACACCACAGAGACTAGCACACATCCAAAAGAACAAAAGCAACCGCTGTTGGAGAGGATGTGGGGAGAAAGGGACCCTTCTTCACTGCTGGTGGGAATGCCGACTGGTTCAGCCCTTCTGGAAAACAATTTGGACGATTCTCAAAAAATTAGATATTGAATTCCCATTTGACCCAGCAATACCACTGCTGGGAATATATCCCAGAGAGGCAAAAAAGTACAATCGAAACAACATCTGCACATGTATGTTCATCGCAGCACTGTTTACAATAGCCAGAATCTGGAAAAAACCCGAATGCCCCAGAACGGATGACTGGTTGAGGAAACTTTGGTACATCTATACAATGGAATACTATGCAGCTGTTAGAAAAAAGGAGGTCAAGAATTTTGTAGTTAAGTGGATGGGCATGAAAAGTTTCATGCTGAGTGAAATGAGTCAGAAAGAGAGAGACAGACATAGAAAGATTGCACTCATCTATGGTATATAGAATAACAGAGTGGGAGACTAACACCCAAGAACTGTAGAAATAAGTACCAGGAGGTTGACTCCATGGCTTCGAGGCTGGCCTCACGTTCCGGGGAAAGGTCAACTCAGAGAAGCGATCACCAACTACATTGTAGTCGAAGGCCATGTGGGGGAAGGGAGTTGCGGGCTGAATGAGGGCTAGAGACTGAGCACAGCGGCCACTCAACACCTTTATTGCAAACCACAACAGCTAATTAGAGAGAGAGAACAGAAGGGAATGCCTTGCCACAGTGGCAGGGTGGGGTGGGGGGGAGATGGGATTGGGGAGGGTGGGAGGGACGCTGGGTTTACGGGTGGTGGAGAATGGGCACTGGTGAAGGGATGGGTTCCCGAACTTTGTATGAGGGAAGTATAAGCACAAAAGTGTATAAATCTGTAACTGTACCCTCACGGTGATTCTCTAATTAAAAATAAATTAATTAAAAAAAAATAATCATTAAGGTTAAAGTGGAAAAGTATTCAACAAAATATGCAGTCCAAATGTAAAAATAAGAATAACAACAATTTCTAAACAGAACAAGTATAACAATAAATCATTAATAATTGTTAAATTGGTTAGAATAGCTACATATGTGTTCTCCCTAGTTATTCTCATCTGTAATAGAATATTTATAAAAGTAGACAGATTCTCATTTTCAATTGAATTATTCCTCAAGTAATTTATCATGGTTTTATCGATTTATCTTTGCAGGCTATTCAATTTCCACTTTTGTTTTCTAAACTTTTCTTAAAGGCTGCATAATGATTTTAAAGGATATATAAAATAACCATTGTTAAAATATTAATTAAAAATGTCAGATTGATTATTAAAAAAAAAAAAAGAAGTCACTGAGAGTATAATTAAGAGCAGAAGAAAGTTGGGCCAGGGAGATAACTGAAAAAGAGAAGGCAAATAAAAAATTGAATAAATAAAATACAGAAATAAATTTAGTAGTTTTTTTACCCTAAAGGTAGGATCTTATTACTGCAGAAACTGTTGTATAAAATCTATTTCAGATTTTTTTCCAGAAAATAGGAATAGAACACCTAGATTATCCAGAAATACACCACTTGGCATAGTCCCCCAAACACAAAAACATTAATTTGAAAGGATATATGTATACCTGTATTCATTACTGAACTTAGTACAATAACCAAGATTTGGAAACAGCCTAAAAGTAACCAACTACAGATGAATGGATCGAGAAATTGTGGTATAGGACTAGAGAAATAGTACAGCATATGGGCACTTGCCTTGCAAACAACTGACCCAGATTCAATCCCTGGCATCCCATATGGTCCTCTGAGCACTGCCAGTTTTTCCTGAATGCAGTGCCAGAAGTAATCCTGAGCACCATTGGGTGTGAGCCCCACCCCCACAAAAGAGTATCCCTAAGAAGTTGTGGTATATGTACATAGTGGACTATTATGCAGCTCTAAGAAAGAACAGGATTATGCTATTTGCAGCAACATGGGCAGAACTAGAGGATGTAGTGCTGAGTAAAGTCAGTCAGAATGAAAGACACAGCTACAGAATGATCTCTATGATGCATTGAAATAGCATCACGTGTCTAAAGGCAACATAATGGGGGAACTGATGCACAAGGTTGAACTGGGGCATGTGAGGCATTTTAGTCGGAGAGGGACTGGATTCCTTCGGGGAGGGATATTGGTACACTGGTGATAGGTGTGGTTTTCGAGTTAAGTCCATCAGACACCATTATTATGAACGCAAAACTTTATTATTGTTGCCAGTGGCTTGGTTAAGTGGGGAGCAAGGGAGGTGGACTCAGAAAAAGAGTGCTTTCACCTCTATGCGCAACCCAGCTCCACCACCAGTGCTCAGGGACGTGCCTGGCTTGGGTCAAGACTGGTAAGTCGGTCCTAACCTCAGCACAGGCAATTTAGTGGGCCTGTGGAACAAAATTGCTTTTACTGAATGAAACTTATTCAAGTGGTCAGGAGATTGATCAGAGGCTTGCTTTCCATGAGGTGACCCAGATGAACACCATGTGGTCTTCCCTAAATACCACTGGGCATGACCCCTTGGAGCTCCAGATGTTGTAACTTCTCAAAAAGTCTTCTTGAAAAAATTGATTTTTGATATTTGGAAAAGGTATATTTTAACATCTCTGACAATCCCCTATCTTCAGAATCAGCTATCCTATATAATTTTCATTATAATATATAAGTAAGAATTACTGAAAAGATTAATATAACACTTTGAATCCTCATTGAGCCCTTACATGGTTTATAAAATTTTTATATTGTCTTTCTATTATCAAGTATGCAAGAATTATAATAATTCTTAGGTTTGAGTCACTACTTTTCATATTCTTCATATAATCAAAATTTGACTTCTCACAATGATTAGTGACTTTTCACTGTGTCAAGCCTTCAAAGATCAGAATGTCAGTAGAAAAATCAAATTTAGAAACTATTACATAGAAAAATGTGGAAAAATGTTTTACAAGTAGGATGTGCAACAAATCCACCTGACTCACTATTGATAAGTTTGTTGTCCTAGTTCTTAAAGCAGTATCAAAACAGCTATGTCTAAATCACTTCATTAAAATGTCTCATAACCTGCTAGAAACCAGAGCTAGATTTTACACATTATTTTCCTCTCTTTCTTTTGAATTTGGCTTATTATTCTGGAGTCACTTCAGTGATTGTTGCTTTTATGTCTTGATAGGATGGAAGAAAAAGCATGAATTTTGATGAGCTATACATTTTATCAGGAAACCAGCTGAAGTTGCTCCATTTAATTAAAACTCTGCATCTGTGTTTTGTTTAGGAAAACAATGACACTGGAAATGAAAGTCTAGCATGGCAAGAACAGATCCTTGAAAATGAAGACATTATAACTCTCAGCAGGCAGGACAAAACCATTCAACATGTGGAAGTATTTTGTTATGCCAGGTATGATAAATAATTATTCAATATGTAATTTTAGTTTAGTTTCAGTAAGATGGTTTTAACATTAATGCATATTATACTGGTGTGCAAGGCTGAGGCACTCTATTACCACAAAAGTGCCCTTGACCCCTATCAGCTCTAGTCCAGTTTTCATTCTCATTCATCTCATTTTCTTTTGTTGCCAGTTATATAATCCAGAGCCAAGGGTTTGCTGTTGTTCTATACAGTCTGTTCCTTATTTTGTCTCTGAATTCCAGAGATCAATGAAATCATCTGGCTTATGTTCTCCCTATAATGCTTATCATAATATTCTCCAGTTCTGTTCATATTGCAGTGACTTGTATGATTTCATTTTTGCTTTGTACAGCATATCATTCTATTTTGTCGATATTCTACAGTGTCTTTATCCATTTTTTCTGTCATTGGACTTTTGGGTTGTTTCATTGTCCCTGCTATTGTAGTAAGTGCTGCAGTGAACATAGGTTTTTTTTACTTTTGAATTTTTTTAGGTGAGTTATTATTGTGCTATTTATTTTTTTCCTTTTTGACTGTTTTTTATATTTTGTTCAAAGTACTATTAATATTGTTTTTTCATGGATGGGTATGGTGTTACATATATCTTTTCAAAGGAATGTTTTAGTATTTTGCGTGATGATTCCAACAAGTAGGATCACTAGGTCATATGAAAATTCTATTATGATCTGATGTTAATGAAATCTAGTACTGCTCTCTGTAGAGGCTGGACTAGAGGATATTCCTGCCGAAAGTGAATGAGGGTTCCTTTTTCACCCTGCCAGCTCTGGTTGTTTCCACTCTTTCTTATATATTCCATTTGAACTGTTTTTTTTTTTTTTGCTAGACATTATTAGAAGCATATTTTTTAGAAATATTGAACACTTCAAACATTCATTATAAATTTAAATCATAGATAGTTATAAAACCAATCATATGTAATTATAAATGCATAGTATCATAAAATTATGTATTTAATATTAATTTTAAGAATTTTTCCATTATATTGTCATGATTCTCCATTAAATACAGTTACATGAAAATACTCTAGCTGCACTGGTAATTTTTTTCTGAGATAAAAAGAACAAGTATTGTAGAAATATTACATAGCTTGATTAGTGTCAAAAATTATTGATAACTATACCAGAAAGCAATAAATTATACCTCTGGAGAATTTTTAAAACATGATAATCTCCTTTTTTCGAAGCTTTAAATTTTGTATACAATTCTTTGACAAAAAAAAGTTGAAAGTAGCTCACATTTTCTGTTGAACTAAGACTCAATACCAAAAAAGAGCAGAGCATCATTAAAATGAGTCTCAAGGTGATACAAACACTGGATACGAACAAAAATATTTCCAAGATCACTTATAGCAATGTTCCTAGTTAAGAACAGGCAATTAACTTCTTACTGTGGTCAGCCACCTATAAACCTGCAATTTGAAAAAAGTCACCTCAAGATAAATCACTTTCACTTCTTTTAAAATTACACTATCACTAATTTTTTTGAATTTTCAAAGAAGTTTATATAACACATTTTAAGAACAAACACATTCTATTTTAGTTAAATGGCTGTTTTATTAGCCAAATTTTTATTTCTTATTTTTTACATTAATATGGGCCATTATGTGAACATCAAAGAAATATGGTAAATGGAAATCACAAAACAGAAGTCTAAATGGTATCATCTGGCCTTTGCTCAACATTTTCTGTTGCTAGGTAACCAAAGATAATAAAAGGAGGTCTGAAGCAAGCCAGCAAAAGAAACCAGTCTCAGCTTATCTTTAATATCAACCTTGATTCCACCACTAAGTTTTTATTTCTTTTTATTTTTTATTAATTTATTTTATTGAATCACCATATGGAAAATTATAAAGTTCTCAGGCTTATGTCTCAGTCATACAGTGCTCAAACACCCTTCCTTTCACCAGTGCCCAAATTCCACCACCACAAAAAAAAAAACCCACAAAAAAACCAGTATACCTCCCACTCCCCCCTAACTGCATAACTGATAAATTTCACTTCATTTTCTCTTTACCTTGATTACAGTCCATATTTCAACCCAAAACTCTCTGTTGTTGTTAGAGTTTCAACACAGAACTCACGAGTCTTGTTGGAGTTTATTCCCCAAAAATACGGCCCTATTGACAAGGAAACATTTGATAATTAGTTTTCCACTGATGAGAATGAAGAGATTGGATAGGTTTAGGATTTCTGTATTTTAGTAATTAAGTCCAGAAAGATTTAAGTTGGAAATTGCATCATTTCACTTCCTGGGGCAGCATGGAGCAAAAGCTTAGTTCACAGTCGGGAGACATGGCTGCAAGCACTTGCTGGGACCCCAAGTAATATAGCTGGCTCTGGATTCTGGGTGTTCAGCAGCAAAGCAGCTGTGCAAAGGCACGGCCACCCGGGTCGAATTTCGGCGGAGCTCGAGCCGATGCCCGCCCGGCCTGAGACTCTGAACTGTTTTAAGGTAATATCTCATTGTTGTTTTTACTTATGCTTCCCTGATAATAAGTGACCATGAATGCCTTTTCACATTCCTACTACCTATCCATATGTCTTCTTTGAGGAAATACCATTTCATCTCCTCTCCCCATTTTATCATTGGGTTGTTATTATTTTTATTTTCATGGGTGTTTTATATATTTACCTGTTATCTCTTTTTCTATTGTATTGTGTGCAAATATTATTTTCCTATTCTGCAGTGTATCATTTAATTTGGACTGGAGCAATAGCACAGGGGGTAGGGTGTTTGCCTTGCTGGCAGCCAACCCAACTTAGATTCCTCCATCCCTCTTGGAGAGTCCAGCAGGCTACCGAGAGTATCCCACCTGCACGGCAAAGCCTGGCAAGCTACCTGTGGTGTATTCCATATGCTAAAAACAGTAACAAGTCTCACAGTGGAGACGTTACTGGTGCCCACTCAAGCAAATGATGAGCAACGGGATGACAGTTATACAGTGATACAGTGATCA
This sequence comes from Sorex araneus, assembly GCF_027595985.1. Lineage (NCBI taxonomy): Eukaryota > Metazoa > Chordata > Mammalia > Eulipotyphla > Soricidae > Sorex > Sorex araneus. Next base: position 131,437,654 of record NC_073313.1, read on the forward strand.
TTTAATTTATGCTGAGTTTGTTTTGCCATGGAAGACTTTTAAAATTTGATGTGGTCTCATTTGTTTAGTTTTGCTTTTGTTGTCTTTCCCTAAAATTTATATGGAGGTATACCACTGCATAAATAGCCTAAAGCCATTTTGAGAAAAGGGAAGGTGGAAGGTATCATAGCTCTTAGCTTTTAATTATATTAGAGAAACTATAGTAATGAATAGAGTGTGAATAAGTCAAACCAATTGATTAGAATTGAGAACCAGAGAGAAATAAACCCTCAGATCTATGGACAATTAATTTTGTATGGGTTTTGGGCCATCTATGGTGATGCTCAGGGCATATTCCTACCTCTGTGCCCGGGGATTATTCCTGGCAGGCTTGTGGGACAGTATGTGGTGTGAGGTTGGAACCCGGGTCAGCTATGTACAAGGCAAACACTCTACCTGCAGTATATATCACTCCAACCTTAGACAGTTAATTTTTTGTTTTGATTTTGGGCTACACCAGAGGTTTTCAGACTTACTTCTGGCTCTGCACCCACGGGTCACTCCTGTTGGGGTTTGAGCAACCATATGTGATGCCAGAGATAAAACTCAAGTCAGCTGCTTGTAAGGCACATGCTCTACCATCTGTACTGTGTCTCTATGCCACAGACAGTTAATTTTTGAAAATGTTAATTGTATGAAGTAGAGCAAGGAAAGCCCATTCAGGAAATGGTGCTAGAAAAACTGGTAACTACATGCAGAAAAAAAAATTGGGTCTGTGTGTTACACTAGACACAGAAGTTAGTTCAGAGTGGATCAAAGGACTTAAGATTAGACCAGAATAAATAAAATACATTGAGTTAAATATAAGGAATCTTTTCAGGTTCTGGAACTCAAAGAAACCACCCATCATTTGATTCCATTGGCAAAGAAAACAACAGCAAAAATAAACAAGAGACTATACCAAAGTAAATTCTACAAGGCAATAGTGACTTTTTTACATAATTCTTATGGGAAATGAAAGAGATTAATTTGAGTGGTTATGGTATAACCATGAACTAATTTCTGTTACCTTCCAATTGAGGATGGTGGTGAGGAGATTAATTTCTTAAGCACAGAGTAAAATGTTTTTTATTGCAAATAAAAGCAAGCTGGATAGTAGAAATACTCCTAGTAGTAGTGGAAGGGTGTTTCTAAATGGAGTTCCAGTAAGGGGCAACTGCTCTCCCTTTTTATACTTTTCTACCTAATGAGGTGGGCAAACAATTTTATTTTTCTTTTGTTAGGCTTAGATATTACTATATTATCTTAAGGGTTGTTGTGCTTGTAATGCAGAAGTTTTCTCTCAGAGGCTATCTTATCTCTAGTGTTTCTGTTTCTTATCTTGGGGCAGGCAGATGGCTGCTATACCCAACCTTGTAGCATGGATCCTTCTCCTAGGGATCTTTCCCTTTGTCTATTTACCCAAATGTTAATGATGGAAAATAATCTCAACTTAAACCAAGAATTAATGTTTAGTTGCTTCTTTTTTGTATCCAGGAAAACTCCTTGACTGGCATGTACTGACAGTCATACTCTGGCCCTTTCAGAAGTGATTTTTGATATTACAAGTCCTCTATTTTTCTATTATAGGACCTCTATTTTCTGTTATTTATGTGAGTTGTAATCAATTAATTAATTAATTAATTTGTAATTAATTTCCAATGAATGACAAGCTTGAGTACAGGGGAAATCATATTTTCAATTTCTTATCTCTTCAATTTCATTTTTTTAACTTGTCAGATGAAAAAGTATAATGTATGTTTATGGTGGGAGGTTTGTTTTAAAGCAGAAAATTATGTCTCTGCTCTATCTTCCTCTCCTTTGGCCTTTCATAGACGAGGTATGTGGAATAATTTGTTAAGTCTTTATTTAATTGGAAAATATAGCTCATTAATGTATAGGAAATCTATTTTCTAAGTCCAATGAGTATAGATAAGTAGGAATTAATAATACCTTACATAGCCCTATCAGACTATAGCATCCTAATATTTTGAATCATGGACACAAACTTGATATTATGTGAGATTATTATAGAAATAGCTAACACAAAGATTCACTGTGTATGAGAGATGACCAGTAAGCCATTTACAAGTAAAAAATCTATATAATCAATATTTCTGACAATTCTATGTTCTGATTTTTCTACCATAGTAATTAAGGAAGCAAGTAGAAAAGTGGTATCTGCTATAGGCAAGCACACTGAAAAACCGTACTGAGATCAGTTTATAGTCCTGTCTTTACCATTTGCTTCCTATGTGGCACTGAGAAACAAACATCTTTTCTCTGGGCCTTTGTTTTACCATTAGCAAAGCATGAAGTGCTTGGACTGGGTAATCTAGTTGCTAGTTCTATAGTAATGAAAGAAAAGTAGACAACTGCATCAGTAAGCTGAGAGCAAGTTTGTGCCCTTTAATACGGAGTCAAGTAACACTTTGAATTTCTGTGAACCTTGGAAACTTTCACCATACATTAAGTAGATGTGCACAATACACACACATAGAGGAACTGACCCATGGACCCACCTTGTCTCCTCATCTCTATAGTACAACTCTGATGATCCAGAGAGGTTCCATCTGAAATCAGTCCAATTACTTACACTCACCCTGCAGCTCAGCCTCTATCTAGCCAGAAGTCTGAATAACTAATTTTAAAATAATAACTGTCTGGTTTACTTGAGGTCTGAGTTCTTGACCTATTGATTCTTTAGCCAATTTCTATCCCTATGTTTTAGTTTTTCTTTAGTGTGAATGCTATTTGGTCTGATACAAGTATGGCCATATCTCTTTAAGTATACCATTGGCTATTATGACTGTTTTTAGTTCTTTGAGGCTATATTTTCTGTAAGTAGCAGAAGGCTGGGTTTTGTTTCCTGATAATCCAGCTGTACTGACTTTTGATAGATCTCAGTTCATTGACATTTTGGAGATTGTTAATGTGAAGGAGATTGTCTCCATTTTTCTCTGAAGGTTTTGTTTGTTCTTAAAGCAACCAGTGCTGGTGTGGATATGGGGAAAAAGGGACGCTCTTTCACTGTTGGTGGAAATGCTGACTGGTCCAACCTTTCTGGAAAACAATATGGACAGTCCTTCAAAAACTAGAAATTGAGCTTCCATATGACCCCGCAATACCATTTCTGGGAATATATCCCAAGGATGCAAAAAAGCACAGTAGAAATGACTTCTGTACCTATGTGTTCATTGCAGTATTGTTCACAATAGCCAAAATGTGGAAACAACCCAAGTGCCCTAGAACAGATGACTGGTTAAAGAAACTTTGGGGGGCTGGAGCGATAGCACAGCGGGTAGGGCATTTGCCTTGCACGCGGCCGACCTGGGTTTGAGCCCCGGCATCCCATAATGTCCCCCAAGCACCGCCAGGACTAATTCCTGAGTGCAATGCCAGGAGTAACCCCTGAGCATCGCTGGGTGTGACCCAAAAAGCAAAAAAAAGAAAAAAAAGAAACTTTGGTACATCAACACAATGGAATACTATGCAGCTGTTAGGAGAGATGAAGTCATGAAATTTGCTTATAAATGGATAGACATGGAGAGTATCATGCTAAGTGAAATGAGTTAGAAAGAGAGGGACAGACATAGAAGGACTGCACTCATTTGTGGAGTATAGAATAACATCATATGAGGCTGACACCCAAGGACAGTAGATACAAGGGCCAGGAGGATTGTCCCATAGCTGGAAATCTGCTTCATGAGCAGAGGGGAGAAGGCAGATGGAATAGAGAAGGGATCACTAAGAAAATGATGGTGATTCAGTAAAATTTAAAAAATATTTTGTTTGTTCTTGCTGTTTGACATCAAGAATATTATATTATATTAAGGGGGGGCCTTTCAATATTCTTTGCAGCACTGATTTGGATGCAACCAATGTCTTTAACTGTAAGGTAGAGGACTCTTTATTGATGATACTTTTCATGCAGTACGTTGAATTTATCAATTTAAACATACATATTTAGGTTTTTTAAATTACATCTTATTAAGTTGAAGCCAGTGGAAAAATTAACATAAATGTTAAATTATTGAATAATTTTATCCCAAGTTTAATTTGAGAAAATTGATGAGAATTTTATCTTATTCCTTTGTATCGGAGGCTTTGGATCTCTTTACCTCTTTAGGTTGTCCTGCTCTCTCTTTAACTCATGCAGTTTTGATTATGGCTTGGTCTTTTTCTATTCGAGTTCATCACTCTTTGGGTCCCCTGGGTCAGTGCAAAAGTCTTTCTCCTGAAAATCGAGGACATTTTTCAGCTAAAATCTCTTTCTTTACTCTCCTAACTCTAATTTGGAAGTAGCTCCTGTTGCTGTGACCCATTAAATATCTTAAATTTCCTTCATTAAAAAATCTTATTTATTTCTGATTATGTTTGTGTTTTTTCTCTTTGTGAGTCTTGCTAGTGGTTTATCAATCTTGTCTATTTTTCTTGAAGAACAAGATCTCGATATATGCCGGTATGGCCACAGAACAAAAATAAAAACAAAAATGAAAAAAATACATTAATTATAAGGAAAAATGTGCAAATGTCCTTTTGTATTAATGTTTTTCTGTCCTGGGGGTAAATACCCAAAGTAGAATTTCTGAGTTATATGGCAACTCAAACGTGAGTTTATTGAAAACTCTCCATACTGTTTGTACTTGAGGATGAGCCAGATAACATCTTCACCAACACAGATTGTTCTCAATATTTTTGATATGTCCATTTTCACTGATGTGAAATAATACCTCATTGTCTTCTTGATTTGGATTTTCCTGGTAATAAATGATGCTAAGAACTCTTCCTTGAGCCTGTTGGCCATCCACCTGGTTTCCTCAGAGAATTGTTTGTTCATTTCCTTATATTTTGATAGGTATTTTGTTGATGTTTGTGAGTAATTTATATATTCTGGTTATCAAATATATTGAATGCTAATATTTTTCCATTAAATTAGCTGTCTTAGTTTCATCTTGTGTTTCTTTTGCCATGTTGAAACTCTTTATGTGATCTGTCCTATTTGTTTATGTTTGATTCTGTTGCCTTCTCCAGTGGCATCATATCATTGCCAGAGATGATATGAACTACCTTTAGAGGTCCGAATCTGGAGCATTCTGCCTATATTTTCTTTTATATTTGCTGGTTGGATCTCAAGGTTTTTGATACGCTTTAAATTTACTTTCATGTAAGATGTGAGAGATGGATCCAGCTTCAGTTTTAACACGTAGTTATCCATTTTTCCTAATACCATTTGTCTGAGATTATTTTCCCTTTATTTCATATTCTCAGTTACTTCATGAAAAATTAACTGTCCATAGATATAGGAATTTTGTCCTTATGTATTCTATTTTGACCCATTGGTCTAAGAGTCTGCCTTTATTCCAATACCTGCTTTTTGATCAGTATAATTTATAGTACATTTCCCAATTAAGACATGGAGTTTCTTTAGAAAGCAATTTCTTTACATCCCAACCATCTTTTCTTATTTCCCCTTCAATTTCTTGATATTTTTCTTGAAGTAACACTTTAACTAAATTTTAATAACTTGTATGATTTTATAAGTTTTATAATTGAGATCCCTCCCAGTTTCTTATTTTTCATTTTGTATTTGGCTATTTGGCTATCTTCAGATTCCACAAAAACTTTATTACTGGATTTTCTAGGTACTTAAAAATGTAATCTGAATTTGGATGGGTATTACATACAATAGTTTGGTTACTGTTGTCATTTTGACAATATTGACTCTTTTTTTTCTGTTTGTTTGCTTTTTGGGTCACACCCAGCGATGCTCAGGGGTTACTCCTGGCTTTGCACTCAGGAATTACTCCTGGCAGTGCTTGGGGGACCATATGGGATGCCGGGGATCGAACCCGGGTCGGCCGCGTGCAAGGCAAACGCCCTACCCACTATGCTATTGCTCCAGGCACCTATTAACTCTTCCAATCTAGAAGCATAGTATATTTTTTTCCATTTATTAAAGTCTTCTGTTTCTTAAGTGATTTAAAGTTTTCATAGTGTAGATTTCGATGTCTTTTGTTGTGTTGATTCCTAGATGCTTGAGACTTTGTACAGTATTTTAAATAGGATAGACTCCTTGATTATTTTCACCTATGATTAATTCCTTGTATACAAGAATATGACTGACTTCTGTATATACATTTCTAAAATAATTTTTTGAGTCACTGTGAGATAGACCCTTACAAAGCTTTTCATGGTCAGGTTTCAGTCATACATTGTTCTAGCACCCAACCCTCCCACCAGTGTATTTTTCCCAGCACCAGTTTCCCTCCCATCGTCCCCGCCCTCTCCCAGCCTGCCTTTATGGCAGGCACTTTCCTCTACTTACTCTCTCTCTCTTACCTCCCCCCACCCCCTATTTAGGGCATTGTGGTCTTCAATGCAGATACTGAAAGGTTATCTGGTATGTCCCCTCCCTTTACTACTTTAAACACTCGGTTCTTATCCAGCATAATCATTTCCACCTATTATTGTCATATTGGTGCCTTCTCTATCTTACCTACCCTCTGCACAAATCGTTGATTCCAACCATTAACCAGTCTTCTACCCCCTGTTTTCCCTGGCTGTGGATATTAGTCTTCTACTATATATATATATATATTTTTTTATATAGCACAAATGAATGCAGTCATTCTATATCTATCCCTCTCTTTCTGACTCATTTCATTCAGCATGATAATCTCCATGTCCCAAAAGAATAAGAGCAACCAGTGCTGGAACAGATGTGGGGGAAAAGGGACTCTCCTTCATTGCTGCTGGGAATGCTGACCGGTCCAGCCTTTTTGGAAAGCAACATAGACATTCCTCAAAAAACTAGAAGTTGAGCTCCCTCTTGTCCCAGCAGTACCACTTCTGGAAATATACCCTGGAGTATAAACACACAGCAGAACACCATCTGCACTACTATGTTCATTATAGCACTATTCACAATAGCTAGAATCTGGAACAATTCGAGTGCCTGAGAACAGGCGAATGGGTAAAGAATGATGGCCCACTATGCAGCTTCTAGGAAAAATGCAGTCAGGAAATTTGCATATGGGCTTTGTGGCCAGATACTCTTTTTGGTTTATAGGTTCTTTTTCAATTCAACTGTCATTTTATTTTAGCCATAATTCCTTTCACTGTTTAGTCTTTTTAGTTTGATGTAGTCACATGTTTGTTTAATTTTAATTTTATTTTAGCCACTTATGATTCGCCATTCTTAGTTATAGGGTTTCATACATACAGCTTCTCAAACCAGACCCTTCACCAGAATGTCTCCTTCCCTCTCCCTTTAGATTTGTTTTTCCTTAGTTTTGCTTTCTTTTCAATTAATGTCAATCATTGATAGTTCTCAGTTCAATATCATGGTAAGTTTTGCCATTGTTTTCCTTGATGTATTATATGAATTTAGGCATAACATCAGGTTTTCAATGTGTTTTCAGTTAATTTTTGTTTATGGTATGAGGTAGTATTCCTGTTACATTTTTTTTTGCATTTGCCTAACCAATTTTCCCTGCACCTTCTGTGATGAGACTTTTCTTTCTTTAATGTATCCTCTTGGCTTTTTTTTTTTCATAAATTACCTCTCCATAGTCTTGAGAGCTTACTAGTTCTTAGTCTTATTCAATTTTGGGTCTGAGTCAGCTTTTGTTCCAACACTGTGCTGGAATACTTACTATGACATTAGAATATAGTTTTGTCTAAGAATCAGATTCCTCGCACCCTTTTTTGTCTCATAATTGTTTTGACTGCTCAGGGTGTTTTATGGCTACATAAAAGTTTTAGTAGTACTTGATCTATATCCTTGAAGAATACCATTGGAATTTTGATGGAAATTCCATCATATCTGCATAATATTTTAGGTAGGATGTTATTTCAAATATGTTAATTCTTTCAAGCCAAGAACATTAAATATTTTTCCATATCCTCATGAACAAAGTTTTAATGGGTGGGTCATATTAAGGTAAAACATACACCAAATTTGGTAAAATGAATAGGATGTGAAAATAAGAATTACCATGAAAAGTAGAAGCAATATAAAAATATAGCTAATTCCAGTGATTAAAATTATGTTGTTAATTTTTATAATTTATCATTAGTCAGGATTTAAATGAAGATGTTGAAGAAGTTGGTGCACTGCAGAAAAATCACAGTTCTGTGATATCAGCAAGTTCCACAGAAGCTGCAGATTCTGCCTGCTTGCCTAGAGATGATGAGTCATCAAGCACTGCAAGCTGTGAAATGCCCACAGAACCAACTCTAAGCCTTGATCCAGGGAGTATCCTCAAAGAAAATGATGTTCAAGTTCCAGAGGAGAAAGATCATTGTGATGATAAAACTTGTGTTTCATCAACTTCAGAAGAGGATACAAGCCAAACTATGCCTGTAGCAGAAGATGCCACAGAGCAACCAAAGAGAAACAGAATTACTTATTCACAAATTATTAAAGAAGGCAGAAGATTTAATATTGATTTGGTATCAAAGGTAAGTTACCATTTTGCCTATCTTACTGAAGAACACTAAAGTTTTTAATTGATTGAAAACAGCATCAGGGCCCATAAACTGAATTTTCATAATTTTATTCACTTTAGAAAATTATATTAAAACATTAACCAGAAATTTATGATAATAATTTAAGTTCTTTATGTATAGGGTACAGTACATTGCATACAGAGGTAACTTTCACTGTACACAAAGGAAAATAACTCAGAAAAGGGACCAGACTGCTTGCCTTGCATATGTAAAACCCTGGGTTTGATCTCTGGCACCACATAAAAAAACAAAAAAATCTACATTACAATTGCCCATTAGTATATCTAAGGGCACATTTATACTTGAGCATTATTCTTTTAATTTATGGGTAGGATGATTTTATCAAAAATACTCTATTAATTCTCATTAATCATTTTATTCACCATTAAGCTACTAAATACAATTATTTTGTAAGTTAATTATAACATATATCATACATATATAATATATAACAATGTTTTAACAATGTCAATCTCCCAATCCATGCTTATGAAATAGTTTTCCATTTCCTTGTGAACAAAGTTGTAATGGGTAGATCACATTAAGATAAAAAAAATACAATAAATTTGGTAAAATACTTAGGAGGGAAAATAAAATTACCATGAAATTATTATAATTTTTCATTAGTCAGGATTTGCATGAAGAATTACTCTTAGTATCTTTATATTATTATAAGCTCTGGATGTACTGTGCATTTTTTAAAGAGGTTTGTCAAATTTGACGTCCTCAGTGGATAATTTAATAGTGATTGTGGCAGAGAAACCAAGAAGAAAATTCTTCTTCTTTTTTTTTAAATTTTATTGAATCACTGTGAAATAGTTACAAGCTTTCATGTCTGAGTTACAATCACACAATGATCAAACACCCATTCCCTCCACCAGTACACATACCCCACCACTAATATCCCCGGTATACACTATTGTCTTACTTTATGTTTATATTCATACCTGTTAGGTCAGTGTGACTTCATAGGAAGCCTTTAGGTCTTGCGTTGGATTTATCAGAAGCAAGATTTAGTCCCAGAAGAAAATCTGTAAAATGAAGGAAAATGGCCTTAAAATGTTAAAGGATATAGGTTGGGTTGAAAGAAGAGAAAAATATAATCCCATAAATTAAGGGTAAAAAATGAGAATAAACTAAATCCCATAAAAAGAGGGTAAGAAATGAAAGTAGAGAAAAAAGAAATCCCCTAAGTTGAGGGCAAAAAAATGCTAAATTGAAATCAATTTAAATAGGTTAAGGGTAGTGAATAGCATTTTATTACTCAAATCTGTGTTTTTATATGTATCTGTTCTCTTGAAGTTCTACATTAGAATTAAAAGAGAAATACTAATGTATGCTCATCACATTTTGCATATACAATTTCATATTCTTATTACTGATAACCTGTTTGAACTAGCTGCTGATCTCTCTGATTCTGTCCTGATTTGAGTTTATTACTGACTAAATCCAACTTTACATTTCTGTGCATTATATTCCATCTTAGCTATCTACTTAGGTAGTGCTATGTCTTGAAATATAGTTTTCATTCTATCTTGCCTTGGTTATTGACTTCTATGTGTAGGTTTTGCTATGGTCACAGGACATTGAAGATATAGGTTCTGCCTGTTTGGCCATCTTGGTCCCACCCCCTCATTTTAAAGGTAATTTTATGAAAATTTATTGAGTTCATGCTCTGAAAAGCTATATATTCTTTGATATTGAGTTAATATCTTAAAAATATGTTATAATAATTATAGTTATTACCTGTAAGTATACTATGATTACCTTCTCTATCCTATATCTGAATTGCCTGACTTATCTAGGCATTAACATTTTGAAGTTGTTGTGAAACTTGAATATTATTTCAGGTTGTTATGGTGCAACTTGAATATACATTGCTTTGCATTTTACAAAACACATCCATGTGTTTATATTTTTGTTATTTAATTTTGGGGGTGACCACAACCAGTGGTGCTCAGGGCTGACTCCTGGCTCTGTGCTCAGAGATCACTCCTGGTGGGCTCGGGGCACTATATTGGGGTGGCAGGGATCCATCCTGGGTTGACTGCATGCAAGGGAAGTGCCCTGCATGTTGTGCTCTTTCTTCAGCCTCTGGACACATCCTTTAAAAAACAATTTTATAACTCAGACTTGGTTTGTTATATAATGTACACATGAAACTTTAGTTATAATGTTGCTTCAAGAAAGATGTCAACATTTTGAGGGGAAATAAAAGATGGATGGGACATGAAGAAACTGCTTTCTAAGGAAACTCCCTGCCCTTAAAAGCATGTTCTTAAGGAAACTGCTTTCTAAAAAACTCGTAAAGACACGATCTTAGAATAACATATCTCTAAAACAATAAAACATGTCAAGTGAAGCAAACATAATTATCTAACTTATTTCCCATATGCTCAGTAAAATTCTGAAATTTTTGTGGTAGATTAATTATAGTCCTGAAAATATTGCTTAATATGGATGCATAGTCATTGTTTCTAAGATTCAGAAGCATAAGTTTGGCATTTAAATTTGTTTGCAGTATTAAGTGATATCTCAAATGCATAGTTATAAAAAAATCTGTAGTTAAATCTTAAACACTTTAGATCTTATTAAATGAAAAGACATTTTACTTTTGATTTATTGATATTTGTGTGATCTAATGACTGAGGAATCATTAAATTTTGGATATATTTTCAAACAATTACTTTCATTTTAGTATAGTTAACAAGTTTAAACTTGACTGTACATACTTAAAAGCATGAATTATGAGTTACTTCATTTATTAGACTGGTGTGAGATGCTATTATTGCCTTCCTTTTTTTGTATTTTCCTGATAATGAATGATGTTGAGCACTTTTTTATGAGCCTATTGACCATCCATCTGTCTTTCTGAGTAGTACCTGTTTATTTCTTTTTTTTTAACTTTTTATTAAATCACCGTGTGGAAAGTTGCAAAGTTCTCAGGTTTATATGTCAGTTATACAATATTCAAACACCCATCCCTTCACCAGTGCCCCTATTCCACCACCAGAAACCCCAGTATACCCCCGCCCCCACCTCCTACCCCCTACTGTATAACTAAAGAGTTTCACTTCATTTTTTCTTTACCTTGATTACATTCCATAATTCAACACAAAACTCACTATAGTTGTTGGAGTTTCCAACCAAGAGAGACAGACCTACTACATTTGACAATTAGTTTTTCATTGCTGGAAATGAAGAGATATGTAGCCCCACTGCTACAAGTACATAACTCTCTGTCTCTCTCTCTTTTTTTTTCCTTTTTCCTTTTCCCTTTTTTTTTCTTTTTCCCCCTCATCCCCCTTCCTGCGCCTCATAGTATGGTGTACGCCACGCCACGTCGGCCAGCGTGGGGCTTTTGCTTAGTTCACAGTCCAGAGAGGTGGCTGCTACATTAAAAACCTTCAATATTTCAACAAAAACTTACTGTTATTATTTGGAGTTTCCCCCCCAAGTCAGACCTGTTCAAATGGAACCGTTTCACATTGCTGACAATTACAAATGTTAAGTCGCACAGACACGGCAGCATCCGCGCAGTTTTGGATTTCTGTATAAAGTCCAGGGAAAATTCTGCCAGAAATTACATAGCCCAGCTCACAGTCCCAGTGCATTGCTGTAAGAAGTCTCTGAATTCAAAGTCTTTAGGCGCAGAGGGTCCGATTCGCGCTCAGCGGCTCCGGATTTATCTGGGCTGAGGGCGTGCCGGTTACGCCCCCTTCCCATGAGTTCCTGGGAGCCCCAAAAGTAAAAACCGAATACCTGTGGGTTTGGAGTCACAGAAGATGGCACCTGCCACGTGGGTGCTGCCAGGCTGTTGCTTTCCGTGCAGGAAGACAGGGTGGGGAGGAAAAAAATCCACCCCCGGCAGCACAGAGTTGTAGCCCAGTTCGGTGTCCCAGTGCATCGCTATCGGATGCTGCGCTGGGTGCCCAAATGTGTTACATCTCTGGAATCAAAGTCTTTAGGTGCAGAGGGTCCAGTACCTGTTTATTTCTAATATCCATTTATTGATAGGGTTCTTTGGATTTTTTGTTAGTCTTTGTAAGTACTTTATATATCCTGCATACCAACACTTTACCTGATGTACTGGATCTGAGTATTTTCTCCCATTCATTTAGGTATGTTTGTTTTAGCCTGTTAATTTTTGCTATGATGAATCTCTTTAATCTGACGTGATCCCCTTTATTTTTTAGTTTGCATTTTTTTAAATCTTCTTTTATGAAGGTAGTATGTGAGCTGAGTACTGGTTTTGAACTTTTTTTTTTTTAATTAATGAGTCACAGTGAGGGTACAGTTACAGATTCAAACATTTCGTGCTTGTTTTTCCCTCATGCAGTGTTCAAGTTTGCATTTTTCCATTAGCTTGATACCATAGAAGACTCTTTTGAGGTCCAAATTTTGGAGCACTTTGCCTATATTTCCTCAGTATATTTTATAGATTCTAATCTGATTTCAAGGTCTTTGATCCACTTCAAATTGACTTCTGTGTAAGATGTGATATTTGCATCTAGCTGTAATTTTATACATGTGATTGTCCAGTTTTCTCAGCACCACTTGTTGAAGAGGCTTTCACTACATTTTAGGTTCTCAGCTCATTTGTCAAAAACTAACTTACCTAGAGATTTAGTCGTGGATATTCTTTCTGATCCATTGTTCATAGTGTCTATCCTTTCTTCAGACCATGCTGTTTTGATCACTATAGACTTATAGTGTAGTTTCAGGTTTGATCATAAGATACCTCCCACTCTCTTATTTTTCTGCCTGGCTTTATGATCTATACAGACTATATTACTGGCAATTTTAAGTCCTTGAAACATATTATCTTAATACTTTGGATGGAGAATGCCTGTACTCTGTATCATAGTTTAGTTAGGATGGTCATTTCAATAATATTTATTCTTATAATCAATGAGCATGCAATACTTTTCCATTTCTACTTCATAAGTGATTAAATATTTTCATGGTAAAGATCTCCCACCTTTTTGGTTAAGTTTATTTCTAGGTACTTGATATTTCTGGACATTATTTTGAATGGGATATACCTTTTGATCTCTTTGTCCTCAGATTAATTTTCATGCAGAAATAGGACTGAGTTTTGTGTATTGACTTTGTAGCCAATGATTTTACTATATTAATTTATTGTTTCTAGGAGCTTTTTTTGGTAGTCTCTTTAGGGTTTTCTATATATATTATCATGTGATATGCAAATAGAGATAATTTGACATAGGCCTTCCCAATTTGGATGACTTTGATATTTTTCCTGATTGCTGTTGCTAGAACTTATATTAAATAAAAGTGAAGGTAGTAAACAAACTTTCCTTGCATGTGATCTCAGTGGAAGTTCTTTCAGTTTTTCACCATTAAGAATGACTAATGGCTGTATTATTGTTATAAATAGCCATTACGATCTTGAAGAAGGTTCCTTCCATGCACAATTTGTTGGGGTTTTCTTTTTTTTATCATGAATGAATATTGGATTTTGTCCAAAACTTTCTCTGGATTGATTGATATGATCATATGATTCTTATCATTCCTTTTTACTGATATAGTACATTATGTTATTTGATAGGTTGAATCCCTGGGATAAATACCACTTGATCATGGTATATGATTTTTTGTTGTGCTAGTTGATATGGCTTGCTAAGATTTTGTTAAGGACTTTTGCATTAGTGTTCAACAGGGAAATTGGTCTGAAATTTTCTTATTTAGAAATGTTTTTATTGGGGCTGGGAGTGATAGCACAGCAGATAGGGCGTTTGCCTTGTATGCAGCCAACCGGGGTTCAGTTTCCAGCATCCCATATGGTTCCCCCAAGCACCGCCAGGAGTAATTCCTTAGAGCATAAGCCAGGAGTAATCCCTGTGCATTGCCAGATGTGATCCAAAATGAAAAAAAAAAATAGAAATGTTTTTCTCTTCTTTGGATATTAGTATAATGTTAGCTTCATAGAGGATATTAGGAAGGATTCCTGTTTCTTTTATGTTACAGAAGAGCTTAAGGAGTAAAAGTAATAAAACTTCCCTGAAGGTTTGATAGAACTCGCCAATAAACCCATCTGGACCAGGGATTTTGTTCTTAAAAAGATTCTTTATTTTTTATTTTATAACTTCATTAAGTAATCGGTTTTATTTCAAACACTCAATATTCCAGAATCAAACCTTCCCATCACCATTATTTGCAATTTCCCTACTACCTCTTAAGCCTGCCCCCATAGCAGGCCTGCAATAATTTATTTTATACTGCTTGTTATAAAATAATTTGCTAAAAGGATGGTAAAAAATATTTCCTCAGAAGAAACTTAGTGAAGGTTCTTATATCTCACCATGGAGCCATTAAGCCCTTGTGTAAGAGATTACTAAGGTATTGTTATAGGTTAAAACTTCTGTGTTTGTATTTTGTTAATTGAAATTGGTTGCCTTCTACATTATATTTCATCCAATCTGGTGTGTGTTTATCAGTACTAAACTTGCTTGTCAGTGTTGCAGAGTTTGATGCCACACAACAGTGAATGCACCTGTGAGTTCCAGGTTGTCCAAAATTTAAATGGTGATACAGCTGGAGTTAAATTTTTAACTGGGTGATGCCTTTAGGGTATATGCGTGACTGTCAGGTCTTCTGGAAGGACAGGGAAATAGGGCGGGGGGGGGGGGGCAGGTAGTCCATCCCAGACTCTATTAAAGAAGAGAGATAAGAGAAACCTAAGTACACTAGCCAGAAAAATTGTCATTTAGATTTGCAGATTTCAGTCACAGAACCCACATACTTGAGTTTTTCAACAAATTAATTTCTGGATAAGGCCCATCTGAGCATTGAAGTTCAGCAGGGACAATGGCAGCGATTGTGGAGTGTGGATGTTACTGGCTGTGTTTGGGTGGGCACTGGGCCGACCTCCCCCCCCCCTTCTGGGGTGCCTCTGATGACTCAGCCATATGTGGGGTCTGGGAGAACTTGTGTCATTTGTTCATCTCTTTTGAGATTTATTTATGAGCCTCTGGATCATGGCTGGTGAATGAGCTTATTTGACACTGGAGGTGGTTCATGGTGTGACTGCTGAGGTTTCTTGAGAAGATTCTTTATTACTGTTTCTATTCTAGTTATGATTAGTCTATTCAGGTTTTCTGTTTCCTACTTGTTGAGTTTTTGGTGATGACATCGTTCTAAGAATCTGTCCATTTCTCATAGATTCTCCAGTTTAACAGCATAAAGTTGTTTGTAGTAACCTCTTACAATATTCTCTGTTTCTTTGGGTCTGTTGTAAATTCTACCCTTTCTTTTCTGACCGGATTTGAGTACTTTCTTTTTTATTCTTCCTGTGTCTAGTCAAAGATTTGTACATCTTATTTTTCTTTCAAAGAACCAGCTCTTGGATTCATTTATTCATTTATTCTCTGTATTGCTTGCTTGGTTTCTATTTTATTGATTTCTTCTCTAGTTTTAATTATTTTCCTCCTTCTACCTTTTGGTTTCATTTGTTATTCTTTAAATGTTTGAGTTCAGTGCTTAGGTTGTTGATTTTTTTTTCCTTTTTTCATACTATAGGCATGTATTGCTATGGATTTCCAACTGTATACAGATTTTTCTGTATTTCACAGGTTATGATAACTCATACCTTCATTGTCGTTAATTCCAAGGAATCTTTTATGTTCTTCCTTGAGTTATTCCCTAATACGTGATCTATTCTGGAAAATGTTCAATGTGTAGTGTAGAAAGATTTGTACTTAACTTTTGCGGAGTGGAGACCCTGTACACATCTGTTAATATCAGTTCTTCGGGCCTCTCATTCTGGGCTTTTGTGTCTTTATTGATATTCCATCTTGTTGATCTGCCTAGTGTGGAAAGTGGAGTGTTGAAGTCTGCCACTGCTATTGTGTTTCTATCAGTGTGTTTCTTTAGTGTTGTGAGCAGAAGCTTTGGGGACTTTGTTTTACCTTCATCTGACACATAAGGGTTAAATAAGAGTTAGTACTCCTTGGTCAATTTTTTCTATAACCTATAAATGTTCATCCCTTTGCTTTCTTTAGGTTTAATGCTATTTGTTCTGATATGAGTATGCTGTCTTAGCTTTTTTGTTTACTGTTGTATTGTATGATTGTTCTCCATTCTTTCATTCTAAGCCTGTATTTATTTTGTGAGTTTTGATGTATTTTTGTTAGCAATTATTTTCATAGGACATTTTGGTCTCTGGTAGTCAGAGATTTTTTTATACAAATGGCTGTGTTTCCATTATTGTGTAGGGTTCAATTAGTTTTGCTAAGGGCCATTTGCTTTTTATCAGTGGCCTTTTAGTAATTCTTTCCGGATTGGTTAACTGTTGCAGATGTTGCCAGCTCTTTCTCTAAAATGCTTCTATTATTCCTTCAAATCTAAGTGAGTTTTTCTGGCTAGTGTAATTAGGTTTCTCTTATCTCCCTTCTTTAAGCAGTCTATTGCTGTGTTTGGTTTTTGCCATTTTTATTACTATGTGTCTTGGGTTTTTTCATTATAGTTTTATTTTTTAAATTGAGTCACCATCAACTGAGATACACAATTACAAAGCTGTTCATGATTAGATTTCTGTCATACTAGGATCCAACACCCATCCCTCCACCAGTTTATATTTCCCACCACCATTAACACCAGTTTCCCTCTCGCCACCCTCTCCCCTACCCTGCTTTTGTGGCTCTATGGCAGGCACTTCTCTCTCTCTCTCTTTCTCTCTCTCACTCTCTCTCTCTTCCTCTCTCCCTTGTGGCCACTATGGTCTGCAACACAGATACTGAGTGTTTGTTCCTTTACATACACAGTTCCTATCCAGAGTGATCATTTCCTGCCCCCTTTGTCATAATGGTCCCCTCTCCATCATATCTTGAGTTGTTTTGTCTGAGTCTGTTTTGTTTGGTATTTTTTGTGCCTCCATCTAGAAGCCATTGTCCAGAGACTGGGGAAGTTCCTAGTTATTTTTTCTTCTACCAGACTTTCTCTC
Source organism: Sorex araneus (assembly GCF_027595985.1). Classification (NCBI taxonomy): domain Eukaryota; kingdom Metazoa; phylum Chordata; class Mammalia; order Eulipotyphla; family Soricidae; genus Sorex; species Sorex araneus. The sequence goes on from NC_073313.1 coordinate 131,455,151, forward strand.
CTTTTCTCTTTCCCTGATTCTTGTATTTGTATAATTTGGAGATTATTCCTCTTGCTTTTATCCATCAAGAATATTAAATAAAATATTAAAAAAGAATATTAAATTCAATTTTCTTTTTGTACCAATTCATTATTGTTAATAACTAGTATTTTGGTCTTTCTTGTTGCTGATAAGGTTCTCTGTATGCTGAATTCTGTTGCTGTGGCTTGCTAGTTTATTCTTTAACTCCTTTAATTCCATTTGCATGGATTCCTTGATGCTCTGAATCAATTCTTCCTTGAGCTGACTGAATTTCTCTATGCATTATTGCTCAATTTCCATTGCCATTGCATGGAGAGTTGATTTGAGGTCCTCTTTAATGAGGCTCCAGACTTTTGTTAAACTAGAGGATTGTTGGGGGGGGCGGGGGGAGAAAAAAAAGAAGAAAAAAACACTCAAAAAACTAGAGGATTGTCAACCAGTGCAGGAAATTCCTTTGTTTCCCCATTATCATTAGAGTTTTTGTGAATGCTTCTACTTGAGTTTTAGTGTTTCATTTCCTACCACTAATATCCTCAGCCCCCCCTTGCCTGCCTCTATGACAGTCACTTTTCTTTTCTTTGACGCCTGCCAGTCTTAATGCTGTGAGATTATACTTTGTTTTGATTGATGTGGAGTACTTTTTTACATACATATTACCCATATGTATGTCTTCGAGAATGTCTTTGCTCATCTCTTCTCCCCATTTTTACATGGGGTCTTTTTCTCTTGTTGAGTTTATAAGTGCTTTATATATCTTGAATATTATTGCTTCTCAGATGAGTGGTGGCCCATTTAACAGGAATGCACAGCTAATATCACACTCATCTGTGAAAAATTTAAAGCCTTTTTTTCTGATCAGGTACACAGCATATTTGCACACTCTCACCACTCTTACTCAATATAGTAGTAGAAGTTCTAGCGCTGAAAATTGGTAAGAAAGAGTTATTATTGGAACACAGATTAAAAAAGAAGTCAGACTGTCATTATTTGCTGTTGATACTAGCTTGGATAAACCTAAAGACTTTAAAAATGCTCTTACAAATAAGGCTGTACAGTGATGTGCCATGCTACAAAATCACCAAGCAGGAATATATGGCATTTTTATATGCAGACTACAAATCAGATGAGTGAAATGAAAGAAACAGTTACATTCAAATTGAACCTCAAAAAGACAATCTAGGTCCTGGGGATTAATTTAACAAAAGAAGTGAAAGATATATGATTTATAATAAGATATACAGTCTGTTGTTGAAATAAATATAATAAGACTAAGTTAATAGAAGCACACCTCCTATTCATGGGTTGGAAAGACTGATGTCAAAATGACAGTGCCGTCGAAAGAAATATATAGAGCCAGTGGATTTTCTGTAAAAATACCAATGACCTATTTTTTTAAAATTAAAGACATAGAACAAGTGCTACTGAAATTTATATGGGGAAATAAATTTCCCCTTCCCCTCTCCCCTGCCAAAATAGCCTAAAGAAACTTAAGGGAAAAGTTAATGGGAGACTTTCTTTTCCCCAACTTTGTATTAATTTGGGTTTGGGGCCATGTCCAGAGGTGCTCAGAGCTTACTCCTGACTCTGCACTCAGGTATCCCTTCTGGCCGACTCAGGGAACCATATGAATTTCCAGGGATCAAACCCAGGTAGGGTACATACAAGACAAATGCCCTAGCCTAGGTCCCCCCACAACTGTGAGATTGGTTCAAAATCAGGAGTGACAAGGGCTTGTGAAAGTTCATACCTACCTGGCCAGAGCCAAATTCCATAGTGTAGCATTTACTACCAGTAGGGTTTCTTTTGCCTCTGGGGTTAGATAAGGAGGTGAGGTGGGGACTTAACACCTGTCAAGAGATCAAAGCAAGGGGGTTAGGATGCTGGTAGGAATGCCTTACCAGGGGCAGAGCAAATTGAGATTTCCCCTGACAGCTCTGGAGGGGCACCAGGGTCAGTTTCTGTGGGAAAATCAATCTGGGTTTCAATGGCCGAACAGAAGTGAGGGTAATTTCAGACCCCCCAACATTAATTGTATTGAGTGACTCATCTGCATTTTCTCTGAGGAGATTGTGAGGCCCGCCAAGGCAAGAATGGGAGTACAGAGAGGAACAGGCCTTCTCCAAAGAGGCTAAATGTGTGGGACCCCACAAATGATCATCCGTGTAATGGTAAATGTGAAAGTCTCACCACTTCCTGACAAATAGTAGGCTTGTTGGTCGTGCCGTGTGTCAAAACCACCCATTCAGGGCGCTGGGCTGGAAGGGAAAAATTTAACACAGGTAAAGAGAAAGCAAATCACTGACAATCTTGTGGATGTAGGTGAATGGAAAAAAAAAATCTTGAATATCAATGTCAATTAGGGTAATTCTCTGAGGGTTCGCAGAGGCCAAGGGGAGGCCTCCTTGGGGGGGAGTCCCAAAGCCTCATGGTTTGTTTAGTGGCTCTCTGGTCCTGTAATAGGACTGGAGCAATAGCATAGTGGGTAGGGCGTTTGCCTTGCATGCGGCCAACCCGGGTTTGATTCCTCCACCCCTCTCAGAGAGCCCAGCAGGCTACCTAGAATATCCCACCCATATGGCAGAGCCTGTGGCAAGCTACCCATGGTGTATTTGATATGCCAAGAACAGTAACAAGTCTCACAACGGAGACATTACTGGTGCCCGCGTGAGCAAATCAATGAATAAATCAATGGACAACAGTGCTGCAGTGCTATGGTCCTGTAATAATTGCCACTTGCAGGTGGACATCTTGTGGATGACAAAGACTGGGGTATTCCAGGGGCTGCAGAAGGGGTGAATATGCCCTCGGGCAAGCCGTTTCTGTAAAAGTTTCAAGAGCTTAGTACTTTTCCCCACTTGAACGCCACTGCTTCCCCCAGATAGGCTTATGACTCAACCAGTCAAGGGCTGAGGTTTGATGTCAAACAGCAGCATTTAGGATTCGGGGTTTATGAGAGGGGCTCATGGTGGGAACAAGACTGGGACCGGTTCTCGTGGAAACTATTCCCATCTGACTCTGGAGGTCTTATCCTGAAAGGCTGGCCGAGAGGCCTTCAACAATCAGAGGGCAGATATGACGTCCAGAGCCATCTGGCCCTTCCCACTGCAGGGGGCTGGGTGGTTTGCAGGGAGACAGCTGATCCTCCCACTTCTAGTAGATACGGGCCTATCTCCAGAGCCCAATTGACTGGGACATCTTCTGCCCAGAGAATAATCCGGTCTGCCCCATCCCCTGCCTGTAAACTTGATAGGCACATTACAATGTTCCAGTGGTTACAGCTTAGATCTCATATTTTCAGTTTTTTGAGTCTGTTTTCTGGGTGTAAGGATACCACTCACCCGTATCACCAGTGTAACTGAAGCCCTGATGCCCGTTCTCTCATTACTTCCCATTCACTTGAATTTCCCCCGTGATATTGTTTATTCTCTGTCCTCTCTCAACACTAGAATCAAGGGGCATCCAGGCATTCCCCTTTGACTATAGGACATTTCCTCATCCATTATTTTCTATGCCACAGATAAGTGAGATCCTCCTTCTTCTGGCTTACTTCAGTCAATGTATCTTCCAACCAGCTTGCATAAATTGAATGAATTCATCATTCCTTGTAGCTGCATAGTATTCCATTGTGTCTACCACATCTTCACAATCCATTCATTTGTCTTTGAACACCTACATTGATTCTGTATCTTAGATATTGTACTGAGTGCAGCAAGGTGTGCATATGTCCTTTTGGGAGAGTATTTTTATGTCCTGGGGGTAGGTGTCCAACAGTGGAATTGCTGACTCATATGGCAGTTCAATTCTTTGTTTACTGAGAACTGTCCATATAGTTTTCCACAGGGTTTGTACCAAACAATATTCTACCAGCAGTGGATAACAGTTCCTTTTTCACCACATCCCCGACAACAGATTTTTCTTACTTATTTTGATATGTGCCATTCTCACTTGTATGAGATGGTATGTTATTGCATTAATTTGAGTTTCTCAGGTGATAAGTGATACTGAACATTTTTTATATGCTTACTGGCCAAGTACTTGTCTTCTTCTGAGACATTTCCTCTCCCCATTTTTTGATAGTTTTTGATTTTTGTTGTTGTTGTTGATCTTTTTGAGTACTTTAGATAGCAAACCTTTTTCTGATGTGTTGAATGCAAATGTTTATCCCATTCAGTTAGTTGTCTTAGTTTTAGTGGTTTTTTTCTTTTGCCATGCAGAAGCTATTTCATTTTATGTAGCCCAATTATTTATGTTTGGTTTTGTTGTTTTTGTCAAGGGTATCAGTTCCTTGAGGATACCCTTGGCAAAAACAACAAAACCTTTGAGGTTCCAAATTTTGAAGCGTTCTGCTTATATTTTCCTCATTGTACTTTATAGTTTCTGGTCATGTCTCAGGATCTTTGATCCAATTTGAATTGACTTTTGTGTGAGGTATAAGATATGGATCCAGATTTAATTTTTTTTAATTTAATTATCCAGTTTTCCCTGTACCACCTAAAGATAGTAAAGACTATCATTACTCCATTTTATGTTCTCAGCTCCCTTATCAAAAATTAGCTCTCATGGGGCCGGAGCAATAGCACAGCGGGTAGGGCGTTTGCCTTGCACGCGGCCGACCCGGGTTTGATCCCCGGCATCCCATATGGTCCCCCAAGCGCTGCCAGGAGTAATTCCTGAGTGCAAAGCCAGAGTAACCCCCTGAGCATCGCTGGGTGTGACCCAAAAAGCAAAAAAAAAAATTAGCTCTCATATGCATGAAGTTTTATTATGGGTATTTGATTCTGAAACATTGATCATGGGACATATCTTTATTCTAGTACCATGCAGTTTTGATCACTAATATCTTTATAATGCAGTTTTAAATTAGATAATGAAATACCTCCCAGTTTCTTGTTTCACAGTATGGATTTGGGTATTCGTGATCTTTCCTAATTCCATATAAATTTTATTGATCTTTATAGATTCTAGAAGAATGGTGTCTGAATTTGGATGGATATTGCATTGAATCTACATAATAGCTTAGGAAGGATAGTTATTTTAATAATATTGATTCTTTCAATCCATGAGCATGGGATATTTTTTCATTTCATCAGTTATTTTTCTATCTCTTTCTAAGCAATTTGAAGTTATGGTATAGATCTCCCATGTCTTTTGTTAAGCTGATTCCTAGATACTTGCTGTTTTTTGGATACTATTTTAAATGAGATGTACTACTTGATTTCTTTCTCCTCCAATTTATTTTTTGTATATAAGAATGTGATCTATTTTTTTTGTATTAACTTTGTAACTGGCCACTTTATTGTATTGGTTTCTTGTTTCTAGGAGGTTTTTGTGGACTCTTTAGGGTCTTCTATGTATATCATCATATCATCCGAAAATAGTGATAATTTGAGTTCTTCTTTTCCAATTTGTTCCCCTTCGATTTGTTTTACTTTCTTGATTGCTGTGACCAGGACTTCTAATGTTATTTTGAATAAAAGTGAAGAGAGTACACATCCTTCTCTTCTACCTGATCTCAGAGGGCATTCTTTCAGTTTTTCACCATTAGGATGAAACTGGCTGTGTGCTTGTAATCATTGGCCAATAATATCTTTAAGAAGATTCCTCCTACCCCTGTTTAGTTGAGTTTTTTTGTCATAAATAGATACTGGATTTTATCAAAGGTACAAATAATTTTAAGGTAATAAAATTATAAATCTTTAGGTAGTGTTTATCAATTTCCCCACTATCTCACCTTTTATTTTATTCTGAACATATTTTCTTTATGCAGGCTTTGTATTCTCGGGGTTTGCTAATTGATCTTCTAATCAAATCTAATGTCAGTCGATATGCAGAGTTCAAAAATATCACCAGGATACTTGCATTTCGAGAAGGAAGAGTGGAACAGGTACTGTGCTAATCTTATCTTATAATTGTATATGTGCTTATGTTATTATGGCTTATTTAAAAGAATAAACAAATGATAATTTTATTTTCCTGGTAAAGCTGTACATAATCTAGCATGGTGATTTACAAATGTAAATAGTAAGAGATTGCCCACTTCAAATTTTTAGTGTTAGTTTCTCAAGTTACTCTTCAGCTTGATTTTGTCATTTTAAAGGTATTAATTTCAGGCAGTATTCATATCTGCACTATCATCTATTCCAATTTGGGATGACAGGTTGTTGGTGATTGGAGGGGGGCTTGGGCTATAGCTGGCTTCCTAAAAGCTTACTCCTGACTCTGCTCCCAGGGTCATCCTGGCTGGGCCTGGAAAACTACATGGTATGGTGGGGATCTTGTGCCCTATGTACTGTACTATCTCTCCACTCTCAGGAAAATATTTTCGTAGTGGTACAGGAAACAGCTTAGCAAAAATTATCAGAGCTTATAAGTTAATTTTATGGTAATAACAAAGATGTAATTAGAATTGATGGAAGGGAGCATAAAATAGCATACATAAACTGGAAATAATAACCACCTTTTAATTATTGAGACAATTAGTGTGAATTAAAGTATTTGTATCCCTAGGAACTATTTCCTAAGTTAAGATTATGTTTTTTATAGGTTCCTTGTTCCCGAGCAGATGTCTTTAACAGCAAACAACTGTCTATGGTAGAAAAGCGCATGTTAATGAAGTTTCTTACATTTTGTATGGAGTATGAGGAACATCCCGATGAATATCAAGGTAGCTTTTCATTAAATTGTGTTTTCTAGTTATTTCTGCTCTAATTTTGTTATGATATACTTGCTCTTCTTTTTTTTGGATGAATAAACAAAATGTATTTCTATATAGTGGAATGTTTACAAAGGAAGTATTAATCAATACTACAAAATGAAATAACTTAGCTCAGAGAGATAGTGCCGCAGGTAGGGCACTTGCCGTGTCTGAGGCCAGCCTGCATTCCATCCCTGGTCCCAGGCACCACATATGGTCCCCCAGGCACCTCCTGCAGTGATTCTTGAGGAATCACTGGTGTGATTCCTAGGTGTGGCCCAAAACCAAGCCAAACAATTTATTTTGCATTGTTTGTTATGGATAAAATATAAAGTCACGCAGCTGCAAGAGTGGCCACTCACTCTAGGAATTCTAAAATTTTAATAATTGGAGGGATTGGAGCCATAGCACAGCAGGCAGGGCGTTTGCCTCGCATGTGGCCGACCCGGGTTCGAATCCTCCGCCCCTCTCAGAGAGCCCGGCATGCTACCAAGAGTATCCCGCCCGCACGGCAGAGTCTGGCAAGCTACTTGTGACATATTTGAAATGCCACAAACAGTTAACAAGTCTCACAATGGAGACGTTACTGGTGCCTACTCGAGCAAAACAATGAACAATGGGACAACAATGGTACAGTGCTACAGGATCGAGAGAGATCTCTGCAGCGAGTTGCTCTGTTCTGAGATTCGTCGTGTGTCTCTGGATCATGGCCGTGTGGGAGCTTAAGTAGACGGTTGCCATATGTGGGCGTCATCTCAGAGTCCCATCGGAGCAGGGGGAAGGAGAAGGGCCGACTCCTCCCCTGTCCTGTGAGGCCTGGTGTTTGCGGCCACCGCCACCTCATACCCGGAGCTTATCTGAGTTCCAGAAGATGGCAGCTGCCAGGATTCCTAGGGGGCAGGCGGAGGGACGGCACCTGCTCCCATCTGGAGTGGCCTAAGAGAAAGTGGTCACTGCAGCAAGTTGCTTGGGTCCGAGATTCGTGTGTGTGTCCTACTTGCTCTTCTATAGTCATGCTTTGATTCCCTTTTTATTATTTTTTTGTTTAAAAAGAAATTTATTGAGGTACCACGATTCTTTGTTGAGTTTTAGGCATACGGTGGTCCTACTACATTCCCAGCACTTGTGTCGATTTCCCTCTACCAGTGTCGCCAGGTTTCCTCCCACCCCCACTAACCTGCCTCCCTGACAGACAAATTTTTATGTTTGGTTGTGGTAGTTTGGTTCTCATGCTTTCAGTTTTCTTGGTTGTGTGCTTCGTATAAATAGATATACCACAGCTCTATAGCACCAGCGTGTCTGAAACCCCTGACTTGTGCCCCTGTTACCTCTTTCATTGATTGCTCTTTTAAAATACATTCTTACTTTGCACTATATTGTAAGATATTAATAATTAGTAGCTATTTAAATGAACTAAAATTAAAATTAATTTCCTCGTTTGCTGTAGCTGCATATCAAGTGCTGAATAACTTTGTTCTACAGCTATAGTATAATTTTTTTCATTGGAGAAATGCTTGGCTGGGCGTTTTTATTCATTTTGATGAAATGTTGCTGTTAGTTGGCAGGTGAACCGGGGGAGGCAGGAGGGATTATGGAAATCCTAGTGGAGGAAAGTTGACAGTGATGGTGGGATTGTTGTCAAAATATTGTATGCCTAAAACTCAGCTGTTAATAACTTTGTAAATCATGGTCCTTTAATTAAAATATTTTTTAAAGAAGTTATAGGATATGGGGGGAAAGTAACTGGATTAGAAGAAACATGGCTTTTACTCTCGACTTTAATTCATTTCATTGTGTGATATACTTAATTCCTTCTAAACTTGATTATAAGGTAACTAAGCCTGATTCCATTAGTCACACACACAAACATTCTTCTCTTTCAGTCACAGTTCTAAAAAGAGTTTACATTTTTAAAAATTCAGATATTGCTCTATTGTTCTCACCAAAATGCCATTTTTATGTTTAATATTCCGAATACAATTATTGGCACTAATCTTCAGTTTTACAGGTAATGAAATAAGGTAATTTCTAATAATAGATAGTTGTTGTAATGACTAATGGATTAGTTAATGCTTTTCAAGTTGTCTGTTTTGTTTTTTTTAAAAAAATTATCATTTAAGCTTAATAATTTTTGTCTTGAGTTTGGATAGTAAGATTATTTCTACTTTCTCCTATCCCCAATTCATCCAATGTTCTTTATCAGCTTTTAAATTATTTTTGCATTTTTTCAAAACAGCAACTTTTAATTTAATTTAATTTTATTATATTTTTTTGCTTTTTGGGTCACACCCGGCCATGCACAGGGGTTACTCCTGGCTCTGCACTCAGGAATTACTCCTGGCGGTGTTCAGGGGACCATATGGGATGCTAGGATTTGAACCCAGGTCTGCCTCACGCAAGGCAAACACCTTACCTGCTGTGCTACCACTCAAGCCCCCAAACACCAAATTTTTAAAAGTACATAGTAGGAGACTGAAAACAACAAGAATTAGAAAACAGACATAAGCTAATATGTCTCTAATAGTGTTCTAATAGTCCCTTTTTTTGTACTTACACAACTAAGAATCTATTATGTCAATAAAATCATCAATAAGATCATATGATTGTGTGTCATGCTTTTTTACACACCATGAATATTTTCCATTTTGAAGACCCAAAACTCTAGAAGTATTTTGACAAAAAAAGAAATGAATAAATCTATAGGATAACATTGGATTTGTCCTTTCAGCCTTGCCACAGGGAACTTAGTTTACCTTAAAGCAGTATCATTTATGGGTGGACATAGAAAGATAGTTAATATTATGCTTTGTAACTTGGGAGCTGATTGACTCCAGAAGTATTTACTCCTGGGCATCTGCTTTCCCAACTTAGTTGCCCTTAGTTCCTAGCACCCCAAAAGCAGGGTCCCGACAAGGGACGGAATGGACCCAGGAGAAGCTGTGAGCTACCCTGGCATCGGAATGGGCCAGGCCAAAGTAAGTTGAGAGCATGGTCATAGACAAATGCTATCATGATCCAAAAGTAATAACGAGACTAGGACCTGCTGGGGTTAGGAAGACTAACCTGGCCTGAGGACTGTGGTCTGGAACATATAGTGAATGTCCTCAGGAAGAAACAAACTTTAAGTCTGATATATCTCTTACTGTGCTCATACAGAATGACATTGCTAGAAATATTAGAAGTAAACTTGCTATAACTATTTAAGTGGATTACTAGAAAATAAGAAGAAAGTGACACACCCTGGATGGGATCTCCCCCTTAAGTGGATCTGATAGTAATCTGGAGTAATCTCCTTAGATGAGATTTTGTTAATCTCCTGGAGGAGTGGTCTTACCCCTCTTTGTTGATTTGTTAATATTCAACCCACCTTTGTGTCACCACCCTATTTGAATGCTATATAAACTAAGACAGTAAGAGGAGAAGACACAGGAGAAGGGAGAAGACACAGAAGCAGGGAAAAAACGCAGAAGCAGAGTACAGAGCAAAAGAGAATCATCGGAGCCAGAAGCAGGGGAAAGAAAGAGCACAAAGCAAGTGAGAAGTAAGAGCGAGTGGGGCTCCAGAGAGAGAAGCAGAAGGACTCCGGAGAGAGAGATCAAAAGAAGAGAGATCGGAAGAGACCAGAGGAAAGATGACAGACAGAGAAAGGTTGGAAGAGACCAGAGGAGAGACTACAGAGACAGAAACAGAGACAGACAGAAGAGAGCACAGCGGCACACACAGAAGCAGAGCACAAGGAGGAGCCGTCCTGATCGGTCCAATACACAGCGGCTCGAGAGCACTGAATGGGAGTGGCAAGAGAGAGAGAGTGCCGCCTCGAGAGCCCTCGAACACAACACACAAATCACTGCACCCTCCCACGTGCGCATTTGTATTTTTTTTACATAAATCAACTAAACCTGGAAAAAAATTAAATCCAACTTCCGTAGGCAAAAATAATTCTTGAAACTCTAGATAAAGGTATTGGCATAGTCACAGGTAAATTCTTCCTGCCCTTAATGGTCAATTAAAATGAAACAAAAGAATGGAGCACATAAATTGTAATGCTTCTATGATAATTTATTATCCAATCTATACTATCAAAATATTAGTAAGGAGGAAATATATTAACTGAAGTGCTAACAAAATATTCCTTTGATATACTCAAAGAGATGGTTACACAATAATGGTTATCATCAAATGTAAATAAGAAGTTATCCTCATGCATCCCTTCCTCTATGCATCCTTCTGCCTCTTTGCTACCTATTTAATGAACAAGCCCTGATATATCACTATTACTCAGAGATGACAGATAGATGTCCATGATATTTCTTTTCTGTCAGTTAAAAGAAAAATATTGGCAAATTGATTAATTCACAAGAAAAGTTAAATTTGTTTTTTTGTTTTTACTACCCTGCTTTGGAAAAGCCCATGTTCTTTCTTCAACGTATTCTTTCTCTCTCTTGCTCTTTCTCTCTCCCTCCCTCCCTCCCTCTCTCTCTCTCTCTCTCTCTCTCTCTCTGTGTCTCTGTTCACCTTTCTCTAATTCGAATAGTTTTATCATCATCATCATCATCATCATTGACATCATCATCATCCCGTTGATCGTCATATTTCTCGAGTGGTCTCAGTAACATCTCCATTTGTCCTAGCCCTAAGATTTTAGAAGCCTCTCTTTACTCGTCCTTCACAACGATGCTGCATTGGAGGCTCTTTCCGGGTCAGGAGAATGAGACCCAGCTTGTTACTGGTTTTGGCATATTAATACATCATGGGGACCTTGCGAGGCTCTCCTATGTGGGCAGGAAACTCCTGGTAGTTTGCCAGGTTCTCCTAGAGGAGAAGTAGGCTATAAGATACAAGTGCTTCTGGGAGCTTTCTTCTAAGTTTCTCAATGCTGGTCATGGATGGGATTATATGGGGCTGGGGGCAGTCCCTGAGCGTGACTGCCTAGCTACTGGGAAATAGGAAATCTGGGCGGAGTAGGCCCAGTCCCGATCCGAGCAGGCTTGGAGGTCTCAGCCCCGGGTCCAACACACCTAGGTTCCTCTGCCAGTACCTTCATGTGTGAGGCTCCTCCAAACGTGTGGAGAGGGGCCTTGAATATGGCTGTGGGCTAGGTTCTGGAGGTGTTCGGCCGCCGGGAGCTCTGTTATTTTGTTTCACTAAAATAGAAATAAATTGAATCTTGATTCTCATTTTAATTAACATATTATCATGTTTCTTTTCATAGCCTATGAGAAGATGACATTTTCTGAATATTTAAAAACTCAAAACTTAACCCCCAATCTCCAATATTTTGTCCTGCATTCCATTGCAATGGCATCAGAAACAGGCAGCAGTACCATAGATGGTCTCAAAGCTACCAAAAACTTCCTTCAGTGTCTTGGACGTTATGGCAATACTCCATTCTTGTTTCCTTTATATGGCCAAGGAGAACTCCCTCAGTGTTTCTGCAGGTAAGACTGGCAGTGGATCTCTTATGTCTACTTAAGGTTGAATGAAAGATGAATAGTTGAATAGCAGATGAAAGAAAGTGATTTATCAATATTTACTAATTGCAAACATACCTTTTTTATGATATATTTGTGTCTTGCCATCCAACCTAAATGATATATTTAAGTTGACCTATTTTGAGTTTCATAAAATTTATATCCGTCATATGTACTTTTTTTTCATTCTTAGTTCAAGTATCATTCTGATTCATACAATTATACTTACTTTTTTCGTTGTTATGTATTATCCCATTGTGAGCAGGCCACAATAATTGGTTTATTTTTCTGCTGCTGATGAAGAGAGGATGTTTGCATTTTTTGCTGTTATTAACATTGCTGTATCAGGTGTCATGGTAGAATTTCTGAGTCATACCACTTACGGATGTTCTTACAGGGCAGTGTCGTTGTTTGTGCTGAGTTGTAGTAATTTATATTCCGCTGAATATAAATTCCATTTCTTCATAAGTTCCATTTCTTCATAAATGGTTATTGGTGCTTCATGTTTTCTCTTTTGGGATATGCCTGCTCCTGCCTTCTGCCCATTCATATACTGAGTTAGTCTTCTTATTATTGATTTACTAAGTTTTTATGCATTCTGAATGCTAATGTTTTTTCAATTATATGAGTCACATACTGCATTTTAGTTTTTATACATATTGAACACTAATATTTTTCAACTATATGAGTCACATATGTACTGCATTTATTCCTTAAGGTTATTAATAATAAAGGTTAAGGTTAATAAAGATTAAGGTTATTAATAATAAAGTAGTAAAATATGAATCATTTTTAGTACCACTGGCTAATGGTAGAGCATAGTAGTTGAAACACATACCTTGAATTAAAAACCAGGCATCCCAAAAGTAGAGAGAGAGTATGGGGGAAATTGTTTACCCTAGAGGCAGGGGGAGAGTTGAAACAGGGGGATATACTGGGGACATCGGAGGTGGAGAATGTGCACTGGTGGACAGATGGGTGTTTGATCATTGTATGACTGAAACTCAAACATGAAAGTTTTGCAACTGCATCTCATGGTAATTCAATAAAAAAGGCATCTCCATTTATTAGACTTGTAAAACTTATTGTTAGCTTTACAGTCTTTCAGTTATCTTTTCAGACAATCATCTTTTGGGAATAGAACATGGATTCTCTCTATTACAGCTTTGTGTCCTTGTTCATTAACTTCTGTTATTTATCATCAAATTATTTTTTATTTCTCTGGGTTTTATTTAGCATATTTCTCATTTCCCTGACCTAGCCAATTATTGGGCTGAAAACCAGTCAGTTCTTTTATTTTCTAATATAAGCATATAACATAATGAAATTCTAACTACTGTTTTTAGTTTTATGAATGTTATATATTTAATATCTTTGAGCATTCATTATGTACTTTTTTTGCTTTTTGGGTCACACCCCGTGATGCACAGGGTTTACTCCTGGCTCTGCACTCAGGAATTACTCTTGGCGGGGCTCAGGGGACCATATGGGATGCTGGAATTCGAATCCAGGTCGGCCTCGTGCAAGGCAAATTAGACCACATTCCTACCAGGAGTGCCATATTCCTGTCACACAGACTTTTTTTCTAAGCTGATACCATTCTCACTGATGTGTAGTGTTATCTCTTTGCCCTCTTAATTTGTGTTTGCTTGATGAGTAATGATGAACACATTTTCATATGCCTCTTGGGGATTCATCTTCTTCATAGTAATGCCTGTTTGTTTCCTCTCCCCATTTTTAATGGAGTTATTGGCTTTATTGTGCTTCATATTGAATGTTTTTTTTTAATCTTATATATCCCATTTGTTTAGTTTTTAATTCTTTTGTCTTTATCAATAGGTTCATATCAGTGAAAATGCATTTGAGGTCCAAATCCTGAAGCATTTTCTGCCTATATTTTCCTCTATGTATTTTATGGAGTCTAGTGTAGTCTCGATGTCTTTTTTGAATTGACTTCTGCAAGGTGTGAGATAAAGATCTAGTTTCACTTTTTCATGTAGCTACTCACATAATTGAAGAGATTATTTTCACTCCATTTCATGTACACAGCTCCTTTGTCATGAATTTTCTCTATATCTGAGGCAGATCACTTTTCTGCATTGTGTTTTTGGGCCCTTAGGGCATATTCCCCAAAACAGTACTGCTGGGTAATATGGATGCTCAATTTCTAGATTTTTTAAAAAAAAATTTTTTTAGGAATCCATGTTTTCCAGAAAGGCTACGTTTCCCCCAGCAGTGAATGAGGGTCCTTTTCTCTCCATATCCAGTCCAGCACTGGTTGATCTTGTTCTTTTTGATGTGTGTCAGTCTCTGTGGTGTGAGATGAAGAATTTTTATTTGTGAAGTTCTTCTCCCCTCCTCAAATATTCATTGTTTTTTTAAAAAATTTATTACTTGTTCATCATTTAACTATACGTATTTTAATTCTATCATTTTATTCTATTGGTTTATGGCGAAGGTCTATTTATCACTAAGAATTTATATTTGATTAATTTTTTTGATAGAAACGTGTAGGCAAATTTAGGATGCCCTTTATTTTTTATTTTAAAATTTTATTTTCATAGAGTTGTTCACAGTAATTGATTAAAGTCAGTATTTCAACACCAATCCCACCACCATTACACCTTCCCACCTCCGTTATTTTGACTTTTCCCACCACCAGTCAGGCCTGCCTCAAAGGCAGATGTTAAATAATTTATTTTGTATTACTTGTTATGAATAACTGACTAAAAATGATCCAAAAAGTTTTTCTTCGAGGAAAGTGTGTGAAAATTTGTTATATCTCACTTGGAGCCATTACATCCCTGTGTTACAGATCACTAACATGTTGTTAGAGTTTGAGTCTTGGATACTAATATATATGTACATATATATCTTTTATGGATTGTATTTAAATATTATTGTCTTTCTTTTAGCCAAAAGGCACGTGGACTCAAGACCATTTTAATATTCTTTGTTGGATCTTTTTTATCGATAAGTGAACCTTTGATACAGTCCCACATCAAAAGGGACTCATGACTTCAATTTTCTGTTAGTGTTTGTTTACTCAAATATTTTATTCCAGCTCAAGGTTTGTTTGTATTGTCCATGTGTGTTTTGGAGTGAAGTGTTTCTTATGGACCTTTCTCACATGTTTTTTTCTATTCAGCAGAGTAATAGAACTTGCGTTTAATGTATAAAATAGTCTTTTAGTAGTAACAGGTGGTCCATGGACAGAATCTAATCCAAAATATTCATGGGAATACATATTGTCAAATTTTTTGTAGTGAAAAAAATCCCTTTTTTTTATTTTCTTTGAAAAACTTTATTTTAAATAATGTGATTTTTATGAATGGAAGTGAATATTGATGAAATATTAAAATAATTGTGAGTTCATATTCACACATTCACATTCTTGGCTTTTCCAGAAAAGCCATTCCTCCTCCAGTTTCTTGTGAGAATAGTTATGCATAGAGAATGTTCTTTTTCTAGCAGCAGAGATTTTGGAGGGAGCAAGAAAAATCTGTAGATGTGCTCAGGGCTTACTTCTGGCTCTGCACTCATTGATAATTCCTGATGGTCCTCTCAGGAAACGATATGCAGTGCTAGGGATCAAACCTGGGTCAGCTGAGTATAATGCAAGTGCCCTATCCTCTGAACTAGCTCTTTCTCCCCAAATAGGTGAACTTTTTAAGCAAAGAAAATGAATTGTATTTGTTGTACTACCTAGTACCCAATAATATGTTAAGATACATAAATAGTATTATAATAGAAGAAAAGTCATGAAAGTTTTGTTTCTAGTCTAGCAAGCAATATAATTTTCCATACTCTGCGTTTATGGATTCATATTTTCTAGCACACTGGACAGGATATTTATAGAGCATATGAATTTTTCAAAGCCTTATAATAGAACTTCCAAATAGAAATCCATTTAAAACCCCGGATGACTAATTTACTTCTATTTACTACGTGAAGCTTTTAGAGTTACTTTTTGCTTTTGAATTGCTTTCATACATACTCTTTGTTTGGAGGCTATCCCCAGCAGTGCTCAGAGGTTACTCTTGGCTCTGATTCAGGCATCACTCCTGGCAGGGTTCAGTGGACCTTATGGGGTGCCAGGGATTGAATCTGGGTTCACTAAATGTAAGGCAAATACCCTGCTCACTGTACTTTTGCTCCTGCCCCATAGTTTCATATTCTGTGTCATGATTTTATAACCAGTGAAATGGAGCAGTAACACTAGAAGCAGACAAACCTTTCGTTTTAAATTAGTGGACTCTCAGTGCTAGGAGATTGTTAATTTTGTGGTTGTTGTTATTGGGTTTTTTTTGTTTGGTTTTTAAAATAAGGGCGTTTAGCTGCTATCCTAAGTTTTTCTGTTCTCATCCTTTATTGGCTTTATTTTTATTTCATTTTTTTTCGCATTCATTTCATTAGATTTTTAAAGCATGAAAGATGAATGTGTCTTATTTTTATTATTTATCAATTTAGTTTATAAAACTAATAGAAACAAACAGTGCTGGGGGTAATGTGGAATAAAAAGCTACCTTCATTCACTTTTGGGGGGTATGTCAATTTTCTCATCCTATATGGAAAACAGTTCGGAGATTTCTGAAGAAATTTTAAAAAAAGAACCAGAAGATCCAATAGTTTCACTCCTAAATATCTATCCCAGGGACACAAAAACTGTTGCTTGAAAAATATATGTAATTGTATGCTCACTGCAGTGCTATGTATCATAGCCAAGATCTGGAAAAAAGCCCAGGTGCCCAGCAACAGGTGATTAGATAAGGAAATTGTGGTATATATATACACTGAAATATTACTTAACTATAAGAAAAGATGAAACCTTGCATTTTACTGCAACATGGAGGGAACTAGAGGTTATCATGTATATTGTATAAAAATAGTAAACAGGAAGAGAGTATATAATGCAAATCAGCCCCTGGTTTCAGTGATGAAACTGAGGTTACCAAGGGGTCAGGATGGAGTAGAAGGGAAAGATTCTATGCATAGTGGCAAAGGGATATTGGTATTTTCCTGTTGGTAGTGATGTGGTAACAAAACATCTTAATTATTTTAATTATTTACACTCTTGTGTAAATAATTATTACTTATTTTTATTATTTATTTTATTAATATTATTTTATTATTTTATTATCTTATTACTACTTCAACAATAAAGAAAAATGATTCAATTCAGTGGAAATATCACTCTAGATAAAGACATTTTTACCTCCCTTCATTTTACTTAATTTATAATGGTAAATGGGAGAAAGTAAGTGGATATCCCCAACTATAACAGGTGTGTTTGATGTATGATGTAAAACACTAATAAAGATGACATCAGTAGCACTTAGGTGTTGATGCATTTTGGAGATTAAATACCATTTCTTTTATGCTTTCAACACTACAGATTCCTCCTGTATACTCAAAACCAGAAATCCATAATAAGCTTAAATCCATAATAAGCTTAAATGTTAGTATAGTACTGGTTCTGTATTAAGTTGGTAGATTTATCTAGAATAATTGTATATTTAGGGGGTGGGAAGAAAACTGGGAATGTTGGTGCTGGGAAATTACACTGGTGGAGGGATGGGTGTTGGAACATTGTATGACTGAAACCCAATCATAAACAGCTTTGGAATGCTTTATCTCATGGTGAATAAATAAAAGAAAATAAATTATGTATGTATGCAAAGCTTAAATATTGACTCAGATTTTAAAAATTTGTAGGTATATGTTTAACTTCTGAGTGCGTTGTATATAAGCCACATGGTTGAATACGGGATAATTTCATACTGGATGTTCGCACATTGATGTTCTACAGCACATCACTAAGGAATACAGCACTAAGGAATACCGTGTGAAGATTTGCCACAGTTTCTTAATATAGAGTTCATAGTTCTTAGGTTTTATGTACAAAATATTATAGGTGTGTCATTATGAAAATAATTTTCATTACATTTTCACAGGCACCATCACAAATAATACAGTTCAGAACATTGTAGTAAATTTCTAAATGCTAATTTTTATTGAGTCACTATGAGATAGTTATAAAGCTTTCATGATTGATTGTCAGTTATGCAATGATCATACACCCATCCCTCCACCAATGTAGCTTTCCCACCAAGTCTCCAGTATCCCTCCCGCCACTCCACTTCACCCCATCCCCTGCCTCTGTGGCAGGCACTCTCCTTACTCTCTTTCTACTTTGGGGCATTATAATTTACAATACAGATACTGAAAGGCCATTATGTTTGGTTCTTTGTCTACTTTCAGTACACATCTCCCGTCTCAGGTGATCCCTCCAACCATCATTGACTTAGCGGTCCCTTCTTCATCCCAACTGCCTTCTCCCTCAGCACTTAAGGCAGGCTTCCAATCACAGACCAAACCTCTTGACCCTTGTATCTACTGTCTCTGGGTATTAGTCTCATATTATGTTATTTACAGCCCACACATGAGTGTAGTCATTCTATGTCTGTCCCTCTCTTTCTGACTCATTTTACTTAGCATGATACTCTCCATGACCATCCACTTATAAGCAAATTTCATGACTTCATTTTTTTCCTAACAGCTGTATAGTATTCCATTGTGTAGCCATACCATAATTTCGCTATCCAGTCATTTGTTCTCAGGCACTTGGGTTGTTTCCAGATTCTGGCTGTTGTGAACCGTGTTGCAATGAACATACAAGTGTAGATGTCATTTCTACTGCATTTTTTTAACCCCAGGATATATTCCCAGAACTAGTATTGCTGGGTCATATGGAATCTCAATTTCTAGTTTGTTGAGGAATATGCATACTGTTTTCCAGAAAGGCTGGACCAGTCGGCATTCCCACCAATAATGAATGAAAGTCCCTTTCTCCCTGCATCCTCACCAGCACTGGTTGCTCTTGTTCTTTCAGATGTGTGCCAGTCTCTGTGGTGTAAGATGGTTTCTCATTGTTGTTTTGATTTGCATCTCCCTGATGATTAGTGATGTGGAGTATTTTTTCATTTGCCTTTTGGCCATTTGTATTTTTTTCATGTGGAAGTTTCTGTTCATTTACTCTCCCCATTTTTTGATGGGCTTGGAGGTTTTTTCTTTTACTGTTTACCAGTGTCTTATATATCATGGATATTAACTTTTTATCTGATGGGTATTTGGTAATTAATTTTTCACATTCCGTGGGCTGTTTCTGTATTTTGTTTACCATTTTTTTGAGGTGCAGAAACTTCTTAGTTTAATGTAGTCCCATTTGTTTAATGTTTGCTTCCAATTGCTTGGATAGTGGTGTTTCATACTTAAAGGTGCTTATAGCTTTAATGTCATGGAGGGTTCTGCCTCCATTTTCCTCCTTGCACCATATGGATTCAGTTCTGATATTGAAGTCTTTAATCCATTTTGATCCTACTTTTGTGCTGTGCATACAACAGATCTGAGTTCAATTTCTTTGTATGGAGCTGTCCAGTTTTGTAAGAGGATTTCTTTGCTTGTGGAAGAGGCATTTTTGTTCCACTTCACATTTCCTCCTCCTTTACGAAAGATGAAGTGATCATATATTTGAAGGTCTGTATTGTGATATTCAACACTACAGATTTGGATATTAAAGTAGCAAGTTACAAAATCAATACCCAAAATCCGTGGCTTTCCTGCATACAAATAATAAAAAGAAGAAAGATACATTAAAAGAAACAATCCTGTTCACAATATTGCCTCATAAGATCAAGTACCTTTGAATCAGCTTAACTAAAGAGGTGAAAGATCTTTACAAAGATAACTTCAAAACCCTACTTCAAGAAATAAAAGAGGACATGAGGAAATGGAGACACATCCCCTTCCCATGGAGGATTAACACTGTCAAAATGGCAATACTCCCCAAAGCATTATATGGATTCAGTGCAGTCCTTATAAGGATACCCATGTCTTTTCAGAGAAATAGACAGAACACTCCCAAAACTAATATGGAACAATAAACCCCCACAAATAGCTTAAGTAATTCTTGGGTAAAAGAAGGTGGGTGGCATCACCTTCCCCAATTTCAAACTGTACTACAAAGGAGTAGTAATTAAAACAGGATGGTATTCTAGTAAATTTTCAATAAAAGAAAAGGTTTTTCAACAGCATCTTGGCCTCCCCCAGACATAACGAAAAATGTCTCTAGACAGCCAAATGACCTTAGCAGAAAGTTCCTATTGGGAAATACAAATTTACTCCAAATCAGCATATTCTGAATGGTTAAAGTGTCTTTTAGTTAAATTTTAATATGTTAGAGAAAAAATTCTTGAACCCCTTTCTTATAATTTTGTCACTCAGGTTTGGCCCACTCTAGGGTCTTTGCTCAGAGATCATTCTTGGCAGGGCTTGGGGATTAAATCCGGGTTGACAGCATACAAGAAAATTTCGCTACCCACTGAACTACCATTTCAGCCCATTTTTTATTCTCTTTTTTTTCTTTTTGGGTCACATCTGGCAATGCACAGGGGTTACTCCTGGCTCTGCACTCAGGAATCACCCCTGGCAGTGCTCAGGGGACCATATGAAATGCTGGGAATCGAACCTAGGTCAGCTGCATGAAAGGCAAACGCCCTACTCGCTGTGCTATTACTCCAGCCCCGCATTTTTTATTCTGAAATATGAAGCTATTTAAAAATTCTTTTAGGAATGTCTTCTAGGTGACCCTAGTAGGGAGACAAGGTCATCATGCTGTGCAGCATGTGGGTCTCCCTGTCAGGAGAAGGCAAACATGTTCACAGCACTGGGACACTTCCCTTTGGGAATCAGGTGGGGACCCTAAAAGTAACCTCAACCCACAGTTGCTTGTCACCCCTTGGTACAAAGTCAGGGCTTCTAGTTCTTTTTTTGGGGAGGTGGGGCAAACTCAATGATGCTCAGAGGTTTCTCCTGGTTCTGTGCTCTGGAATTACTCCTGGTTAGGCTCAGGACCCATTTGTAGTGCCGGGGATTGGACCTGGTATTCCATGTGCCAGTTCATGCCCAGAAGGATAAACTACCTCTCCGGCTAAGAGATTCATGTTCTGAAACAGGGGATCATGTATTATGGAGCAGCAATTCAGGTGTGAAGAAGTGGCTCATTTCATGGCTGCATAATATTCCATCTTGTACGTACACAATCCTTTTGATATACTCTTTCCATAACTGGGTATAATACTAATCACTGAAATGAACTTGTTTGTGCACATATGTTTGCTACATTTATGTGTGTTTGGGTTTGGAAGCCAGTATGTGTAATCTCTAAGTAATAAAGCAGCTCTAGTCTTGGGTTTTGAAGAAATCTCTACACTGGTCCACATAGGCTCTGAACCAGACTCTTATTTTCACCATGAGTGAATTAGAGTTCCTTCTTTTGGGAACCACATCACAACCCCACTGACACTGGTTGACCTGGTTCTTCTGTGAAAGGCAAATGCCCTAACTCTGTATTTTTGCTCAGGTCCCAACAAACTCTTGATGGGGACTGGGAGCCACAACTGACCACGTGCTCAAAGCTAACTCCTAAATGTTCACTCAGGGATCACTCCTGGTGGGCTCTGGGGACCGAAAGACGTGCTGGTGATCTAATCTAGGTCAGCCACATGCAAGGCAAGCAACCCATGATACCAATCTCTTCAGCCCAACAAACACTCCTTATATTACTTCTTGCCCACCTGTCATACTCATTATGGAAGTGTCACTTTGTCTCTTGTCAATTTATTTCACTGTTTTGTGGCTACACTCTGTATTTTCAGGGCTTACTCCTTTCTCTGCACACAGGGCTAAACTTGACAGGTCTCCAGGGACCATATGTGATGCTGGAGGTTGATGTCTGGTCGGGTGTGCATGGGGAGAATCCTAGACACTGTGTTATTGCTTAAGTTCCCATTTTACTTTAGTTTTGGGGACTTCTCGTCACCCTGTGAACAGGGAAAAATCCTTGGTTTCTGCTCATGAATCAGTTCCTGGCTGTGCTCACAGGACCATATGTGACCACGAAAACGGTTTCTTTACCTATGTC
Organism: Sorex araneus; assembly: GCF_027595985.1. NCBI lineage: Eukaryota > Metazoa > Chordata > Mammalia > Eulipotyphla > Soricidae > Sorex > Sorex araneus. Next base: position 131,477,319 of record NC_073313.1, read on the forward strand.
TTATCTCAGGACATCATTCTCTATTTCTTTTGGGTTTCTTTGAGACTTTCAGTGTTCTGTGTGGTCTGGGTATTAGTACTTTTCTCATGTTTGCCTGTTGTTTGTGTATCCTCTTCCATAGCATGTCTTTGATTTGAAGTGTTATTTTCTGTTGCTTTTAAAAATAATAAAAGCTTTTTTATTTTCAAAATAAAAAAATAAAAATTCTTTTAGATGTTTGTTTTTAATTTTCAGTTTTTGTGCCACTCCTGCCTCTGTGCTCAGGGATAGCTCTTGGTAGTGCGTGGAGGGTTCAAAGCATCTGAGGTCAGCTTATGTACAAGGCAAAAATGCCTTAATTACCAGCCCCTAGAGTTATGTAAAAATTCTTAAAGGAACAAATTTTAAAATATTTTGGTATTTCACGCAAAATTGAAATATTCATGCAGGTCACTTAACATAAATATCAAAATTTAGATGCTAAATAACCATTAAAATGAAGATTCTGGGGCCAAGCAATAGCACAGTGGAGAGGGCATTTGCCTTGCATGCAGCCAACCTGGGTTCGATCCCCCAGCATCCCATATGGTCCCCTGAGCATCGCCAGGACTCATTCCTGAGTGCAGAGCCAGGAGTAACCCCTGAGCATCGCCAGGTGTGACCCAGAAAGCCAAAAAATAATGCAGATTCTGGGACCAGAGAAATAGTACAAAGGTTACAACATGCATTTATCTTGCTTATTTGATTCCTGCTATCTACTTCTCAGAGATTCAGAGATATTTTTATCACTTGCCAGTCGTCATATCCATGCTCATACTATGCTGAAGGTGAATCATTGTGGTTAGCCCCCTGCCCCTGAGACTCTATGAGGAATTAGACTTGGAATTGCTTTTTTTAGGTCTTTACCCAGTGATAGGAAATAAAATGGTAAGCGGTGTGAAATTTTATAAGAAGCTGTTCAGTGTTCTTGAACTTTCTGAGTCCTTATAGATTTTGGATATTATCCGTTTATCTGGTGTATTGTGTGCAATTATTTTCTCTCTTATCTAGTAGGTATCTTTATTTTGGCTTGAATTTCTTTTGCCATGTAAAATAAAATTAAATTTAAAAAATACTTTTTTTCCCATTTTGAGTCACACCAGGCAATGCTCAGGCCATACTCCTGGCTCTATACTCAGGAATTACTCCTGGCAGTGCTCTGGGGACCATATAAGATGCTGGGGGATAAAACCCAGATCAGCCACATGCAAGGAAAACACCCTACCCACTGTACTATAGCTCCGGCCCCTAAGAAAATTCTTTTATTTAATGTAAATTTTGATGTGGGCTGAAGTGATAACACAGTGGATAGGGCATTTGCCTTGCACACAGTCGAACCAGGTTAGATTCTTTTTTTCTTTTTTTTTTTTTTTGCTTTTTGGGTCACAGCTGTCGATGCACAGGATTGTTACTCCTGGCTCATGCACTGCACTCAGGAATTACTCCAGGCGGTGCTCAGGGGACCATATGGGATGCTGGGAATCGAACCCGGGTCGGCCACGTGCAAGACAAATGCCCTACCCGCTGTGCTATCACTCAACCCGGGTTCGATTCTTTGTCCCTCTCGGAGAGCTTGGCAAGTTTGGCCAGCTACCGAGAGTATCCCGCCCTCACAGCAGAGCCTGGCAAGTTACCCGTGACATATTTGATATGCCTAAAACAGTAACAAGTCTCCCAATGTAGACGTTACTCGTCCCCACTCGAGCAAATCGATAAACAACGGGATGACAGTGCTACAGTTCTTGATATATACCCATTAATTTATATTTTTTCTGTTATCTTTGACTCTAGAGTCAATCCACTGATGACACCTTTGAGGTCTATTTCCTGGAGAATTTTGCCTATGTGTTTCCTCAGTGTATTTGACTGATTTTGGTCTGATCTGAGGTCTTCAACCTTCCTTATTTTAACTTTGATTAAAAGTATGAGATAAATTTGTACCTTCATTTTTATATGTAGCTATGCAGTTTTGCAATACTATTTGTTTTGCTTTTTGTTTTTTTCTTTTGAGGGGAGACTTTATGGGTCACACCTGGTGATGCTCATGGATTACTCCTGGCTCTGCACAGAGGAATTAGTTCTTGCTGTGCCCAGGGGAACATATAGGATGCTGGAGGTTAAACCAGGGTTGGCCGCATGCAATGCAGGTGCTCTACCCACTGTACTATCACTCAGGCCCTCAAACACTATTTGTTGAAGGTTATTTCTTATTTCACTTGGTACGCACATTCTTTGTAATAAGTTAACTGTCCATAACTTGAAGGTTTATCTCTGGGTTCTCAAATCTTTTTTATTATTCTAAGTGTATATATTTATGCTGAAACCTAAGAGTTTTGATTACTGCAGTTTTTAGTGCAGTTTAAATTCAGGGAATGCAGTACCTCCCATCCCTTTTTTCCCTCTGGATTGCTTTGGCTATTCAGATAATTTTATGGTTCCATTCATGTTTTAGTAGAACGTGTTCTTAGACCTGAAAGATTATCATTGGAATTTTATTAGCATTTTTATTGAATCATAATAGTTATTTGGGTAGCGTGATCATTTTGATAAGGTAATTCTAATACATGCTCATGAAATGTTTTTTCATTTGTGAGGTCCTCTTTTTTTTTCCACAGTGACTTATGGTGTTCATTTTGTACGTTTTTCATATCCTTTGTGTTAGTGTTTTAGAGTTGTTTCTAATGTGCCTGTATTTTTTATTTCTCTTCTATTTCATTATTTACATATAGAAATGCAACAGACTTTTGTATACTGATCTTGAACTGTGCTAACTTGCTGTATTGGTTATTATTTCAAAGAGTATTTTATTTTTAAGCTTTTCTATGTATCATTATGTCATCTTCAAATAGTAATAGCTTAACTTCTTTTATAATTTGGATTCCTTTCATTTATATTTTTCTTGCCTGATTGGTGTGGTAAGAACTTCCAATGCTATATTGAATAAAAGTGGGTAAAGTAGACATTGTTGTCTTGTGCCTGATTCAGAAGGGGGACTTTCAGTTTTTCATTATTTAAATATGATTTTGGCTGTGGATTTATTGTAGATGACTGTTGATATCTTGAGGTATGTTATTTTTATCCCTCTTTCGTTGTTGGCTGGTTTGTGTACCTTGATGCAGCCACAGTGACTTGGGACCTAGGACATGCCTTTCCCCTATTTTGTCCTTCCACTCTGGAGGGCCTCGCCTGCTTAGTCACAGAGTCTCACGTTCACTTACTGCTGTGTGCGCAGTTCTGGGCATGCCCCAGTTCCAGGGTGCCAGAACAAATGATCTCCGGGGCTCGCAGAGGTCTCCCAGATCAAGACACTTACCTGCTTTGAGAGGGATTTAGAGCAGCCCTGAACACTTAGTTCCTATGGCACATACGTCCTTGCACAGCTTTGAATAACTCACTGGACATTGACTGTCCTTTTCTCGCCTCTAGTGATCACAGGCTGTGATGTGCAGTGCATGTGTGTTTAGTATTTTTGGCCTCACACAGCATCAGTTTTTGGATCCTGCTGAATCTGTGCTCTGGTGTTCCTCTCTGCAGTGCTCACTGGAACAGATTCTGGGTTGTTTGTGTGCAGGACTTGCACTCCTACGAACCTTCTAGTATAGCATCCTCATATTTTACCTGATCCAATTGCCTTAGAGTGATCTCTGGAGCCATCCACTGGAGTTGCATATGTAACATGGTTCTTCCCGAAACTGTTGGCCCTGAGCCCCTCTATGGCCCTGGGTGGTTCCATCCTCACTACCTAGAGTGGGATGGCACGGGCCCTTAGTACTGCCCGCTTGTGTACCTGACTCAGAACGTTCCCCTATGTGGCCATAAGCTTCACCCTCAAAGAGTGGACGTGCCTGCACAGATGCCTCTCAGAGACATAGGGACATGATGCTGGAGACCTGCCAGCACCTGCGGGCTATCGCTGAGAGCCATGTGGGGCCAATGGTTCCGCAACAGATCCACGCGGGCTCCTGTGAGTTCAGAAGGGGCCAGGATTCTGATGCCCAGGATGTTTTACAGCTGTGGGACTGCTATTTCTCTTCTTCCTCTTTGTTTTTTTTTCTTTCTTTTTTTTATTAAATCACCATGAGAAAAGTTACAAAGCTTTCAGGTTTAAGTCTCAGTCACACAACGATCAAACACCCATCCCTTCACCAATGCATACGTTCCACCACCAAGAAGCCCAGTATACTTACCATCCCCCCTGCACCCCTCCCCGCCGTGTGGCTGATGATTTCCACTTGTCCACTTTACTCTCTCTTTACTTTGATTACATTCAGTATTTCAACAGAAAACTCACTATTATTATTTGCAATATTTCCCCAGCTGGGAAAAGTCCTGCTGAAAAGGCATCATTTGATAATTTGTTTTCCATTGCTGAGAATGAAGTGCATATGAGGTCGTGCAGATTTGGATTTCAGGTATTTTAGTAATAAAGTCCAGAGAAATTTCTGCCAGAAGCTGTGTCACTGGAGGCTCGTACCTCTGTCTAATGGGCTTCAAAAGATCCCAATCGCCGAAAGGAAAGGCCGAGAGACAAAAACTTTTCCCCTCCTGGGGTGGCACGGGGCCGTAGCTTAGTTCACAGTCTAGAGGCTTTTCTGCCAGAAGCTGCTAGGTTCCGAAATTGGTTAGTGGGCCTCTGGGATCATGGTCGTTCAGGAGCAGAGGAGCTGTCCGTGCCTGTTCCTCTTTATTATTTTCTGTTTTTGTTATTGGGCCACATCTGGAGATACTCAGGGGTTGGACTTCTGGCTCTGTACTCAGGGAATACTTTTAGTGAACTCTGGGGTTCAAATGGGATTCAGGGGATAGATTCGAATTGAGTACATGCAAGACAAGCACCCTATGTCGCGTACTGTCGCTCACGTTCCTCTAAGTGGTTCCCTTCTATTGCTGAATTACTATAGTTCTTGTGCTACCCTTCACTTGAGTGTGCTCATTTTGGTTTTTGGTTTTGTTTTTTTGTTTAGGGTTTTGATTTGGGGCCTGCATCCACATTTCTTCTGGCTCTGTGTTGAAGGATCACTCCTGGCAGTGCTCAGGGACTCATGGGGGTGCTATGGATTAACCCGGTCAGCAGCTTACGAGGCTGGTGCCTTACCCACTGTACTACTGCACCAGGCCTGCAACTTCATTTATTATTTTGTTGTTTTGTTTCTATTTGATTTGGGGACTACAACTGGGAATACTCAGATTACTCCTGAGTAATATATTTAGGAGTTTCTCCCTGCACTGCTCCAGAACCATATGGATGGCAATGATGAAATCTGTATTTGGTATCAACATGTGCCTGCCCTGCTGTACTGTCACTCTGGTTACAGGTTCATTTTCTTTTCTGTTTTTCTTTTTTTGGCATTTTGGGTCATACCTGGCTATGCTCAGTTATTGTGATTGCTTCATTCTGGATAAAATCTTTGTTTTTTTTTCTTCAGGCAGATTAATTTCCAAGTTGATCCTTACTTCCTCACAGAAGAAAGTTTTTCCCCCTTCACTTTCTTTTATTGTTGCTGTGACCAGATTACACATATATTTGCTTGTGTTGCTTGCGACACTTGGCCTTCATATTTGTCAGGGGTCAGACACTTTAGTTTCATACTCATACTCAAACATTATTCTTTTTGTTTGTTTTTTTATTTGTGATGCTAGAGATCAAAACCAGGGCTTCATGTGGGCACGGCAACAGGTCTACTAATGAGCTATATCCCTAATCTACTATAGTTTTTCTCTTTTAAAAAATATTATCCCTTCATAGGTTTTAAGGTTGTCCTGAGGTTTATATGTAGCATTATATTCCTGTGTATTGTTTGACAGACTTATCTTACATTAATTTCATTGGACTACAGTTTTACTCTTCTCCCCACAGCTTATACACTGTGTAACTTTGATTTCTTTTTCATTCTATTTATAAGTGCTTGGATTCATAAGAGATCTGGCAGTATTTCTTACGAGATTGATTTTGTTGGGAATAAAGTGGGTTTTCTTTTCCTTCATCAGTAAAAACCCTTTATCCTCCTTCCATTTTAAATGACAATCTGGTAAGTAGTCTAATATTAAAATCCTTTTCCTTAGAATTTTGAAGTCCTTTGTCATTGCTCTCTGTATTTTATGTTTTTATCTATTTTCATTTATCGTATTTATAATTTATTTACCCTAGGTGATTGTGGCTTCGGCTCTTATCTTTAGCCATTCATTTATTTATTTTGCACATTATGTTTCTTTATCAACAGAAATTGATGGTGGAGCTGGATTGATTTTTCTTTATCACCTTTATTTTTTTTGCTTTTTGGGTCACATCTGTGTTGTACAGGGGTTATTCCTGGCTCATGCACTCAGGAATTACTCCTTGCTGTGCTCGGGGGACCATATGGGATGCTGGGAATCGAACCTGGGTCAGCCGCGTGCAAGGCAAATGCCCTACCTGCTGTGCTATCATTTTAGTCCCGTTTTATCACCTTAACTTAATCCTGTCATTTATTCCACATCCACAGCTGGCTGAATACCACTTAGGAAATGTAGTTGAACAGTGCAACAGAAAGGTAGTTTATTCTTAGTCTTTATAGAATCTATCAAATGTTGTGTTTCAAACAGTACAAGATCTATCAGTTCAGTTCATAAATACTCTTCATAATTGGTGAACAAGATTAGCAAGATGGGTGAATATCTTATAGATGTTTTCCTGTGTAAAATTCATAATCTATAATTTAGGTTTTCAAGCTCAGAAAATTTTGTTTGTTTCTTTCTTTTGGGGATACTATTAATTTATTAGCAAGAAATAGTCTTCATTTACTTCTTCTTCATTGTTCTAAGCCAGAGTACTTTTTGCCCAACTCCATTACCATAGGTAGCATGGCCATATCTTCTAAAATAATTGAATTCAGAAGTACAATAAAAATAGCACAGCAGTTGGGTGTTCGCCTTTCATGCGGCCAACCCGAGTTTGATTCCTCCGCCCCTCTAGGAGAGCCCGGCAAGTTACCGAGAGTATGAAGCCCGCACGGCAGAGCCTGGCAAGGTACCCGTGCGTATTGGATATGCCAAAAACAGTAACAATAAGTCTCTCAATGAGAGATGTTACTGGTGCCCGCTCGAACAAATCGATGAGCAACGGGATGACAGTGACTTACCATACCTAGAAACATCATATATTTTAACCATTAATTTGTATTTTATTATAATCTGATTATAAGATATATTAAAGTGTGGAGAACAATATAAATATCATTGTAAACATTACAGTTCTTTAGATAATAACATTTTGTCACATTGGTGGTTTACTCTTTCCTTCTCCCATTTCTGTCTCTGTCTCCTCTGTCTCTCTCTCTCTAAAGATGGATGTTTAAAACATGCAGGCTTCCCAGCTGATGCTTAGGGAGCTCCAGTGGCCACTTCCAGTGGGGTTCAGCCAACTTTCCTGGCAGTTTAATGCTAGTGCACAGTGGTGTAGTGTGTAGGCCCTACACTCCTGGCCACCGATAGGGCCACTCCAGCACTACTGGGGGAATCCTGCCAGTGCTTGGGAGGCTGTGTGGAGCCAGAAATTAAACTGAGATTGGGCGCATGGATGTGCCCTAACCCCCGTACTAACTCCCTGGCCCTCTGAAAGTACTTTGTAGAGAAACTAAGGAATTGAAAGCTTCAGTGAAACTTTCCGTTCCTTCCTTTTTTACAAAATAGCTACTATCCTTAATTTTGTTTGTAAGTCTCTTGAAAGTCTTTTGTGTACATACATATTTATCCATCAGTGGTATATAATATTATTTTGCGTATAAAGTTTTGAAATTTTATGCATGATATCACTCTGGATATAATCTTTCCCAACTTAATATTAGTACTTACTTTTTATGTTTTTGATATTTATCCATGCTACCAAGAGAAAGTTCATTTGCAGTCATAAATCCTTCTGATATTCCTTTTTACAGTGCAAAAGATTAAACTGTACAGCTAGAAGTTGCAGTCCCCACAACTTCCTATATTTCTGACATTAATTGAAAGTATAGGGAATTCACACAGTTACTTCAGGTTCAGTCGTTCACTAAAAAGGTGCACAGAAATCAGTTAATGCTGGTATTGTCACAGCTGTGCTTTTTTCAGGGATGAATATAGATTTCATGTCAAGGAGGGAATTTCACAGGATAGAAAACGGGTATTAAAATGTGGAACTTCTTGTCCTCTCTCAATATAGTCAGTGCACTTTTATTCTCTTTACATTGATGTGTGATGGTATGCATGGAATATGACAAAACAGAAAAGTTTTCCTGATCTTCAGTGTCCAGAAGATTCGTGCTTCTTTACTTAGGCATGACTAATTACCAACTGAACTGACATCAGTCTCCAGCATCATTGGAGATTGAGCGATGAGACATGACTCAGAATGTCATTCCCTCTTACTCACATATAATTCATGGTTAGTCTTCCTGACATGACTAATCTCCACCCTTTAGAGTCTGTGTTATGGCCATTTCACCTTAAATCAGTATTTTTCAGTCTTATATCTACAGACCAACATTCAAATTGGTAAATGAGTGGTTTTCAACCTTTCTGTACCTTCAGGCAGGCACCCATCTTTTACTGGTGGTTGAAGACCACTGCCCTAAATCATATTGCTTGACTGTCTGGAGACCTTAGGCCTGCAAGGAACCAAAGATCCTCCTCTTTTGGCATTCTGGGTGTTACGGATCAGCTCCCAGAAGCTGAGAACAAAGGCCACGTATCTTTGTGGGCCAAATTGAGTTATTTATTGTACATTGACTATCGCAGTTTCTTTTTTCTAGTCTACTCCTGATGGATTTTAAATTGTGTTGCTTCTTTACATGATAATTTAGATATCAGTTTTATTTATTTGTTTTTTTTTAATTTTTTATTAGTGAATCACTGTGAGGTACAGTTACAGACTTACAACTTTCTGTGCTTGTGTTTCAGTCATACAGTGCTCAAGTACCCATCCCTTCACCAGTGCCCATTCTCCACCACCAATGATCCCAGTATCCCTCCCACCACTCCCCCAGCCCATCCCCCCCACCCTACCCCACCTGTGTGGCAGGGCATTTCCTTTTGTTCTCTCTCTCGTTTGGGTGTTGTGGTTTGCAATAGAGGTATTGAGTGGCCATCATGTTTGATCTATAGTCTACTTTCAGCGTGCATCTCCCATCCCCAGCAGGTCCTCAAACCACACTTTACCTGGTGTTCCCTTCTTCATCTGAGCTGCCTTTTCCTCCAGCATGTGAGGCCAGCTTCCAAGCCGTGGAGCAAACCTCCTGGTACTTATCTCTACTATTCTTGGGTGCTAGTCTCCTATTCTGTTACTTTATATTCCACAGATTAGTGCAATTTGTTAGTTTTTTAGACTTGGGTTTCACCAGCACACCCAGAAGTGCTTGTGGTTACTACTGGTTCTGTGCTCGGGGGTTGCTCCTGGAAGTGATAAGGGGATTATATGGTGCCAGAGATTACCCTAGAGTCAGTCATATGTAAGGGAAATACTATTTTAGCAACTTCTTTATAGCTTAATCTATTGAATTCCCCAAAGAATCATCATATTTGAGATAACTGCTATTCTCATTCTGCAGATGAAAATTTTGATACAAAGAAACAAAACATCTCATTCAAGGACAACAGGAACAGTTCATAGAAAAAGTAGGGTATGAACCCAGGTAGTTAGAATGCTTTCTCCTAAACAGTATGGCTTATTGCCGGAAAATCATGCAGCAGCAACTATTTTTTTTTGCAGCAACTATTTTTATGGTCATATTTTTAATGACTGGGATAGTTTTTTTCAAGATTTGTGTTTAACAGTAAATGTGCTATAACATGTGTAAATATATCCCCAACTTCAATAGATACTGCCAAGTCCTTAATCCAAACTGATATTTTTAACTGTGTAAAACATTGGTTCTTATCTTTCAGCCATAGTCAGTGGCTTTTCTTTTCACTTTCCTGTCCATATGCATGTAATTATCAAGCACCCCATTTTTCATTATTTTTAATAAAATTTTGCTTTTACATTTTGTCTTTTTTTTTTTTTTTGCTTTTTTTGGGTCACACCTGGCAATGCACAGAGGTTACTCCTGGCTCTGCACTCAGGAATCACCCCTGGCGGTGGTCAGGGGCCATATGGGATGCTGGGAATCGAACCAGGGTCAGCCGCATGCAAGGCAAACGCCCTACCCGCTGTGCTATTGCTCCAGCCCCTGCTTTTACATTTTAATAAATTTTAAATGTCTCCTAAATTTTCTGATTTGAAGATAATGTAAACAAGATTTTTTTTACCCAATTAATCTAAAAACTATATATTTCAGTGCTTATTTTTCCCCACTGGTATGTAATATCACTTCTCTCTTAACATTTCATATACAAGTGCATCTTTGTGTTAATTACCTATTGCTACCAGTAATAAATTACCCCAAATTTAGTAGCTTAAAATGAAATAATTTTTTTACACTATAGTTAGTCACAGTGGTTAGAACTCTAAAATTGATAGGCATGGTTGCATGCTTGTTTGTGGGGTTTACGGGAAAATGTTTCTTGTCTTATCCAATTTATAGAAGTGGCTTGCATTCCTTGCCATGTAATCCTTTTCAGTATTGGCAGCATTCCAATCTCTGCTTCAATTTTCACACCTCTGACTTTGATTTTTCTGCTTTCTTTTTAAAATAACCTTTATAATCAAATTGCACCCGGGAGAAAATCCAGGAGAATCTCACCACACATGCAAAGTTTCACTTGCTGTGTAAGGGAATATATTCACAGACTAAGAGGAATAGAGCCAGCCATGGAGGAAGGTGGGAGTCAGCGGTGGGGAGGGAAACGGAATAATGGTGATGGAAAATGTACCCTGGTAGAAGTATAGGTGTTGGAACATTGTATGACTAAAATCCAATCCTGAACAACTTTGAAACTGTCTATCTCACTGTGGTTCAATTAAAAAATTTAGTATATATATATTCACATATTACAGGGATTATTATATGCACAATTTTGGTAGGAGGAATTTTCACCTTGCTGTGGTCATCTTTGTGAACCTTGCCATTGTTGTTATGTGTTTAATTCATGCCTTTTGAACATACTTATTTTATAATCTGGTAGTTACACTATCCACATGAAGGTTTTGAGAAGTCGAATTCTGTTTGTTGTCTTGCTTGATTTTCACAGGATAAATTGTTTCTTCATCTTTTATGCAAATTTATATGTAAAATTATTATAGGGGAACTCTTTCTTAGTCGCTTGCTTCCTGAGTTGAGGTTCATATCCCTATAGAACATTTTAACTATTGCTTTCACCAAGTCTACTGCAGTAATAATGGCTTTGACTCATTTTTATGATTTTTTTCAACTTTTATTTATACACAGTGATTTGCAATGCTCTCAGTAATAAACTTTCAGGCCTGCTAGTGCTGTGTTCCAACACCACATCTACCACCAGCATAACACCATCCCACTTCCATTACCTCAACGTCCCCTTATACCTACGACCTTCCCTACCCTGGTCTCTTGGTAAACTCAGTTCTGTAAGCCAGTTCTCAGGGTTTATTGCCATTGGCCATTTGTTTTTACTTTTGTTACTGTTTCTTTTTTACATATTACAGTGATCATTCTGCGTTTGTTGCTCTCCCATTTACTAATTTCACTCAGCATGAAACCCTCTAATACCTTCCGCCATGTAGCAGCAAATTGCATGACTTCATTTTTTTGGGGGGGTTTCTGGATCATACCCAGCTATGCTCAGGCCTTAATTCTGGCTCTGCACTTAGGAGTCACTCCTGGCAAGCTTGGGGAACCATATAGGATGCCAGGGATTTTAAACCCAGATGGGCCCTGTACAAGGCAAGTGCCTTATGCACTAAACTACTATCTCTCTGGCCCCCATGTCATCTTTTCTTATAGTAGTGTAGTATTCCATGGTGTATATGTATGTGTGCTGCAATAAACATTGGATATTTTATTTTTAAAGTATTGGTATAATTAAAAACAAGACCCAGACTGTGTGAAGGCAGATAGTTGGCTCTAAGTAACGAAACTACCCAGGGCTTTAGATATAAATAATTTCTTTTGTTTTCTCTCTCTGGTAGTGTGTTTCCTTCCTTCTTTAGCCTTTAACTAAGGTTTAGCCCTCTAAGGATCCAGATATTATGACAGTTTCTCAGTTTCTATTCCCTGCCTTATTTAGATTGTAAGTCCTTTCCTTTCCTGATGTGGGCATTAACATCCAAGTCCTTAGATTCAGAAGGTAGGCAAACAAACCCCTTAGAGCTTCTGCAGGATTAACTTGTCAGTTTGCTGATCTAATTTTCAATTCTCAACTTGTTTTTGCTTGCTTTTAAGGTAAAGGAAATCACTAAGGTTCTCTCTCAGAGTCTTCCCAGCGTATTTTTTCTTTAAGACTTTATCTGTGGTCACAAGATCTGCTCTTAGTCATAATTTTTCAATTTTTTTAAGTGTAAGAGTTTATTGAGCCATTTTATTTATTTATTGAGCCATTGATTAAGCTGATTAAATTGGGCATGAACTCCACATTACTTTTTTTAATTAAAAATTTTAGATCGAATATCTGTGAGATAGACCATTACAAAGCTGTTCATAACTGGGTTTGGGTTTCAGTCATACAATGATCCAGCACCCATCTCTCCACCAGTGTACTTCTCCAACGACAGGTGTCCCCCGTTTCCCTACCACCATCCCCCAACATCCCATCCACCCACCCACAGCCTCCCTCTGTGGGAGGTACTTTGCTTCTTGTTCTCTCTCTTTTTTTACTTTTGTGCATTATGTTTGCAATACCGGTACTAGAAGGTTATGTTTTTGTTCAGGCCATCAGTATTTTTACCAGGACGGTAAGTCAGGAGTAGCTTTCCAATGGGTAGCTGTTTTGGGGTGTGGATGTGACTGCCAAGGCTTCTGGAAGTACAGGGAGGTGGGGGATGGTAACCCACCCAACCCTGAGAAAGCTTGGAGATTTCAGTCACAAAACCCGCATACCCAAATTTTCAGCAGATTATATCTTGGTGAGGTTTGTCCTGAGATGGTGGAGTCAGGCTGGGGGTATGGCAGCGATTTTGGATTGTGGAAGCAAGTGGCTGCTGGGGGCTTTGCTTGGGTGGGCACCAGGCCAACCTACATCCCTCCGATTTACCCCAGTCTTTTCAGCCATGCGCGGGTCCGAGATTAACTGTGGGTTTTGATCTCTTTCAAGATTTATTTATGGGTCTCTCAAGCAAGGCCAGTAGTAGAGCTTATATGGTGGTGCTGGAGTTGGTTCGTGGGGTGACTGCCAGTGCTTCCAGGAGTATTGGGAAGTGTGGGGAGGGAGCCCATCCCAACTTCAAGAAAGCCTGGAGATTAGTCGTAAAACCCTCACACCCAAATTTTCAGTAGATTATATCTTGGTGAGATCCGTCCTGAGACAGTGGAGTCAGGCTAGGGATATGGCAGTGATTTTGGATTGTGGAAGCAAGTGACTGACTGCTGGGGGCTCTGATTGGGTGGGCACCAGGCCAACCTGCCCTCTTCCGATTGACCCCAGTGTGTTCAGCCATGTGCTAACGGTGGCTTTTGATCTCTTTAAATATTTATTTATGGGTCTCTGAATAAAGCAAATTAATGAGCTTGTATAGCTGAGCTGGGGGTGGTTTGTGGTTGAGCTCCCATGTACCTAAATTTGGCCATTTAATTTTTTGGTAAACTTGGCCCCAAGTTGTTGGGTCCAGCCGAAGGCACAGTGGGCAATTTGGGGGTATCAGGAAGCCTGAAGGCACCATCAGGCTGCTAATGCACTTGTCCTGCTGGTGGGTTGACCTGCTGGTGGCACCATACCACCTTTCGATTGCTTTGATGTCCTTTTGGTACTAGTCCAGAAAGTAATCCTTCATAATGTTTCTTGCAGAAAAAGTATGCACCATGCTCATTTTTTGGTAGTTCCTGGCCAAAATCTTGAATTAATGATTTCTTCAAGGAGCCCTAGAATAGTTTTTTGAGATACTGTAATTTCTGTAATTGTCAGATTCACTGCTACTAGTTTTTCTAAGCTATTTTGTGGTCAGAATTAGCAAATATGGTTTCTTAGAAAAGTAATTATGAGATACTATTGGCATTCATAAATCTCAATAAGAAGATTGTTTTTCTTTTTTTTTTTTTTTTTTTTTTACTTTTTGGGTCACACCCGGCGATGCACAGGGGTTACTCCTGGCTCTGCACTCAGGAATTACCCCTGGCGGTGCTCAGGGGACCATATGGGATGCTGGGAATCGAACCCAGTTCGGCCGCGTGCAAGGCAAACGCCCTACCCGCTGTGCTATCGCTCCAGCCCCAAGATTGTTTTTCTTTAACTTGAAATGTATTTCCACTTTTTTCCTTAAATTTAATGTTTATAATGCATACTAAGAAAATAAGCACAATTACCTCTTTTTTTTTTTCTTTTTGGGTCACACCCGGTTATGCACAGGAGTAATTGACCCCCTCCCTCGCTGCAGGGACTCTGGGTCCCACACCGACCCGTCAGTGGGGTCTCCCACGGTCCCCCAGCCGTGGGAGGGGGACCATATGGGATGCTGGGATTTGAACCTGGGTTGGCCGAGTGCAAGGCAAACGCCCTACCCGCTATGCTATAGCTCCAGCCCCACAATTACTTTTATGTGGTATTAGGAAGGGTTGTTTCATATATACTAGACATGTTTTAATATACATATATATTTACATATCTAATACATGTATATATTAAACAACCTTTCCGAATGCCACATATCAATTATACTAAATTATTAAACTTCTGACATGTTCCTATTTTTAACAAAACAGGTAAAAACTACTGAAATTCTGTACTTGAAAGATTTTAAAGCACATTAGACAGCCAGGAATGTGGCTCATTAGTAGAGTGTCTCTATATGTAAGAGGCACTGAGTTTAATCCTAATATATCAAAATAAAAGGGGGGACTGGAGCAATAGTACAGCAGGTAGAGCGTTTGCCTTGTACAAGGCTGACCTGGGTTCGATTCCCAGCATCCCACGTGGTCCCCCCAAGCACCGCCAGGAGAAATTCCTGAGTGAAGGAGCCAGGAGTAACCCCTGTGCATATGTGAATCGCCAGGTGTGACCCAAATAGAAAAGAAAAAAAAAACAAAAATTACTAAAAAAATCATTAAAACATTGTATAAGATGTTGAAAACTTTCAGTGAGGAGACACTTAAATTTCCTTTTGGCAACAAAATCATAATTGAGTATATTTTTATTCTATTCCCAAAGAAGAGTATTGTGAAATATGTTTTGGCAGGCCAAATTTTTGTGGCACTAAGTATTTGATTATTTGATACTATTTCATGTTTGATAGCAAACAATATTTCATCTATTCACTTTAAAATTTTAAGCATAAAGTTCAAAGAAATCCTGTTTGCCTAGCCCAATCCAGTCTGGAGCACCCCAACACACAGTGGGCTTTCCAGGCTGGGCTTGGTGCCAATACTGGTTCTCCTGACTCAGGGGAACCAGCCTGGGGATACTTCCCTTGGCAACTAATATAATTTGTAATAATTCTGAAAATTAGCAACTTTGCTTTTTAAACAGTGAGCCTTATCTTGACCTCTATAGTATTATGCAAAACTTAGACAATAAAATATATGTTATCAATTTTATTTTCTACAAAAGCATTCAAAAACTATGACCTGAGCCTCCAAGGTCAAAAAGAGACAATACTTCTGGGGCAATCAATAAACAGTAGGACAGTACAGTGATGTATTATTTCATGTTATTTTTCCTGTAAATACTATTATTCAAAATGTATTATGCTATGTGCTATGTATTATATACACATAAATATATTAATTATACACATAGATTTATAAATATATATGGATAGATATACATATATATATTTAGCACACGTTTACTCTGTTGATAAGTAAGATTTAAAAGTGAATAGCGGGTCTAGAAAGAGAGTATGGGGACAAGATCCTTTTGCACGGCGCTGACCCTGGTTTGATCCTCAGAAGCACATCTGGTTGCACCTGGTATGACCCCGAGATACTGCCGGGATTAAGTTTGTGCAGCACAGATGTCAGTTACTCCCGCTAACCCCAGAGGGGGAAATGAGCATCATGGTGATAGAAACAGCTCAAACATCTCTTTTCAAAAACACAATTTTTCATGATGATTGGCAGAATAATATAGGGATCAGGCTTTGCCATTTTCTTATTTTGATTAATATTTATAAATCCTGATTTCTTTGCAAGTATTACTTTAAATCATTTTCTCATTTTGTGAGTTAGTTTAATTAAATAATATGTGTGCCTCAGTCAGTTTAGGAAGGCACCTATATACTCAAGGGAATATATACTTTGTCCTAACCATCGGCTAGGTAGCACACCTACAACGACAAGGAGACTCTTACATTCGAACTAAGAGTTTGTTAATATTGTTTTGCATACTAGATAGTGAATGGGCTGGAGCGATAGCACAGAGGTAGGGCATTCGCCTTGCTCGTGGCCAACCCGTGTTTGATTCCTCCGCCCCTCTCGGAGAGCCTGACAAATACCTGTGGTGTATTCTATATGCCAAAAACAGTAACAGTAAGTCTCACAATGAGATGTTACTGGTGTCCGCTCGAGCAACTCGATGAGCAACGGGATAAGAGTGACAGTGACCTCTTTTATTATGAAATGTACTCATAACTGCAGAATGATAATACCAATATTGTTAGTATTAAGCTGTCACAACTTACCTGTGCCTTACGTTTCCCAAAGGCATATCACCATATACTTTTCATTACTTTTGTATGTATTTAAAAATATTTTGAAACTGACTTTAAAACTGCAGTAATAAAATACTATCACATTCCCCCCCAAAAAAAGACTATGGTTATTTCTTTCAGTTGGGGTGGGAGTGGTCCTCATAAATCACCATTTGAAGCTGTTTGTAGCCTGTGGACCTTAGGTTTAGTAAACAATAGTTTAGGGAGGATAAGTTGGCCTGTTCATATTTTTTGCTTAATCACAATTCTAATCTTTCAGATTGCATTATTAGTAGTGCAAGTAGTACCTCAGCAGTATCAAAATGTCACTTACCTTTTGAGAGATTCTTGTATAAAAATGTTACTTAATTTTGGCTTGCAATACTATTATTAAAGGTTTCTCATGAACATAATTCTGCCACCACACTCATCACCAGAGTACCATTTCCCTTCTCTCCCTCTCAATATCATGAGAAAGAAAATAAGTCATGAATATACCTTTTTCCTATAAGACTGACTTTCAAATATAAGCTGCATAGTGTAGAATAATGTTGCCTTAATTTTCAGTACAAGAATTCTAATTCTTATTTTTTTTGTTTTCTTCTAGGATGTGTGCTGTGTTTGGTGGAATCTATTGTCTTCGCCATTCTGTTCAGTGCCTTGTTGTGGACAGAGAATCAAGAAAGTAAGGATGATATAACTTTCCTATATTTTATATCCCACACAACAGGTCAGACAAATTAAAATCAAGTTTTGAAAAGTAATTCTTTTTGGTATTATAACTTATTAACCTTGAGTAAAATTAACTTCTATTTAGGACATCTAGGAAAAAGAGATTGAGTTTAGAATATAGAAACTAAATTAATTTTTATGCAATATGATGATAGCTGCTATTTTGTGCTTGGAAGATAAATGATTTCATTTACTAGAGATGGGTGATGAGTAATGTTAGTTTTCTTGTGGCCTTACTTCCTCTAATTAATTTTCATCAGATCACATCAAAACTCTCTGTTACTGCATATTTTATAAATGGAAATCACATAAAAAAAATGAGATAAATCTCAGCTTATAATGCATGTCACTCCAGGAGGAAAATCTTTAATAAGTTTTTAGGTCATTTGTTGTTATAAACTATGCTCCCTTATTATTACAGGATATATTATTTTATAGTTGTATCAAACTTAAGTGCTGGATTAGGATAAAAATAAATATATTCAAGTTTTTTTTGAAAACCATGCTTTTATACTGTTTTTATATTTCATTATCTTTCCTGGTGTTTACTGCTTAGTTCCTAAGATACTCTTGTCTGAAATCACTAAATATTATTTTTCTGTTTCTAGGTTTTGCACCTAAGTGGCTCTATTGGATAAAGTTCTTTTTTCTTTGCTTTTCAGTATCATTTGACCAATATTGTATGACTTGTTTTTATGGTTATGTAAAGAAAGAGTACTTTTCAGATCACACCACAATTTATTGAACTGAAAGCTTTACAGTATAAATTTAGATTGTTTATTTCATTATACAATATTTTTCCTTGCTTTAGGTAAAATTTGTATACAAGACTGTGTATGTTTTCAGGGTATGGTTTCATACCTCTTCAAAATATATGCAATCATAATGTATGACCACCAAAAGCACTAATAACCATCTATCTCATTTCATTAGACCTTCTCCCTAATTAATGTCCTCCCTTCCTCCCCTCCTGGTAACTTCAGTCTGTGGTCTGTGTCCAAGGGTTTAGGTTTCATTTGGTTTTGTCTTTTGCCTTGCTTTGTTTCTCTATAGCCCCTGTGTGAGTGAAGTCATCCACTATTTGCCTTTCTCCTTCTGACTTCTTTAATTAGGATGATACTTCCAGTTATATATATATATATATATATATATATATATATATATATATTTTCAAGTACTGGTCATCTCCTTGATAATATATACAATATAACTACCTATATCTGAGATCCTGAATCTTTGCTTTTGTCTTTGTTACAGCCACAGAATATTTCCATCATTCATTCATTCTTCCACTTCCCCTTGCAACAATTATTATTTGTTGTTTGCCAGACATTGGGAATACAGCTAAGAATACAATTTTGTCTTTGCTCTTGTGGAACTTTGAGTCCACAGAGGGACACTAAAGACTAAGCAAATAAATTAATGACATAATTATACATTGAAAGCTGTTCAGTATGCAGGTCTGGTTTTATACTTCCCTATTTATAAAGCATGAATGACTTCCTTTCTATCACTTCAGAATAAAGTTCTAGACCGTTTTACATTACATATGAAACTGGGAGCTGGTCTCCGTCTTCCTCTTGAGGTTCTGTAAACCCATGTCTCATCCTTTTTCCATTTTATTGTCAGCACTTATGGTCCCTGTACTTCACCTTCTCTTCTTGTTTCTGTACTACTGCAAATGCTGCAGCCCTTCTACTTCAGATGATCTCATTTGTTAACTGGGTTTTCGTCATTTAAAGGCAGTAAATGAATTAATTCATATGAAAAATATTATCAGATACCCAATAAGAGGAGTTAGATATCTCTTCTTAGCACTCTCCTGATATCCTTTCCACATACCTTATCCCTGGAATTCAGATAATTGCCTTATCTAAATCTCCATTATATTGAGGACACTGAACATACAGGATAGTCTTGCATGGTTATTAAGCCATCATTCATGAACAAATGAGCTGTCAATTTGTTAGCAGTCCATTGTTTTACTAGAAATAAAAGAGTGTTAAGTTTGTGTCAGTGGAGATAGAGTGCAGAGGCTGCTTTCAAGAAATCTTTATAAAGTAGACTCAAAACTGAGTAATAGATTAGATGTGGGAAGAGAAATTTTGAACTATGAAAATCCTATAACTTTTGGTCATATTATTACTTGAGATAGAGATTTCAAGGGGAGAAGCTAGTGGGGACTCATGATGAGATAAGTTTGAGGCACATTAGGTTGAAAAGGGTTTTAGAATCTATGCAGAAATAAATAGGAAATTATAAGTATAGATGCAAAGCTTATGATTGCTTAGAGAATTTAGAATTATAGTTATCAGTTAATTCTAATTTTAATTATTGGAGTTGAATTTTATCCCCCCAAATGAATGAGTGAAACGTTTTGTAATGGTTTCATTCAAGAGATGACATTTGTTTTTGTTTGGGGAGGGAAATGAGCTTATTTATTTGGGGACCATATCCAGCTGTGCTTAGGGCTTAGGGCTCTATGCTTAGAGACCACTCCCATGGGCTTGTGGGACCAAATGAGGTGCCACATATCGGACCTGAGTCAGCCACATGCAATGCAAGTGCCCTACTTGCTTTACTACCTTCTATGCAACCAGAAGATGACATTTAAACTGTTTTTAAGAAAATTTGAATGGGCATCACGAATCACAAAATCATGAAATCCCGTTAATCACTGATTTCTCGGACAAGCTCAGTAACATCTCATTTCGTCCTTTCCCTGAGATCTTAGAAGCCCATCTCCACTCGGCCCTCCTAAGGATGTTGCACTGGGGGCTCTTCAGGGTCAAGGGAATGAGATCCAGCTTGTTACTGGATTTTGCATATGAATACACCATGGGAAGCTTGCAAGGCTGTCCCATGTGGGCAGGAAACTCTCAGAAGCTTGCCAGTTTCTCCCAGAGGGAGAAGAAGGCTAAAGAGCTTGCTTTTAAGTCTCTCTCTGGATGTTCGCTGTTGATGGGATTACATACACCTGGGTTCCTCTGCCGGTACCTTCATGCATGAGGCCTGTCTGAACGTGTGGAGAGGGGCCTCCAGCATGGCTGTAGCTAGGTTCCGGTGAAAGCTAGGGAAAGGGCATAATTAGGAGAATTATTTTATTTCCTTCAGTGATTGGAAACCTTCTAATTTCCTTAATATATTTTCTTTTTAATTAGATCACATGTCATTAATGCCTTTTGCTATAAAATTAGTTGAGATATTTTGAAAATTGTAAGATCAACTGTATGTTTTAATGTTATTTCTCTACTAGGCAAAAATGTACATAGAGTTTTTATTTTACTGAGTGTTTTCTTCATTATTGTTTTTCTATTTATGTTTTCATGTCATTGAACCAAGAACTTAGTCATTGTTGTGATTTGTTGATTTAAAAAACTCAGCTCTAAAAATGTTCTTTCTACCTTCAATGTTTCTTAGGATCACCTTGATCATTTTATTACTGTAATTGGGGAATCCTGTCAATTTCTCCTCAGTATACTATTCATATGAAACCCAGATTGGCCTTCAGCTAAATTTAAACACTATTAATCTTTACTGGTTGCCCTATGTTCATGTGGGTGTGGTAGGAAAGTGTATATTTCTGGCAGCACTGTTTTGTTATGCTGTTTTTCATTACTCAAATGTCATCTCATCTTTTTATTAATATTTATGTGATGTCTCAGTGTAGGTTCCAAATCAGTATTCCTTTACTAATTATTCTGCCAATTAGACCCAATAAGTCAAGTATCTAATGAGAAAACAAATCTTATCACTTGTTTAAATGTATCTTGTTTTGAATGACTTTGCTTAAGCCTAAAGCCTTAATATTTCAGAGTGATATCAGGTGAGTTGTATTATTATCATCTACTACATTCAGTGGGCATATGTGACCATGATTTCAATTTCTGCAGAAATCAATATTTTTTCTGTGCTAGATCTTATTTTTTTTCTTTTTGTGGTGCTAGGGATGGAAACCAGGGCCTCACACATGAGAGGCATATACTCTACCAATGAGCCATACCCTCAGGATTTGCATTTCCTTCACTTAATACAGTTTAAAGATACAACAGTTATGGTGACAGTGGCAGTGATTATTCCTTGGGATTTGGGAGCTTATCAGAATCTCCAGGGGTACTTGTACTTTGAAAAGGTCCCCCAGGTGTGATTCTGATTTGCTTTCTTCTCCTTCTCCTCCTCGTTTAAAAATAACTTGGATCCAGAAGTCTCACCATAGATTGGCATATTTATTGGTATTTTATCTTTACATAATTGAATTTACTGATCCCTTTGTTCCTGTACATTGCTTTAGACTGATTCCCAGAAATTTTTTCTAATAATAACCTCTGAAACCAGTATCTACTGTGACAAAAGGTATAGCTACCACAAAGCAGCTCTTTACTGTTTGGAAGTCTACGAAATAATGCCATCCCTACAAAAGCTGGAGGGTCTGGATTAATTTTGTGGTTGATTTAAATAAGAGCTCTTGGGGCTAGAGCGATAGCACAGCAGGTAGGGCGTTTGCCTTGCACACGGCTGACCCGGGTTCGATTCCCAGCATCCCATATGGTCCCCTGAGCACCGCCAGGGGTATTTCCTGAGTGCAGAGCAGGAGTGATCCCTGTGCATCGTTGGGTGTGACCCAAAAAGAAAAAAATAAAAATTAAAAAATAAGAGCTTTTTGCAAAGCCTTAGAATTCAGGATTTATACTAATAACACTTCACTCCATTTTATTCCAACATTTTAAGATGAAAGATTAATATCTATACGAAATTTGAAAGTAATTAAGGGTGAAATTTTCAATAATTCACCGTTTAAAGATATTTCATTATAAATTCCAGATATCAATATATTTCCCTTCAGTTCCATATTGGCATTAACTGCAATTTAACTGCAGTTCACAGTTTTTAAATTTTATATAAAATTCACATACAGTGAAGTTTCTGAGTCTCTAGTACTCCAAAACTAAGTTTTGAGAGAGGTTAAGTTGGTTTTATATAAATGCCTCTCAGGATTTATAACATTATAGCTCCCTCATTTTTTACCCAGATTATTTCCTCTTAATTTTATGTATTCATAGATTTTGGATTTAGAAAATTTCTGTCAGTGCTTCTAGGATGAATAGGGATCAGTGTTTAATGACAGATAAGTAGATTTGTTCATTAACTGAAGAATCTTGTGTTTTACATTATTGAAGAATGCTGTGTAGTGACAAATTTTCATTTTTTAAATATTTTTGGAAATGCTGTATCATGGCATGAATATTATGTATCTCGTTAAGTATTTTATAAGGTTGAATGAAGTATGAAGAGGTATGCAGAGTAATAAATGTAGAGGAAAAAGAAGGTCAAGATGTAAAAAACAATCACATAAATGTTGAGGTCAGAGAGATAGGTCAGTAGGTAGGGTGCTTTCCATGCACAAGGCTGACCCAGGTTTGTTGCCTGGTACCCCATATGGTCTTCTGAGCCCTCAAGGAGTGATACTTAAGCACTGATAAGAGTGGCCACAAAACAAAACAAATATTAATGTAATATAATGTATTATATATAATGTTAAGATGTATATTATATATATATAATAATCTACCTTTAGGAAATTCTGATAAAATCCTCTTACCATTGATCTTAGATGTTCATCTTCTTATTTTTAATAACTGCATGTCTCATAAATAAATTTTACTTGACTTATTTTTAGAGTTATGTATTCATATTAAATATTTAAAATATTGTACAGTAACACTGTAGCACTGTCATCCTCTTGTTCAACAATTTGCTCGAGCGGGCACCATTAAGGTCTCCATTGTGAGACTTGTTACTGTTTTTGGCATATCGAATACGCCACGGCTAGCTTGCCAGGCTCTGCCATGCGGACAGGATACTCTTGGTAGCTTGCCGGGCTCTCCAAGAGGGACGGAGGAATCAAAACTGGGTCGGCTGCGTGCAAGGCAAATGCCCTACCTGCTGTGCTATCGCTGTAGTCCAAGTATTCTATGTATTATATGATGTAGTATAATTATAATATCCAAAGTATGAAATTATTTTATAAGAAATTGATTTAGATTCAAAATTGATAGCAGTTTATGTTCTAGGTTCTTTGATCATTAATAGAACTTTTTTGCTATACTTATTTTGTTTTCATAGATGTAAAGCAATCATAGATCAGTGTGGTCAGAGAATAATTTCTAAGCATTTCCTTGTGGAAGACAGTTACTTTTCTGAGAACACATGCTCACATGTGCAATACAGGTAAGACATTCCTGTATCTACTGTCCACGTGAAGGTGAAATTTAGGAAAGTTGATCTTTGTGAGTACATTGACACTTCTCCATAACCACAGCCTTCAAATAAGGAGCAAACATTTGCAAAACCAAAGATATTTTCAATATATCATTGTTCCCTTATAGGTCTTGTTTGGGGGGAATCCTGGTCTAATTTTGAGCCCTTTGCCTCACCTGGGGTTTGTTTGCAGGTCACAAATTTTCATTCACAAGCCAAGAAACATTTAAGTTAGTAGAGACTTTAGTTTTGGGGGGCACTTCTAACTTAAGTATTTGAAAAATGTCTTCTGCTTGTTGTGTAAATCATAATTGAAACTTGTTCATGAAATCTGAATTTCTGACTTGTTTTGTGCATTACAGGCAGATCTCCAGGGCAATCCTGATTACAGATAGATCTGTACTTAAAGCAGATTCTGATCAACAGGTTAGTTCACCCCTATATTTGTAGAATGTACTGCTAATTTAATCTACTTGGTGATATGTATAAATTAATGTTAGTGAATGCATTAGTAACTTATATGTACAACTACACTTAATGCATTTTTAAGGGCATATTTTATTTTGCCATGCAAAACCTTAAGTTTGATGGTGTTCCGACTCTTTTTTTTTTATTTTGCCAATGGAATTGAATCATTAGAGAAAACTCTAAAATCTGTATATTGGAGAGTTTTGCCTGTGTTTTCTTCAGTGTAATTTATGGTTTAAGGTTTGGCTTTTAGTTTAGGGACCACATCTGATTGTGCTTAGGGCTTACTTCTGATGTGCTTGGAGGATTATATGTGTATGGAACGCTTTCAGGGTCTTTAATCCTTATTAGATTAACTCTTCTGTATGGTGTGAGATAGTGAGGAATTGTGTTGTTTTCTTGGGCATATGACTATCCATTTTGCCAACATCATTTGTTGGAGAGGTTTTCTTGGTTCAGCTCTGTACTCAGCTTCTTTGACATCACTTAATTATCTATATATATGTAGAGTTCTCTCTGTATTCTCAGTTTTAATCCATTGGTCTAAGAGTCTGTTTTTATTACACCACCAAACTGTTTTGATTACTATAGCTTGATGGTGTGATTAAAAATCAGGGAATACAAGGGCCAGAGAGAGAGTGCAGACAGTAAGTCACTTGCTATGCACATGGACAACCTGGGTTTTATTCTTAGCATCATATCATGGTGCCCTGAGCTATGCCAGGAGTAATCCCTGAGCACACAACAAGAGTAAACCTTGAGCACCACTGGGTGTAGCCCCAGAACCAAAAAAAAAAAAAATCGGGGAATGCTGTACCTCCCATGTTCTTTTCTTAGAATTGATTTCACTATTTGACAAGTTTTATGATTCCATACACATTTTGTTTTTTGTTTTATTTAAAATTTTCCCATTTTTTAAATTTTTAATTGAATCACAGTGATACACACATTTACAAAGTTGTTCAAGATCTATTTCAGTTATATAATGGTCCCGCACCCATCCATTCACCAGTGTACTTTTACCACCAATGGTCCCAGTTTCCCCTACTCCCCCCCCTCCCACCGCCTGCTACTATGGCAGGCACTTCTCTCTCTCTCTCTCTCTCTCTCTCTCTCTCTCTCTCTCTCTCTCTCTCTCTCTCTCTCTCTCTCTCTCTCCACTTTTTCCCCTCACTCTCTCTTTCCTCCCTCTCTCTTTCCTTTTGGGTCTTATGCTTTGCAAATACAGATAATGCAAGGTTATCTGGTATATCCCTTTACCTATGTACTTCTCCCCCACCACATTCTTGTGGCAAGCTTCCAACCATTGACCTGTCCTGTCCCCTGTTTACCCTTGGATATTTGTCTCACACTTTATATTTCTATACCACAAATAAATGCAGTCATTTTATACCTGTCCCTCTCCTTCTGACTCATTTTACTCAGCATTATACTCTTTATGTCAATCCATTTATAAGCAGATTTCATGACTTCATGCTTTCTAACAGCTGCATAGTATTCCATTGAGTAGACTTATGATAGTTTCTTTATCTAGTCATCTCTTTTTGGACACTCGGATTGTTTCCAGCTTCTGGCTATTGTGAATAGTGTTGCAATGAACATAGAAGCTCAGATGGTATTTCTGCTGTGTGTTTTTGCCCCTCTCCCGGGTTTATTTCCAGAAACGGTATAGTTGAGTCGTATGGAAGCTCAATTTCTAGTTTTTTGAGGAATGCCCCTATTGTTTTCCAGAAAGAATGGACCAGTCAACATTCCCACCAGCAATTAAAGAGAGTCCCTTACTCCCCACATCCACGCCAGCACTGGTTGTTCTAGTTCTTTTTGATATGTGCCAATCTCTGTGATGTAAGATGATATCTTATTGTTTTGATTTGCATCTCCCTGGTGATTAGTGATGTAGAGCATTTTTTTTAACTTTTTATTAAATCACCATGTGGAAAGTTACAAAGTTCTCAGGTTTATATGTCAGTTATACAATATTCAAACACCCATCCATTCACCAGTGCCCATATTCCACCACCAAAAACCCCAGTATACCCCCCGCCCCCACCCCCTACCCCCTACTGTATAACTAATGAATTTCACTTCATTTTTTCTTTACCTTGATTACATTCCATAATTCAACACAAAACTCACTATAGTTGTTGGAGTTTCCACCCAAGAGAGACAGACCTACTACATTTGATAATTAGTTTTTCATTACTGGAAATGAAGAGATATGTAGCCCCACTGCTACAAGTACATAACTCTCTCTCTCTCTTTTTTTTTCCTTTTTCCTTTTCCCTTTTTTTTTCTTTTTCCCCCTCATCCCCCTTCCCGTGCCTCATAGTATGGTGTACGCCACACCGCGTCGGCCAGCGTGGGGCTTTTGCTTAGTTCACAGTCCAGAGAGGTGGCTGTTACATTAAAAACCTTCAATATTTCAACAAAAACTTACTGTTATTATTTGGAGTTTCCCCCCCAAGTCAGACCTGTTCAAAAGGAACCGTTTCACATTGCTGACAATTATATATGTTAAGTCCGCTGTCGCATCCGCGCAGTTTTGGATTTCTGTATAAAGTCCAGGGAAAATTCTGCCAGAAATTACATAGCCCAGCTCACAGTCCCAGTGCATTGCTGTAAGAAGTTGTAGAGCATTTTTTATGCGCCTTTTGGCCATTCAAATCTCTTTCTTGATGAAGTTTCTGTTAAATTCCTCTCTCCAATTTTTGATGGGTTGGGTGTTTTTCTTGTGAAGTTCTACCAGTGTCCTTTATAACTTTGATATTAACCCTTCATCATATGGTATTGGATAAAATTTTTTCCCATTCTGTGGGCTGTCTTTGTATCTTAGACACCATTTTTTTTGAGGTGCAGAAGCTTGTTAGTTTCATGTAGCTCGGATTCTTTATCTTTGCATCCACTTGCTTGGTCAGTGGTGTTTCATCTTTGAAGATGCCTGAGCTTCAATGTCATAGAGGGTTTGCCTATGTTTTCTTTTATGTACTTTATGGAGTCAGGCCTGATATTGAGATCTTTAATTAATTCATTTTGATCTGATTGTAAAAATGGCAATACTCCCCCAAAGCATTTTACAGATTCAGTGCACTCCCTATAAGGTCACCCATGACTTTTTTCAAAGAAATAGACCAAATATTCCTGAAATTCATATGGAACAATAAACCCCATGAATACCTAAGGCAATCTTTGGGAAAAAGAAGATGGGAGGCATCACCTTCTCCAACTTCAAACGGTCCTTCAACGCAGTAGTAATTAAAACAGCATGGTATTGGAACAAAAACAGACCTGCAGACCAATTGAATAGTCTGACACAGACCCTCAAATATATGAACATTTAATATTTGATAAGGGAGCAAGAGGTATGAAGTGGAGCAAGGAAAGCCTCTTCAACAAACAGTGCTGGGAAAACTGGGCAACTACTTATGAAAAAATGAACTCGGACCTTTTTTCTGTAAAAAAATTAGTAGATTCTGTTTTAAGTCCTTGAAGAATTTTATTGGAATTTTGATGGAGATTACGTTTATTCAGTAATATTTACATATCAGCCATTAGAGAAGTAATATCCAATATATAACACACACATTGAGATATTGTTGACTAACAGCGTTATATGAATCTGTCTATCTCTCTCACTCTCTCACTCTCTGTCTCCATGATAGCTTCTTTCTTCTACCTCTGTATCCTGTTTGGTTGGCTGGTTTTTGTTTGTTCTGTTTTCTTGTTTGTTATTGGGTCACACTTGGCATTTCTCTGGGCTTGTTCCAAGCTGCATGGACAAGGGTCAATCGCTCCTGGCAGTGCTTGGGAGACCTTAATGGTTGTTGGGATCAAACCCTGGCCAGCCTGTGCTTATGGCAAACTCACTACCCTCTGTACTATTGTTCAGGACCAACAATGTATTTATTTGATCTAACTTGAGATATTGTTGACTAAAGCATTGTATAAATTTCAGAAGTATAGCTTCATGTCTCCACACATGTATATACTGCAACATGCCAAAAGTATTGTTTCTGTTCACCACCATCCAGTTGACATCTTAATTCCACATACCCTCTAATCCCTTTCCCCATAGTAAGCACACTTCTTTTATTGTACTCTAATAGTTTATGTATGTATAATATGTATGTATATATGTATATGCTTTTGTTTCTTTATAGAAGCATGTGGTATTATCTTTTTCTTTCTGACTTTCTGACTACTTACTTCACTTAGAATAAAACACTCAGTCTCCTTCCATTTTTTTTACAGCTGGCAAAGGTTTGGGCTTTTATTGACTTTTCGCTATTTTGCATATGAGTAATAAGTAGTCCTCTGTGCATATATAGTATTGCATCTTTTTTCATTCATCTGCAGAATGAAGGCACTTTGGTTATTTTAATATCTAAAATTCTAAATAGTGTTTCATTCAACATAAGGTGCACGTATCTTTTTGAATTAGTGTTTTCTGTTTCTTCAGGTAAAGATTAAAAATGAAATTACTTGATCTTATGGCAGTCTGTCATAGGGAACTCAAGTGGATTATGAGGAATATGGAGAGTATTATTTTTGAGCTGTCTTTAGCCAAAGCACATTTAAGTAATATGATTAGAAGGCAGTCATATTATCAAAATATTTTTAAAATAATTTAGTGTAGACATTATCTCTGGGTTATCAATATGATATCCCCAGTCAAAATATAAGCATCTTGCTTACAGAGAAAAGTACAAATGGAGTTTTTCATTTTGGCAAGTATTCACGAATGAGAGATTGCAAACTAGATTGTGAACTAATAGTGTAAGTTTAGGTTCCACAGAGGAACATAGCCTGATATTCATTTAGAGTCCTTGAAATATGAAGCCAAGTAGTTTATCATCAGTGCTGTATGGATACTATAGTATCTTTGAAATTTGTAGCACTTTTTAATTTTAAATCTTTATAACTGATGAACAATGGGACAGAACAACTGTGCTACAGGATGACAGATGGAAATGACAAATATTGTATTTTTTAAATATCACTATCATCCTGTTGCTCATTGATTTGCTTGAGCGGGCACTAATAACATCTCCATGTTGAGACTTGTTACTGTTTTTGGCATATTGAATACACCACGGGTAGCTTGCCAGGCTCTGCCGTGTGGGCAAGATACTCACGGTAGCTTGCTGGGCTCTCCAAGAGCGGCGGAGAAAGGTAACATACTAGATCTAATATTTTCTCTTAGGGATCAGAGACATAGTACCAGTGGGTAAGGTACTTGCCTCAAATGAGGCGAAGCTGTCCAATCCCTGGCACATCGTATATACCCAAGCCCAACCAAAAGCAGAGTCAGGAGTGAGCCCTGAGCACAGCCAGGTATGGTCCGAGTGCAGTGGTGTTTACAATTAATTGATCACAGCCTGTTACAGTATTGAGAAAGTATTGAGAAATTATACCTCAGCACACATATGTATGTTTTAAAGTCTCTTAAATAATAAAATCCTTAGCTATTTTTTACACCAGAGTATAAAAGATTTGTCTTGAAAGTTAACTGCAATCTAATTATAGAAGAATGAAAATGAGATCAAACACTCTGATTTTATTTTTGGTTTTTAGATTTCCATTTTGACAGTACCATCAGAGGAACCAGGAGCTTCTGCTGTTCGGATCATTGAGTTATGTTCTTCAACAATGACATGCATGAAAGGCACTTGTAAGCACAATACAGTTCATTTTTCTGTCCTTTATATGTATTTATTAACTAAAATGGCAGTTTTCACAGTTGTCAGTATAGTGCTTATAATTTTCTGTATTTTTAAAGTTATTCAGATAATATAAATTTGTAAAAGTGTAAATATTTTTATGTAAAAATGTTTATATTATATAGTCATAACATTTGTTCTCTATGAATATTCATATAGTAAGTCATTTCATACTTTTTCAGACCTTTTCATACCTTGTCTACAAGTATTTCTATAACTAAATCTCCAGTGATGCCATTGTAAATACTTCAGTGAGAGAATTTGACTTAATAATTCTTTTTATAATTTTTCTAAAGCTTATTAGAAACCTACTTTCATAGAATTTCATTTCTTTGTTTCTATTTTTTATTCTTTTTTTTAATTGGTTTATGATATGATATTTAAGACATATCTTCACACCTGTTATATGTGTACAATATTCATCATAATAGTTTAACTTTAGGTTCCCGTTTTATCAAACTAGCATGGTTTTCATTAAGTATAGCAATAAATTTTAGTTTTTTTGTCAGTTTATTTCCTTTAACTATTTCTAGTCTATGTATGGGTTAAGATATTTGTTAATTGTCTTTCATTGCGTCATTACTGTATTGATTGTAATCCCATCAAGTTCTATCTGTTTTGTCCCAGAGGGCACATTTTAAACTCAATTTTTTTAATTCTATTTTAATTTATGTAAGATGGTTAAGATACTGTCCAAGTATATGGCACTGATATACAAACTTACCATAGCCCACGTAAAGCAAAGTACCATTAAACTCTCTACCGCTATGTGACCTTCAGTCTGGTCTTCAAGCCCCCTCACCACTCTCCTTTTTGTTCCAGAATCAGTTGTTTTGTTGATCTTGGATGCTATCGATCCCCTTGTACATTGTCTCTATAATTCACACATGAGTGGGACCAACCAGTAATTGTTCTTTCCCCTCTGTCTTATTTCACTTAACATGATACCTTCCAATTCTGTTCATGTTGCAACAGAGTGCATGATTTCATTTTTTTTATACCTGGGTAATAATCCATTGTATTTATATGATAACTTACTTATCTGTTCATGTCTTCTTGAATATTTCAGTTGTTTTCATATCCTAGCTCTTGTGGTAAGTTCTATAGGAAACTTAGGGTTGTGTGTTTTGGTGGTAAATGCCAGGAATTGAAATCACTGGCTCCAATGGGATTTCTATTCTTACTTTTCGAGAGATTTCAATACCATTTTCATAGAGGCCCAAAGATATTCCTACCAACTGTGAGTGGGGGTTTTATTTCACTACATCCCTGCCAACATGCTGCTAATCTTTTTGATATATGCCATGTTCTCTGGTATAAAGTAATATCTCGTTGTTGTTTTGATTTGCATTTCCCTAAGAGTAAGTGAAGGTAACCACTTTTTCATATGCCTACAGTTCCTCCATATGGCTTCTTCAGGGAAGTATCCATCTCTTCTTGTTTTTTTTTTATTAATGTTGTTGAGTTTTGTGAGTGCTTTATATATTTTGGATGTAGCTCATTATCTGATATTTATCCCATTTAGTAGATTATCTCGTTATTTATTTCTCTGAGTTTCTTTGCAATGCATAAACTTTTTAAAATAATACCATTTATTCATTTACCTTTTTCTTTGGTTTTTGTTTTGGGGTAGTACCTGGTGGTGCTCATGTAATCCTGGCTCTGTGCTGAGACTTCAGGCCGGACAGTGCTCTGGAGACCATATGGGGTACTGGGGATTGTCTGGAGTATGTCACATTCAAGGCATATGTCATGTCTGCTGTGCTAGTTCTCCAACCCCTATTTACTTTTTTGTTGTTTTTGCCAGTGACATCATTTTGGTGCCCAGAAACATATACCTAGGAATCAGTTTAATAAAGGACGTGAAGGACTTAAACATGGAAAACTATAAATCAATAATGAATCAAATAAAAGAGGACGCCAAGAAATGTAAAAATATGCCATGTTCATTGACTGTAAGAACTACCATTGTCCAAATGACCCTCTCACCTAAAAGGATTGTATGGATTCAGAGAAATCCCCACTAAATTTCTGTTTGTGTTTACATTGATTAGCACTCTTTGTATCTCTTGTGCTCCAGTCTCCCTCTTTAAATTGGGGATATTTTCACCTAGTATATCTTCAACAAGATTTTGGAATTCCTATGACTCTGAAGTTGTTCCTACTAATATGGTCCACATTATTATATTCTCTCAATTTTTTCTCTGTCTCTATTTTGTTCTTTTGATTGGCTTATGTACTATATCTCCAAGGTCAGTGTTTTTATTTTTAGTTATCGACTCTATTTAGACTTGTTGAGACTTGTGATCTTTAATATCTTTTATTGCTTTTAAATTTATTTTATTTATTCATTTATATTTTATTACTAAGTCACCATGATTTACAAAGTTATTCATAGTAGAGTGAGTTTTAGGCATACAGTGTCCTAACACCAATCCTATAACCAGTGTTCACTTCCCTCCACCAATGTCATCAGGTTCCCTTCTGCCCTACATGCTTCCCTGACAGGTACATTTCTAAGTTTTCTTATTGTGGTTTAGGTCTCATGGTTATAGCATTGTTGACTCTGTTGTTTAGATATATTCATATGCCACACTCCTATATTACCAATGTACCCAGAGCCCCTAATCTCTCTCCCTGTGACCTCCTTTATGCCTCTTCTTACTTCCCCGGCAATACACAGGGGTTACTCCTGGCTCATGCACTCAGGAATTACTCCTAGTGGTGATCAGGGGACCATATGGGATGCTGGGATTCGAACCCAGGTCGGCCACATGCAAGACAAATGCCCTGCCCGCTGTGCTATCACTCGAGCCCTTTTCGAAGGTCTTTTACATAATTAAGCATTGCTTTTATAGTTCTGAACTCCTGGTGGCTTAAAAGGATATGATGTATTTGGGGATCTCTCTGGACTTTTGTCACCTTCTGTTTACATAGTTGAGTTCTTATATTTTATCCCTGTTTCTGGTGTCCATGACCAAGTAGGATTCATCTTGGGGATGCAAGGACTGTTTAATAACATTCACAAGTCAATCAATATAATATATCATATCAATAAAAGAAAAAGCAAACCTATATAATCATGTCAATAGATATAGAAAAAGCATTTGGCAAGATCCAGAACCTGTTCATGATTTTTTAAAAAAAAAAAGCTCAACAAAATGGGAGTTGAAGGAACTTTCCTCAGTATAGTCAAAGCCATCTACTACAAGCCCACAGCAAGCATTATTCACGATGGGGAAAAACTAAAAGCCTTCCCTCTAAGATCGGAGACAAGACAAGTTTGCCTACTCTCACCATTTCTGTTCAATAAAGTACTGGAAGCACTTGCCATAGCAGTTAGGGAAGGAAAAGATATTAAAGGCATCCAGGTAGGAAAAGAAGTCAAGCTCTCACTATTTTCAGATGACATGATACCATATTTAGAAAACCCTTAATGTCTCTACCAAAAAGCTCCTAGAAACAATAGATTTGTATAGGGGAGTGCCAGGTTACAAAAACAATACCCACAAGGCCATGGCTTTCCTATGTGCAAAAAATGAAAGAGAAGAAAGTGATATTAAAAAAACAATCGTATTCACAATTTTGCCTCAGAAAATTATTTACTTCAGAATCAGCTTAACTAAGGAGGTAAAGGACCTGTACAAAGAAAACTACAAAACGCTTCTTCAAGAAATAAATGAGCACACGAAGAAATGGAAATACATACCCTGCTCATGGATTGGGAGAATTAGCATTGTCAAAATGGCAGTGCTCCCTAAACCATTATTCAGACTCAATGCGATCCCTATTAGGATATCCAGGACATTTTTCAGAGAAATAGATCATCCTTGTTCGTGGTGTTTCATTGTCTGAGAGTTTGGACTACAAACACTCACTAATCCTCGGCTTCTTTTAACCCATGGTTGTAATTATTCCTGCTCTCTCCAGGACTCCTGATGTTCTGGACTGTGGACAGAATAGGAGCAGCACTGCATCTGCAAATCTTTGGAAGGAGGGTCCTAGGCCAGGGTGGGGTACATCCCTCTGGCTGCTGGTGTGACCCTAGGCTATTGGTGCATGGGGTGAAGCTCTTCATAAGAGTACTGAGCTACTGAAAAGCTTTATTATGTGCACACAAAACCAGGACTGCTGCTGTTCACAACTTATTTCCTTCTAATAGCAGGATAGTCTGTCATTTTGCTACCAGTTTTTCATAATCTAATTAGTTTTCCATAATCTAAATGTATAAATATAAATTTATAGATTCGTAGATGTATAAATCTCCACGCTGTTTTTTAAATAAGACTAAAGTTACAAGGTACTTTTTTAGTTAACAGACACACACTTGAATGTATATGTATCAGATTTTCTGTCACTAACATTGCTAATTTGCCTTTTTAAATATACCTTAAATATACCTTTAAGTATGTTTTAATAAGTAGAAATCACAAGCACCCACCACACATCATTATGCATAAAATTATAAAGAAGTGGATGTGGAAGTGCTATATTAAAATGTTTTATACCCAGTGGGAAACAATGATATTAACTGAATGTGTTGTACTTTGCTAAACATTTCAAAACAATAGACACTAATATGTAAGTAAATTCTCTGGCCTTAGAGGACTCACAATCTGGTGGAGGAAATAAGATAAACATAAAAGTGTCTGAGGTATGTACAGTACTTGAAGAGAGGCCGTAGACTCTAGACTTTCATAGGAGGGAAATACAGTTATCTTTCTACATATATTTTTGTTTAGGGGCCACACCCATCAGTGCTCAGGGCTTACTTCTTGCTCTGAAACTCAAGGAACAGTCCTGGCAAAGCGCAGGGGACTATATGGAATGTCTGGGATTAAATTGGGATCAACCATGCGCAAGGCAAGCACCCTACCCACTGCGCTATCTCTCTAGCTCCCTATATACTTTTTAAAAATTCAGAACGTATCCAGTAATTTTACCCAATCATTTATGTTATATGAATTATGAGAAGCAGAAGACTATTCATTTAGCATAATCAAGGAAAACTTAACATTTTAGGTGTTTACATAGTACTTACTGAAAAATTAAAATACCCTTCCTTTGGTGCCAATAGGAAGAGTGAGGAAAATTTATCCAAAATTTATCCAGTACTGCTTTATCCTGAATATAAGTTTATAGAAGGAAAATGGTTATTCATATTACTTTCTCCTGTTACTTTAAATGGTTTTGTGTCTTTTATCTGAGTGAGCATCTTAGATAGAAGCATTTTTTTTTTCAGTAAATGGATCAATGTACACTTCCAAAGCGACTTTTCCCATGTTTAGCAAATCTTTATGGACTTCCAGAATCACTAAGAGATTAAATATTATGCTATGTGCGCAAATAATAATATAAAACACTTTGCTCATGTAATATAAAAACAATGTTCAAACTTATAATTTTATTATGATTAATGAATATTTTATAGTTTTATTTTCATAAATTTTATTTTATGTGATATATTTTATAGCCCTGATTCAATGATAGATATTCATTAGTGATATTCTATAGCATGAAAAGAAAGAAAAAAATGCTGTCATCCATTTATCCAGTTATTTCTTAGCCAAGTTGTGTAATACCAAAATTATGACTTTGACATTGATAAATTTATATAGGTGATTTTGTCATGTTTAGATTTATGTGACCATCACCACAGATATATTATAGAAAACTGCCATTACCACAAGAATTCCTGGTCTTGTCTTCTTATAGTTATATGACACTTCCTCCCTTCTTTCCCACAGTGCCTGCCTTCCTCCCTCCCTCCCTCCCTCTCTTTCTTTCTTTATTTCTTCCTTTCTCTTTCTCCTTTCCTTTCTCTGCTCTCTCCTCCCCTCCTCTCTCCTCCCCCCCTCCCCAGCATCCCATCCCTTCCCCTCCCCTCCTTCCCCTTCATCCCCTCCACTCCCCTTTCTTCCTCTCTTCCTTTTGTTTTTTTATTTTTGGCCACACCCCCTTTTGACCACACCCACTTGTGCTCAGGTCTTTTTCCTGAGGCTGCACCGAAAGGGTCACTCCTGGCAGCCTCAGAAGAACTGTAGGTGGTGACTGGAGATTGAACCCAGGTCAGCCACATGAAAAGCAAGTGCCCTCCCCACTATAGTATGACTCCCACCCCTGTTATTCTTCTTTTATCTCAGTTATTTATCATTTTTGAGATTGTTATATAAAAGGAATCATGCACTATATAATCTTTTGAGACTGATTTTTTTCATTGCAATGTACTTTCCTTACATTAATGCATACATCAGGTTTGTTCCTCTTTATTCCCGAGTACTTTACAATAAGGTGTATTTCTTTTACCTCCTGGTTTATAATAATAAATACTCTGTTAATTTAGTAGATTTATTGCAGTTTGTTTTTTTTTACTATCAGACCACTTGTAATAATTTTATTCTTAGATTTGTAATATTTAGAAGCTTGTTTGAGCTGTGTCTTATTATGGACTTATCTTGATTGTTTTCTATTTAGATACATAAAACTTATTGAATATATAAGGTTCGGTCTTTCAAAAACTGGAAGTTTTTCTTCATTTAATTGTTTCATTGGTAGTTGCAGTAGATCATTTATTAAAATTTAACTTTATAGGGGCCGGAGCGATAGCACAGCGGGTAGGGCGTTTGCCTTGCACGCGGCCGACCCGGGTTCGATCCCCGGCATCCCATATGGTCCCCCAAGCATCGCCAGGAGTAATTCCTGAGTGCAAAGCCAAGAGTAACCCCTGAGCATCGCTGGGTGTGACCCAAAAAGCAAAAAAAAAAATTAACTTTATATCTTTCTCTTCTGGCTCTCCTATAAAATGAGTGTTAGAATCATTCACTATAGTTCATACATTCTTGAGGTTCTGTTCATATTTTTAATTCATAAATAGTTATAAGACCTAGAAAAAACAATATACCATGCATACAAAGGGAGATGTGTTATATGGAGGAATATTGGCAGTGTTTTAATGAGAAGAAAGTAGAGCCCATATTGTATGGGCTTCTGATCACGTTTTTATGATCTAATTTTTCTTCATATTGTGTAAATTTTGTGATCCTGCTTTCTACTTCACTGATTCCTTGTCTCCTCTATTGCTATTAAACTTGCTCATTTTATTTATAACATATATTTGCTGTATTTTCAAGTTTAAATTTTTCATTTGGCTCTTCTTTAAGTCTCTATGTGCTGAGGCTTTCTTTTTTTTTTGGGGGGGGGAAATCGAACCTGGGTTGGTCGAGTGCAAGGCAAGCACTTTCCCACTGTACTATCTCTTTGGCCCTTCTATTTACTGAGATTATTGTTTTTATCATGTTTGTAATATGTTTGGTAGCAGTTTGGGGCATTGGCTTTACTTTCAAATACTTCATTACTATTGAAAAACGGGGTTACAATAGTGTTTGTGAACAAAATTAATGCACTCCTTCCCAACCACCAGAATGCCATATATCTATCCTAGCTAACCACTTCCTCTACCACTCCCCAGCCTAATCTTTCTCTCTCCTCTAGTTGATAGCCTCAGTTCTGTTGTCAGAATTCAAGGTTTTATTTTTATTAGAAACTTTCTATTCCCTTGCTTAAATTCTTTATGTACATCATATGAGTAAGATCATATGACACGTTTTGTTTTGTTTTGTTTTGTTTAACTTGACACTCCAATTACAGCAAAAGGTAAGATTATTTCTTATAGCTGAGTAGAAGCTTTCTTATAGCATTGTGTATATATACCATTACTCATTTTTCTACTCATCTGTCATTGGACACTTTGGTTGTTTCCACATCTTGACTCTTGTAAATAGTTGCATAGTGGATATATATGTGCATATAGCATTTCAAGCTAATACTTTAGTGTTCCGGGGATAAACAGGAAGTGGAACCACTGTGTCTTCTGTGAGTTTGAGAAGTCACCATACCATTTTCCCTAAAGGTTTTACCAGGTAATGAGATTCCCATCAGTAGTGAATAAGGATCCTTTCTTTTAACTTTTTTTTTATTTGAAGCATCAATCATGATTTTCAATACTGCTGTGACAGAAATTTATGCATATACCTTTCCAACACCACACCCTCCACCAGTGTCTACTTCCATCCCCATTCTCTCAGGGTCCCTCCCCAACCCTATTCTTCCCTCCCACCCATAGTAAAATTAATTCTGTAAATCAGTTCTCAGGTTTTGCTATCTTTGACCATTTGTTATTTCCATACCATGTTTCTTTATAGCCTGAATATGAGAGCTCTTTCTACCCTTGACCTTCTAGCTGTTTTCACTCAGCTTAATAGCCTCCAGTTCCGAGCAAGTAGTGGCAAATTGAGTGATTTGGTTTTTTGTATTGCTGATTAGTATTCCATTGTGTATATGTACCACTTTTTTAATCTAGTCATCTGTTCCTGGACAGTTTGTTTACAAATTTGAGTAGGGCTTCAGTGAACATTGGCATGCAGAGGTCTTTTTAAAACAGTGTTTTGGGGAACTGGAGAGATGGTACAGCAGGTCGGATGTTTGCCTTGCACACCACTACCGGGTTCAATTCCCCGCATCCCCATATTATCCCCTGAGCACCTCCAGTTGTAATTCCTGAGGACAGATTCAGGAGTGACTGCTGAGCATTGCCAGATGTGTCAAGAAACCAGAAACTGTCTTTTAGGCCCTTCGGGGTAGATGCTAAGAACATAAGAAAGCGTGTTGGCTGGTTGCTTCCACTCCTTTGGTTATAGGACATGTCATTAGTGTCAGATGTTATCTCATTATTGTTTTTATTTACATTTTCCTTATAATTGGTTATGATAAATACTCTTTCACAAGCCTGTTGGCCACCTCTATATCTTTGAGGAAATGTTTGTTCTTCTCTTTATAAACTGCTTTGTTGATGTTCAGTTTTTTTTTATTACTTTATGTATCATGGGTGTTAGCCCTTTGTCAGTTATGTGGTGTGCAAATTCCTTTGTCAATTCATAAGCATGTCTTTTGCTTTTAGCTGTCATATATTTCACAGTGCAGAAGGTTTTTTTTTAGTTTGATGTAGTTCCATGTATTTTAATTTTTTCTCTTTTCCAATGGGACTGAATCATTAGATCAGATTGGTAAGATCTGTATCATGGAGGACTCTGCCAGTATATATGTCAGTGTATTTTATGGACTTGGGTCTAATACTGAGATGTTTAATCTATTTTTGATTAATTTTGGCATATGGTGTGAGATAGTAGTCTCCCTCCCTTCTTCCTCCCTCCCTCCATCTCTCCCTCCCTCCCTTCCTTCCTTACTGCATTACTTCCTTCCTTCCTTATTGCATTCCTTCCTTCCTTCCTTCCTTCCTTCCTTCCTTCCTTCCTTCCTTCCTTCCTTCCTTCCTTCCTTCCTTCCTTCCTTCCTTCTTTTCTTCCTTCCTTTCCCCTCTCCTTCACCTCCCCTCCCCTTCCCTTCCTTATCCTTCTCTGTGTTTTCCTTCCCTTCCCTTCCTTCTACCCCTTCCCCTCCTTTTCTCCCCTTCCACTTCCCCTTTCCCTTTCCCTTCTCATTTTTTACCTTTTTTTTCCCAGTTACAAGTAATGAGGGCTTTCTCTACTGCACTTAATGAATATAATTATTTTGTTAAATAACCAGTCACACATATTAGGTATTGCATCTAAGATTTCAACTCTAACCCATTGGTTTAAGAGTCTGCTTTTAATGTTTTAGGTATGGTACATTTTAATAAAATTTAAATCAGGTATTACCATGTCTCCCATAACCTTTCTTAGAATTTTGATTTGGTTATTTGAAGAATATATGGTTCTATAAAAATTCTTGGAGCATTAGTTCTAAATACTGAAGAATGCCATCAGAACTTTCATAGGGATTATGTTCAGTCAGTTTCATACTTCAATAGGATAGTCATTTTAATAATCTTAATTATTCCAGCCAATGAACATGAAGTATTTTTGCCTTTGTCTATTTACTTTAGTTATAATTTTCTATGTATGCATTAAAAAAATTGATTCCTAGGAATTTAGTGTTGTGACATAATTTTTAGTTTTTATAATTCGTTTCTCTTCTAGCTTATTGTTTGCATATCATTGTTTGCATAGATAATCATATCTTGATTTTGTAGTTATATTTATTGTGTCACCATATTAAAAATTGCTGAGGTCTTTTGAATCCTGCATTAACTTATTTTCCAATTTTTATGTATTTTCTTTTATTTTCCTGCCTATTTGCTGTGTCTAAAACTTTCCACTTTGTTGAATAATACTTGTGAAAGTGAACATTGTACCATTGATCCTGATCTTAGAGGGGAGGCATTCAATTTTTTACCATTAAGTCTGATATTACCTGTTCCTTTGCTCTATGTGCCTATATTATATAGAGTTTCTTCATTTTTGAGTTTTGTTTTAGGGCCACAACTGGTGGTGCTCTGGCTTTTAACCTGTCTCTGTGGTCAGGGAATTTCTCGAGGTGGGGCTCAGGTGACCATATGGGGCGTTAATGACTGAAATCAGGCCAATCTCATGCAAGCAAACATGATAAACACTATGCTGTCTCTCCACCCTTGATATAAATTCCTTGTATCCCTCTTTTGTTAAGAACTTCTATCATAAATTAGTCAAAAGATTTCTTTGCATCTTTTGGTATAATCATATAAACTTTTCCCTTTTTTTTAATGACTAAATTCATTATGTTTTAATGAGAGACCAAGTTGCCATTAGAGAGAAAATTATTCACAATGAGTGTATAATGTAAAGGTAAAAGACGCCCCATTAAAAATGGATTAAGATATCACTGTATAACTATCACTGTCATCCCATTGATCATTCATTTGCTTGAGCGGGCGCCAGTAACGTCCATCCGTCCTAGCCCTGAGATTTTAGCAGCCTCTCTTTACTCGTTATTCCTAGCGGGTGCTGCATTGGAGGCTCTTTCATGGTGAGGGGAATGAGACCCATCATTGTTACTGTATTTGGCATATCGAATATGCCACAGAGAGCTTGCCAGGCTCTGCCATGTGGGCAGGATGCTCTCGGTACCTTGCCAGGTTCTCTGAGAGGGAGAACTAGGCTATGAGAAGTCACTTCAGGGAGTTTTGTTTTGTAGTCTCTGGATCTTGGCCATTGATGGGATTACAGGGTGCCGGGGGCAGTTTGTGGGTGTGGCTTCAAGACTACTGGAAAATGGGGCATCTGGGCGGAGGTGGCCCATTCCCAATCTGAGCAGCCTTGGAGATCTCAGCCCCAGGTCCCTCACACCTGGGTTCCTTTGCTGGTTCCTTCATGCGTGAGGTTCATCCAAACATGTGGAGAGTGGCCTTGACCATGGCTGTGGCTGGGTTCCAGAGGTCTTCGGCTGCCAGGGCTCTGCTCGGGACAGGGAAGGAAACTCAACCCGATCCCCTCCAAGGGGCCCCGGTGAAGACAGCCAGGCACAGGAGCAAGAGACTCTTCGTCACTCTCGTCTGGGAGCTTTGTTTTACAGTCTCTTTCCCCTCCTGGGCGGGCATGGGGTCGCGGCTTGGTTCTCAGGCTGGAGACATTCTGCAAGTAGCTGCCCATCTTGAATTTGGTTCAGCTGGGTCTGGATTCACGCTCGTGCAGCTGCGGAGGAGCCGCACGTGTGTGCAGCCCCTGGGGTCACATCTCAACAGCGGTAGGAGGGGCCGGTGCCTCCCACCTTCCCAAGAGCACCCTCGCGTCCTTTTGCTGCAGTTTTTGTCGTATAATCCCATCTGTGGTCGTCATAATATGGCGTCCCCACGCCCTTCATCCCCGGGAAGGGACAGGCGAGAGAGAGAAATACCTTTCCCCTCCCGGGCGGGCTTGGGGTCGCGGCTTGGTTCTCAGGCTGGAGACACTCTGCAAGGAGCTGCCCATGTTGAAAGTGGTTCAGCTGGGTCTGGATTCACGCTCGTGCAGCTGCGGAGGAGCCGCCTTCCCTTTTTTTTTTTTTTTGAATAACCATGAAATACAGAGTTACAAAGCTGTTCACAGCTGGGTCTCAGTC
The DNA here is from genome assembly GCF_027595985.1 of Sorex araneus. Lineage (NCBI taxonomy): Eukaryota > Metazoa > Chordata > Mammalia > Eulipotyphla > Soricidae > Sorex > Sorex araneus. Next base: position 131,519,169 of record NC_073313.1, read on the forward strand.
ATAGAGTATTCTAGCACCCATCACTCCGCCAGAGTACATTTCCCAACAGCAGTGTCCCTGTTGTGTGAATGTTCGTTCAGTTGGAGACATTGTGTTAAGAACACAAGAGAAATGTTTGTCATGGAAGGCCCAGGTTCTCTCAGACCTGTGACAAAGGTAGAGAGCCCCCATATCTTTCATTGATCATGGCACCTCTAAAGGGTGCAATACAGTAACATCATCAAAAGCATCAAAAGAAGTTACAGAAAGAACATTGAGGCAGAAAAACATTTATTATTTCCGTGTATCCACAGGCCAGTGCATGTTGCCCTAAGGAAAGAGATACAAAACCAAAAAGAAACCTTTCTTGGGTTTGCATCCCAAAGACAAACTGGGCCACCTGAAATTTACATCCCAAAGACTAGGGTGGGCCAGAGCCTGGAATCTACATGTCAAAGATCAGGCAGGGCTTCTGTGAGAAAAGGAAAAGGTGACTCTCTGAATATAATGAAATTTATGAACTTATTTGCTGAAGGCAGCTTAAAGGAAAAAGATGTTCAGCTTCATCCAAACCAGTCAGGACACATGAGAAATCTCACCCATTTTTATGGGTCCCTTATGTTCCTGCACGTTGTACGGTACAGTCTACATGGGCTCATCCTAATAGCTCAGTCCAGCCTCAACATGTCCCCAGTTTCCCTCCCGACACCCTCCCCCCAGCCTGTCTCTATGGCAGGCACTTTCCTTCTTTATCTTTCTTACTTGCCCTCTATTTCCGTGTCTCTCTCTCCTTTTGGGGCATTATGGTGTGCAATGCAGGCACTTCAAGTTTATCATGTTTATTCTTTTACCTATTTTCAGCACACAGTTCTTACACAGAGTGATCATTTCCATCTATATTTGTCATAGTACTCTCTTCTCTATTGCAACTGCCTTCTCCCCAGCACTTGAGTCAAGCGTCCAATCACGGACCAATCCTCTTGGCCCTTGTTTCTACTATCCTTGAGTATTAGCCTCATATTATGTTGTTTTTTTTTATATCTCACAAATAAGTCCAGTCATTCTATATCTGTCCCTCCCTTTCTGATTCATTTCACTCAGCATGATGCTTTCCATGTCCAATCATTTATAAGCAAATTTCATAACTACATTTTACTAACAGCTGCATAGTACTCCATTGTGTAGATGTGCCATAGTTTCTTTAATCAGTTATCTGTTTTCGGACACTCTGGTTGTTTACAGATTCTGGCTATTGTGATATTGTGAATAGTGCTGCAATCAACATAGAAGTTCAGATGATGTTTCTGCTGTGTGTTTTTGGCCCCCTGGGTACGTTTTCAGAAGTTGTAATGTTGAGTCATATGGAAGCTCTATTTCTACCTTTTTGAGGAATGCCCATATTGTTTTCTAGAAAGGCTGGAGAAGTCACCATTCCCACCAAAAATGAAGGAGAGTCCCTTGCTCCCCGCCTCCACGCTAACACTAGTTTTTCTTGTTCTTTTTAATATGTCCCAGTCTTTTGTGGTGTGAGAGGATATTTCATTGTTGCTTTGATTTGCATCTCCCTGATGATAAGTGATGTAGAGCATTTTTCATGTGTCTTTTGGCCATTTTTATTTCTTCTTTTAGGAAGTTTCCGTTCTTTCCTTCTCCCAGTTTTTGATGGGGTTGGAGGTTTTATTCTTGTTTAAGTTCTGTCAGGTCCTTATATATCATGGATATTAACCCTTTAACAGATGAGTGTTGCATGAAAAATTTTTACCCATCTGTGTGCTGTCTTTCTGTCCTGGTCACTATTTCTTTTGAGGTGCAGAAGCTTCCTATTAGGTTATCTTTGCTTCCACCTGCTTGGTCACCGGTGTTTCATCAGTGTCATGAAAGTTTCTGCCCTCATTTTTCTCTATGTACTTAAGGACTCAGGTTTGATATTGAGGTCTTTAACCCATTTTGATCTGACTTGTCCTTAACATTAGATAGAGGTCTGAGTTCATATTTTTTGCATTTAGCTTCCCAGTTTTCCCAGAACCACTTGTTGAAGAGACTTTCCTTGTTCCACTTCACATTTCTTGCTTTTTTTATCAAAGATTAGGTGAACATATGTTTGATTGTTGGTGTCCGGATATTCAACTCTATGCCATTGATCTGCAGGTCTATCTTTATTTCAGTACCATGCTGTATTGATTACTACCACTTTGTAGTACAGTTTGAAGTTGGGGAAGGTGATGCCTCCCATCATCTCTTTCCCATGGTTTGCTTTATCTATTCATGGAGAGTTATTCTTCAATATGAATTTTAACAGTGTTTGATCTATTTCTTTGAAAAATGTGATGAGTATTCTTACAGGGACTGCATTGAATCTATACAGTGCTTTGGGGAGTTTAGTTATTAGCAGTGTGAATTCTCTCATTCCCAGTGCAGGGAATATGTTTCCATTTCATCCTGTCCTCTTTTTATTTCTTGAAGTAGTGTTTTGTAATTTTTCTTTTTCTTTTTTGTACTGGACTGGAGCGATAGCACAGCAGGTTTGCCTTGCACGCAGCCAACCCAGTTCAATTCCTCTGTCCCTCTCGGAGAGCCCGCCAAGCTACCAAGAGTATCCCGCCCACACTGCAGAGCCTTGCAAGCTATCTGTGGTGTATTCAATATGCCAAAACCAGTAACAGCAAGTCTCACAATGGACACGTTACTGGTGCCCGCTTGAGCAAATTGATGAACAACAGGACGACGACAGTGCTACTGTGCTGTGTGGTATCCATTTGAATTTCTCTCCTTTTATTTATGTTCCAAGTTTTCTCTCTGTTTTGTTTGTTTTGTGACTCTGGCTGACATTTTGTCCTCTTATGTTGTCAAGAAGCCAGGTTTTATTTTCATTCATCTTTTGTACTTTTTATTCCTACATTGTTGATTTATGCTCTAATTTTATTATTTTCTTCCTTCTACTTACTTTGGGTTTAACATATATTTTTCTTTTTCTAGTTTATTATATTGTGTAGATTGTGAGTTTAGGTTATTTTTAGAACCTTTACTTGTTTCTCAGGGAAAATTTTTCTTGCTATGAAGATCCGTTTTTCTGTTTCCCATATGTTGTATTAATTAATGTCTTCATTCTTGTTTTTTCCAAGGAATCATTTTATCATTGGAATTCCTCTTTTACTTAATGATTATTCATTAATATGCTGTTTATTTTTCAAAAGTTTGAGTTTTTTCCAGTTTTCTTTTGTGGTTTATATCTACCTTAAAGCAATATTGTCTGAAAAATTACTTGATACAATTTTATCTTACTGATTTTATGCTCACTTCTCTGTGTCCTATCATAAATTTTTTTTATTTATTTAAACACTATGGTTTACAAAGTTGTTCATAGTATAGTTGTTACAGGCTTTTGATATTCTAATGTCAATCCCACCACCTGAGTGCTCTTCCCTCCATCAGTGTCCACATTTTTTCACCCACCCCCCAAGTCTTAGCAGGCACAAAATTTGTTTTATATTGCTTATTAGAACCAAATGTCTAAATAATTTATCAAAAATACTTCAGTAAAAGAAAATCTGTTATATCTCAACACAAAGTTGTTAAGTCTTTTGAGTATTTACTAAGCTATTCGTTGGTAGTTGAGCCTTCTGTGTTATGTATTTTTTTTGTTGAGTTTAGTTGGCTTCTCTGTTACTCTTTCATCTAAATTGGTGTGTTCCTACTGAAATTTTAGCACTGTGGAATTTAGAGGTGTCACACAGTCCAGAAAGTTCAGGATCTGTAGAACTCGGATAAGTCTGTAGAGAGACTTAATGAAGCCATGGAATTGGGTTGTTGGAGTGGAAACAGCAGTGGGGTGCAGGTGCGACTGCTGGGGCTTCAGCAGGATAGGGACTCAATTCAATCCCTGCCCAATGGTGCCCCAGAGTTTTCAACCTGGTGAGTGGTGTGTCCATGAATTTCATCTGCTGGGCTTTCATCTCCTCGGAGATTTAATTTGTGCATCTGAAGAGCAGACCCAGTGGCTGAGTCAGTGTGGTAGTGGATATGGAAGGTGGGCCTAGCTTTGCATGCATGAAGGATGTGCACTTGGCTCTTGATGAGTGGACAGACTTCCTAAATACAAATGCAGGTGTATTGAGCTCATTTCTTCCTTTGATTCTTTAATTCTTCTGTTTAATTATTGATTTTTTGGCCTGGTTCAGTGGTAGGAAGAATGTGAAATAGCTCTTACTACTGTTGTGTTGCAGTCTATATGTTTACTTCAGGCCCGTTAGTAGTTGCTTTATATATTATGATGCTCCTTCATTTCTTGCACTGTTAATACTAAATATTCTTGATGTATAGGTCCCTTTATCAGTTTATAATGTATACACCTCCATCTCTTGTTAGACTTTAGTATGAAGTCTAAATTGTCTAATTATGGGTATTCCAACCTATTGAGGTTATGTTTTCCCTCTTTTGGTCGTTTTCCTTTGAATCCATTTTTATCATCAATCACAGTTTAAGTGTGCATTTTACAAGCAGAATGCTCTCAAGTCATTCTCTTTTCCACCAACATGTTCCTGCTATTCATCTCAAGTAATTCATATTTCCTTTTCTTAATTTTCATTTTTTTTAAAATTACAAATTTTCAAACTTTCATGTTTGAATTTCAGTAATACAATGATCAAACACCCATCCCTCCACCAGTGCACATTTTCAACCACCAATGTACCCAGTATATCCCCCTTTCCAGCCCTTCCCCTGCCTCCATTGCAGACAATTTCTCCCATACTCTCTCTCTACTTTGGGGCATTATGGGTTTGCAATAGATACTGAGAGGTTATCATGTTTGATCCTTTATCAACTTTCAGCACACATCTCCCATATTCCCTCTTAAGGTCTTGTTTTTCTTTCCTTTTCTTTTTTCCTTCTTTAGTTTTGGATGTTTTACAGTATCCTATTTTAAAACATGTTGATTTGTCTTTTGGCCTCATCAAGTCTACTATTGAGTTTGTCTATTGTATTTTAAGTCCAACTGTATTCTCTAGATGCATGGTTTTTGTTTGAAACTTTATTATTTTTTGTCCCTGTCGAATCTCTCATTTTGTGCATCCATTGTTTTTCTAATTTCAGTAAACATCAGTATGACAATCCTCTTCAGGTAATTTGCTTAGTTATTTTGTGTTAGGATTTCTGTGCCTTCCTCCCCCTGAATTTTCCTTTATCATTGTGATAGGATAAGATCCTATGCTTTAGTGTGTTTGATGCTCTCTACTTATAACTGTGGAATAAACTAATGAGTTTCTTTCTCTAATGTGATGTTCTGTGTTAGCATTGAAAGTTGCAGAGTAATAGTTTAAGACTGTAACCTTGGATGCTTTGTTTTCTAGTTTTCACAGACTTGAATCCTTGGCACCAAATAGTGTCCCTATAACCTAAAAACCAGAATGGGGTGGGGTCCCAAGGACTCAGTCTACAGAGACTTTGTTTTCCTAGGTTGGGAGCAAGGGTTTATTAGAATACAGTGCCAGAAGCACTGTGTTGTAGTTGCTTGAGCTTTGGATTGAGGAGGGACTTGCACTTACTAGGTTGGTGGCTAATTCCACCTTTAGAGCTTCCCCAGATAAGCCTCGCTGTGACTGTCCCTAAATTCTAACCTATTTCTAATCTTCTCAGATTCTGTAAGCAGTGATTTTCCCTTGATTCCATAAACCCATGGACTCAAGAAGTCACCAGATGTACTGCTCTTGTATAGTACATCTGGGGAATTCTTTGATCCTTTTTATTATGGAGACTTTGTTTCTCTAATGTTCAGTACTTTTTCAAAGAAAATTGCTCCAATGCAAATGCAGTCCTCTTTGCTTATTGGGACAAGAAAACTCCAGATTTCTTATAGTACATAGTTTTGTACCACCCTTCTAATGATATTTTTGATCATGTTGATACATTTTAAAGCATCTATGTGTTTCTTAGGTATATCTAAATAATTTTCTTAGGTCTGGGGTTGGGGGTTGCAGAAAGGAAGAAACAGAATCCAGGAATAGAATCAGGCTGGAAAGAGAGTGCTCCTTGGCGAATCTCACAAGCCTCTAGAGAGGCGAATGAAGATCAGGCCAGCCTGTGTTTTAGGGTGTGTTTAAATTAAAAATAAAGGAGACCTCGGGCAGAGATTCGTTAGCTAGCACCAAGGTCAGGTAGGTAGTCTTTTATTGTGGGCTCCAGGGTTTCCAGAGATGAGAAATCCCCAGGATGGTTCTGTGGTTTCATAAGCTGCATATTTTGGTCTCAAGGTGTTCTTCTCTGGGCTGACCCAATAGTCCACTGTTTTGTACCACCCTCCTGATGATATTTTTTATTATTTTGAATTATATAGATTATATAGCCTTTATTATCTATGAATACTTATTGAACTCCTACTGTTAGTAAAGGTTATATTTGACAAGGAAAAGAAAAACTTATTCTAAGCATGCTCATACAATGTACTGAAAAAAGTTATGAAGTGCAATTAACCAATTTTGAAAGTAGTGTGATTTCAAAAAGTTCATACAGTCAGCAGGATTCCTAATTGACGATAAAGTAAGTAAATTGAGATTAAGGGAGTGACTCAGGAAACCCAGCAAGTGCTGGAAGAAAATATTTGTTAATATCTTAAATTCTTAAATTTGTAGGTATATAAGCAGAATCAGGTATTAGATTTGATTATGAATTATTAGCTCTCCAAGATCTGCTATTAAAATCATGAAATCTAAACTGTCACTTCCCTACTAAAATATTTGGGGAAATAATTACTCTAGTGTTATCTTCTATGTATACTGTTTGAAAGTTGTTTGGCCACTAAGATTTTTCTTATATGGAATTTGAGATTTTTTAGTTCGGAATAAGTTTGGTTAGCTATGGAACCTTTTAAAATAATTATACCGTACATTCTACAATGCCTTAATGAGTAGGTATTGTCACATTCATCATCACACAGGAATTGCATTAGAATATTACTTTCTAGGGGCTGGAAAAGTAGTAGAGGGGTTAAGGCACTTGCCTTGCATGCAGCCAACCTGATTCAAATCCCTAGCACAGAATATGGTCCCCTGAGCACCACCAGGAGTGACTTCTGAGCACAAAAACCATGCCCTAGTATATGCAGCCAAGAAGAAATGAAACAAGAACAAATACCACTTTATATAGTGGACCCGATAAAAATACACTTTATTTTAGTTTCTGTCTTCATGAAGAGTTCCTTAATCTATGCTAAATGTTTTTCAGAGAAGTTCAATGTGTAATAAATTTTTTGAGATTATGTAGCTTACAATGCTCTTAATATGTATTCCTACACCACATCCATCACCAGAGTAACCATCTCCTTCCACCAAGGGTCCCAAGACCCCACAAGTCAACTGTGTAGATCAGTTCTCCCATGATGTTGCCATTGGACGTCTGTTGTTACCTCACTGTGTATATTAAAGTACCATATATGAAGAGACATTTCAATATCTGTCCCTTTCCTTCAGAGTGACTTCATTCAGCAGGATATTATCTAGTTCTGTCCATGTTGCTGCAAATTACATGATTTTTGATAAGTTTTAATAATGAGAATCCGTTTCTGATTCTGGCTATCATGATCAATCTTAAACTATCCTCCTATTTTTAAATAAAAATCTAGTAGTCTAAGAGACTGAACACAATGGCCACTCAACACCTTTATTGCAAACCACAACACCTAATCAGAGAGAGAGAACAAAAGGGAATACCCTGCCATAGTGGCAGTGTGGGGTGGGGGGAGACGGGACTGGGGAGAGGGGGGAGGGATGTTTGGTTTACTGGTGGTGGAGAATGGGCACTGGTGAAGGGATGGGTTATCAAACTTTGTAAGGGAGAAACATGAGCACAAAAATGTATAAATCTGTAACTGTACCCTCACGTTGACTCACTAATTAAAAATAAACTATTAATTTAAAAAAATAAAAAATATATACATATAAAAAAATCTAGTAGTCTAAATTAAACTTTTGATGTTTTAGGAAAATGAATATATCAGTACTTACATTGTTCTCTAATGTATTTTAATATATTCAGTCCCACCCCATGCTTTTTTCCAAACAATAAGAATTTCCTTCATTTATTGATTCCTTTAGTATTTTCTTTGAGTGAAGATAACTTTTCATCCCCAGTCTACTTTTGAATGTAGATCTTTAGGAATTCTAAATACCAATAGTGTGCCAAAAATGGTTTTATACAGAATTTTATTTATTCTTAATGGTAAATCATATGTAATGGATTCTTCCATCTGATGGATCTGAAGTGTGTTTATGCAAATTAGCATTCTGCTTTCAGTCTTGTTTTATTAAATGAGCCACAACTCTTTCTTTGATTGTAATGTGTTCTCTTAGCTTTGGTCAACTTACATAGTGTATTGTTATGCCCCTTAAATTCCTTGAAGTTAGAATAACTTTTGTAGCTCTCTGTTCTGCTTGTCACCAGCTTAATATCTTAGAAATGAGCACACAGTGAAATGGGTAAAAAGCAAGAACTCAAAACACTGTTTCTTTTTTAAAATTTCTAAACAGATTTGGTCCATTTGACCTGTGTGTCTTCGAAAACAGCAAGAGAAGATTTAGAACCAGTTGTTCAGAAGTTATTTGCTCCATATGCTGAAGTAGAAATAGGTAAGAACAGTTTCCCTCCCCCCACCCTCCCCCAATCTACCTCTTTGGCAGACACTTTTCTTTTCTCCCTCTCTCTCACTCCCTGTCTCCCTCTCTCTCTCTCTCTCTCTCTCTGTGTCTCTCTCTCTCTGTCTCTCCCCCGTCTCCTTCTCTCTCTCCCTCTCTCCTTCCTTCCCTCTCTCCCTCTCCCTCTCTCTCTCCCTCCTTCCCTCTCTCCCTCTCTCTCTCTCTCTCTCTCTCTCTCTCTCTCTCCCCCCCCTTCCCCTTGGTTTATAGTACAAATACTGAGAGAGATTATCATGTTTCTTTACCTATTTTCAGCACTCAGTTCTTATCCAGAGTGATCATTTCCAACTGTCTTTGTCACAGTGATCCCTTCTCTATCCCAACTGCCTTCTCCCCCAGCACTTGAGGCTTCCAGCATCACCACAGCTTTTAAAACACCAAATAAAGTTTATTACCATTACCTGTCATTTTCTACTTCTAGTTCCTCCAAGGCTCCCAAAAGTGTGTCTTTTCCCTTTGTCTATAGATTTGCCTGTTTTGGACATTTCATAATCATATACATACATACACATAATATAATATTTAGCTTTATGAAACAAAATACTTTATCCTAAATTTTTATTTCATAGGCATAGTTTAAGATTATGTGATTAAAAACACATTGCTAAGGCTTCAGAGTAGTATAAGAAATCCAAGGGGAGAAGACAGATTTTAATCTAATTTTTGATGTCTAAATTATTTAAATTCTAACTTGTCTTTGGTTAGACTGAAAAGCTATCGTTGTTTAAAATGCCAAATACATGTATAGAAGTATACATTTACAAATTTATTAATTAACTTCATACAAAGCTAAAATTTACTATGCTACATCAGGACTTTGTTAGAAGTTGACTGTTACAGTAATTGACAAATATATTGTACTTTAGACATAGGTAAAATTTTGCCTGTCTTTTAGAAAATGAAGAAGTAGAAAAACCAAGACTTCTGTGGGCTGTTTACTTTAATATGAGAGATTCTTCAGACGTTAGCAGGAACTCCTACAATGATTTACCACCCAATGTTTATGTCTGCTCTGGCCCCGACTGTGGTTTAGGAAATGATCCTGCAGTCAAGCAGGTAAGAATTTTTTTTAAATTTTATTTTATTGAATCACCATGTGGAAAATTACAATGCTTTCAGGCTTAAGTCTTAGTCATACAGTGCTGAAACAACCATCCCTTCACCAGTGCCCATATCCCACCACCGAAGACAAAAAAAAAAAAAACACAGTACACCTCCCATCCTGCCCACCCCGCCTTGTAACTGATAAATTTCACTTTACTTTCTATTTACTTTGGTTACATTCAATATTTCAACACAAACCTCACCATTATTGTTAGGAGTACCCCACTAGAGTCAGACCTGTTGTGAAGAGAAATGTATTTGTATTTCTGTACTTTAACCAACTAAGTCCAGGGAGATTTCTTCCGGATATTGGATCATTGCAAGCTTGTAAACCCCATCTGTGGCCGTCATAATATGGCGGTCCCCACGCCCTTCATCCCCGGGAAGGGACAGGCGAGAGAGAGAAATACCTTTCCCCTCCCGGGCGGGCATGGGGTCGCGGCTTAGTTCTCTGGCTGGAGACAATCTGCAAGGAGCTGCCCATGTTGAAGTTGGTTCAGCTGGGTCTGGATTCACACTCGTGCAGCTGCGGAGGAGCCGCATGCGCGTGCGGCCCCCGGGGTCACATCTCGGCAGCGGTAGGTAAGAATTTTTTTATTGTGGTTTCTCATTCTGTGTCAGTTTGGTTTATCAGAAAGTGAATTGGTTTTTACTCTAAGAGGTGAAGTAAAATACAAGTAGAAAAGCTTTTCTCTTATTTTTTTTTTCATTTTAATTTTACTTATTTATTTATTTTACAAAGCTGTTCATGATTGGATTTCAGTCATACAGTATACCAACACCGATCCCTCTACCAGTGTACACAGTGTACATTTTTCAGCACCAGTGTCCCCAGGTTCTCTTCTCTTCTCTCTCTCCTCTCTCTCTCTCTCTCTCTCTCTCTCTCTCTCTCTCTCTCTCTCTCTCCCCCCCCTCCCCCTCTCTCTCATTTTCAATATTGATACTGAAAAGTTATCCAGAATATCTCTTTACACATTTTTTTTTAAAGAAATATTTTATTGAACCACCGTGAAAACAAAAAAAATACAAAGCTTTCAGGTTTAAGTCACAGTCAAATACTGATTAAACCACCATCCCTTCACCAGTGCACCCGTTCCACCACCAAGAACCCCAATACACCCCCCTCCCACCCCTCCCCCCATCTAAGTAGCTGATGATATTCCCATTATTCTCTCTATATATTGAGTACATTTCATATTTCCATACAGAACTCACTATTGTTGATTGGAAATTTTCCCCAACAATCAGGCCTGCTGAATAGGCATCATCTAATAATTTCTCTTCATTGGTAAGAGTGAAGACTTTGAGTCTGCGCGGTTTTGGGATTCTAATATTTTAGCTCAGTTCACAGTCAAAATGGATGGCTGCAAGAATCTGCTCTGGTGCCAAAATGGGTTAGGAGACCTCAGGATCACAGTCAGTAGGCGGGAGGCTCTGCTTCTCGTGCCGCGGCTCTTGGTTATCTCTTTACACATTTTAACACTCAGATCTTGTCCAGCGTGATCATTCCCGGCTATTATTATCATAACAGTCTCTTCTCTATCTTACCTACCCTCAGCCCCACACAATCATTAGTTCCAGTCTTCCTAACCCCTGTTTTCCCTAGCCACGAATATTATTCTTCTGCTATACTATATATATGTATATATGTGTATGTATAAGTATATTTATATACCATACTGTAATGTTACTTATCCTTATGCATATTCTTCATATGTGTAATTTTTATTTACTTTTTGGGCTACAGTGTTCAGGGCTTACTTCTAACTCTGCACTCAGGGATCACTCCTGGCGATTCTCAGGAAACTATATGTGGTGCTGGGGATCAAACCTAGGTAGTTTGCATCCAAGGCAAGTGTCCTTCCCAGTGTAGCATTGCTCAGACCCCTTATTTTTTGTTTTTGTTGAGGTAGCATTAATTTGTAACACTAAATGTTTATGTATTATGGTTATACTATTAGTTACCGTACCACACTCACCGTTAACATGCAGTTTTTCTCCAGCACTGGTCATAGGATCCTTCAAATAAACTCCCCCACCGGGTAAACCTCAATTCTGTCCTCAGAGTTGATAGACATTGTTTTAGTAGGAAATTTTTGTACTCTTGCTTTATTTCTTCGTATATCACATATGAGTAAGATCATCTGGTATTTTTCTCTCTCTCTGACTTACTTCCTTAGCATGACAGTTTCCAGTTTCATCCATGCTATAGCAAATAATAAGATAACATCTTTTTTAAAAAATAAATACTAGTCCATTGTGGAAATAGTATTAGTCCATTGTGGAGATAGACTGCTCTTCTTTAAGCACTCATCTGATATTAGAAATTTTGAATTATTTTCAGATCTAAGCTATTATAAAAAGCAATGTAAAAAGCAATACCAAAAAAAGTAATACAGTGAATACTGGTATGCTTCCACATTTTTTTCAAATTTGTTTTTGTGTGCTTTTAGTTATATACTAAATAGAATTGCAGGGTCATATGGTAATTTTATTTTTAATTATTTCAGAAGACTTCCTACTGATTTCTGTAGAGGGTAAACAATTTTATATTCTCACCAAATATGAATGAGGTTTCTTTTTCTCCATAGCCTCATCAGCATTTATTTTTGGCCTTTTGATATAGGCTATTCTCACTGGTGTGAGGTGGTCTCATGCTCTTTTGATTTTCATTTCCCTGGTAGTCAGTGAAACTGAGTATTTGTTTCCTGTAACTACTGGCCATCTTATGCCTTCATTGAAGAAATTTCTGTTGATTCCATCTGTATTTGATGTGATTGTTGGTTTTTTTTTTTTCTGTCAGTATTTTCAGGTGCTTTATATCTCTTGGGTATTAGCTATTAGTGAGATGTATAGTGTGCAAATATTTTTTTCTCACTCAGCAGGATCTGTTTTAACTTTAGCAATAGTTTGACAGTACAGAAGCATTTAGTTTGACGTAATAACATTTATTGTGCTCTTATTTTTCTTGTCAGTGAAGTTAAATGACTAAAAACACTACTGAATCCCTAGATTAAATTCCTCTTGGAAAAAAAATATTTAAAAAAATAAATCCCTCTTCATCAGAAAGTTTGATCCTGCAATTAATGTATATTTAATTTAATTAATAAAAAGTAAGGAAATATTGTTGGCATATGTATTTATCAGGGGTAGTGATGGCTAATTTTCATTCTTTTGTGAAATGCCTCTGTGCTTATTGCATAGAGGTAGTATTATACCCTTATCTATATAAATTGGAAGAATTAATTATTTTTCAAATTTTTGAGGAACTTGAAAAGGAAAGGTAAGAGTCATTTTTTAAAAGTTTTGTTGAACTCACTATTAAAGCCAGGTAATCCCGACCTGGACTTTAGTTTGAGGAGACTTTGTATTACTGTTCTCAATTTTCTTGCTGGTAGCTTCCCAGTTTGGGTTTTCTATTTACTGTATATTAGGTATTAGAAAGTATAGGATTCTAAAAATGTGTTCATTTTTTCTAGCTCTCTAATTTAGAGGCATAAAGTTATTTATAATCTATTATGATCTTTTCTATTTCTTAGATATTGTAACATCTTCCCTTTTACTTTTAATCCTGTTTATTAGGGTTTTCTCTTTTTTCTTTCTAATCATAGCTTAGAACTTATCAACATCATTTATTTTTTTCAAAGAACTAGATCTTGGCTGTATTGTTTCCTTCTGTTATCTTCTTTGGTTCTATTTGGTATATTTCAGCTTGATATGTATTTTTTTTTGTCTTACTGACTTTGGGTTTCATGTGTTATTCTCTTTATAGTCCTTTAAGATGTAAGTTAGATGGTTTATTTTCTTCTTTAATGATGTAAACTTGTGTTGCTATGAAATTCTCTCTTAGTAATACTTTCGCCGTGTCCCAAGTTCATATAATTTCCGTCTTCATTCATGTTCCTTTCAAGGATTCATTTTTTTGTTTTTGTTTTTGTTTTTGTTTTGGGGTCATACCTATGTGCTCAGAGGTGACTTCTGGCTCCTCTCAGGAATCATTTCTGGCATGTTTGGGGACCATATGGCATGCCAGGGATTGAACCAGTTGGCCGCATGCAAGGAAAGTGCCCTACCCACTGCACTGTCTCTCCAACCCTCCAAGGAGTTACTTTATTTTTTCTCTGATTTCTGTTTTGACCCAATGGTCAAATAACTTTGTAAATCACAGCTCTTTAATTTCTAAATAAATACAAAGAAGAAATAAAAATAGTTATATTGCCTGATATGGTCTGGGCTGGTAACATAACTACCATGTAGAAAGAGCATTGTAATTATGAACAGATTATCAACTCAGAACTTTTGGTATGCAGCTTATGTATTGTTACATAATTGAAATTATAGATGTGATGTTTTCTAATGGTACTGTGCATTGAACATTTTATGTGCACCAGACACTATCCTCATATACTGTCTTTTTCTGGGCCTCATAACACCACCTTGAGATAGGTGTCTATGATATTTCCATTTTATACCTGGAGAAATTGAAACCCAAATGAACTGAATAATTTATACAAAGATCACTTCATCTCAGAGTTTTTGAGTCAAGATTTTACAGCATGTCTGTTTGGCTGAAGTGCTTGATCACACATGTGTTGTTATTCAACTTTCATATTACTAATTTAGATATATTATAAATACTTTAAAATGCTTTGTTGACAGAATATTTTGTCTTGTGTAGATACATGTTGAAATAAACAAATTTCTTAAATCATTCAGCTTGTCCTCTATATACTTACTAATACTAATATAAAGAACCCAAATATCTATATAATCAGCCTCATAAAACGTTTTTAACCACATAAACCTGTACCTACAATTAAGTTCTGACTTTAAAAAGGGATGACAAAGATTAAAAAAAATGAGAATGAATTACTCTATAAACTATAGAATGCTCAGAAAACGGCTTAGTCTTTAAATGAAATTGCACCATACCAGGAAGCATTGATAGACATCCCAGAACATGGTTGACCTAAAATGTTACACATTTCTAGGCAAGACTTGAAAATGGTTGGTCTGGCTCCAGCCTTATCATGGAATTGGCATCAGTGAGGGACAATGGCAAATAGGCTGAAAGTGGAAGTTCCACAAGCAGGTAAATCACAAATAAGATAGTCAGACTGCCTGCAGTTTGTTTGAAGTCTTAGGACACAAAATAGTTTATGACAACTATATGAAAACAGATTGAATGGACTTCAGCCACAGCAGCTGGATGTCAGAGGAAAATCTACCAGTGGCAAAAGGGAGTTAAGTTACAAAACACAGAGGAACTGGAATAAAAGTAAAAGTCTTTTTACTCACTGTTATATTTATATTCAACATTGGTATAGTATGCAGTTTTGTAATTCTTCAGCTTACTAAATTAATATATATGGTGATTCTACTCCATGCCATACACTATAACCAGTGACTACAACCGATGATCCAGTAACTATCATCTAGTCTTTGTGTTTTTTTAATTTTTTTAATTGAATCACAGTGATATACATAGTTAGACAAAGGTTTTCATGATTGGGCTTCAGTCATATAATGTTATAACACCCATCCCTTCAGCAGTGCACATTTCCTACCACCAATGTCCCCAGTTTCCCTCCCGTCGCCTCTCGCTCCTCCAGCCTTCCTCTATGGCAGGTACTTCTCCCTCCCCCCTCTCGCTTTCTCTCTCTCTCTTTCTCCTGCTCTCGCTGCTCTTGCTCTCTCTCGCTCTCTCTCCTTTTAGGCATTATGATTTGCAATACAGATACTAGAAAGGTTGCATGGAGGAAATCTATCCAGTCAGTGAGAAAAGCAAGTAAACAACTGACAGTATAATTTGGTGCATGAATTATTAGAATAATAAGTCAAAATTAACACATAAGTGTTTTGTTTTTCACCTATCACAAAGAGTCCATTGTTTTCAGGTATTCAGTGAACTATCTAAAATTGTATGTAGAATTGTTGAGTTTTGAGAGAGAGAGAGAGAGAGAGAGAGAGACAGAGACAGAGACAGAGACAGAGAGACAGAAGAGAGAATAGTAGAAGGAAGACTGGGTTATTTCCGTTGGGGAATCAGAGATGCCTGCAATCCAAAACAAGCGAACTATTGAGTTTATTTTCTTTAATATATGGTTTCCCACGACCATAAGGAAATATATGGTTTCTTTTTCTCCTTTCATATTATGAAAGGAGAAATTACTGCCCTTGCTAGTAATTTTATAAAAACTATTTCATAATGATAATGACTTGCTACTTTCTTAAGTAAATAATTTTTCTTCAGAAACTTCTATGAACATAATCTCTTATTCTCTGTGTTGTAGCATATTTTAAGTCAGATTTTATTTATCCTTCAAGAATTTTTAAGATATCAGTTCTTTCTCATTGCATTGAATATCTATACTCTGAAATGGAACTTATTTTTCTCTCTACATTTTCCCAAATATTTTAAGAGGACATGCTCTATTTTATTTATTTTAAATCCTCTATAAGAAGAATGATGTGTGGGGCTGGAGCGATAGCACAGTGGGTAGGGCGTTTGCCTTGCACGCAGCCGACCCGGGTTCGATTCCCAGCATCGCATATGATCCCCTGAGCACCGCCAGGGGTGATTTCTGAGTGCAGAGCCAGGAGTAACCCCTGTACATCGCCGGGTGTGACCCAAAAACCAAAAAAAAAAAAAAAGAAGAATGATGCGTAATATCCCCTATATGAAGAATTTTGAAAAATTTATGATTTAAGCAAAGGAAAGTGACAATTATTTTTATTACACAGCTTCCAATGTCAAATTTTATTCTACATTACTTATGTGTTGCATATACTGGAATGACAGCACAGCGTGTAGGGCGTTTGCCTTGCACACAGCTGATCTGGGTTCAATTCCTCCATCCCTCTCGAAAAGCCCGGCAAGCTACCTAGAGTATCCTGCCCGCATGGCAGAGCCTGGCAAGCTACCCGTAGCGTATTTGATATGCCAAAAACAGTAACAAGTTTCACAATGGAGATGTTACTGGTGCCCGCTCGAGCAAATTGATGAACAACGGGACCACAGTGCTACAGTGCAGTGCTACTGGTGCAGTTCTAGCCCTTGGTCCTGCGTTTAAGGCAGAGGGAAGAAAGAAGTGCTGCCCAGACTGTCTGCTCCCTTATAAACTACCGTATGAGTTTTCTAAGACCTCATTGAACAAAACACACAGTGCAAAATCATTAACACTGCAATTTGTCTTTAAACCCAATGCGGAAAAATACTTATACCAAAAAAGCAAATAGTTGAGCAAGTAATGAAAAATTTTCTTGATTCCAACAATGGCTTGTAATATGTGAAATTAGAGTGGGTATCAGGAAATTAGGATGGGAATCACCAGTGTACATTTCCCACCACCAGTGGAGGGGTTCCCTCCCCTTTCCTCCCCCTGCCTCTATGACAGGCACTTTTCTTCTCTTTCTCTCTCTCTCCCTCTCTCCTTCTCTCTCTCTGTCTCTGTCTCTGTCTCTCTCCTCTCTCTCCCTCTCCCCTCTACTCTCTCTGTCTCTGTCTCTGTCTCTCTCTCTCTCTCTCTCTCTCTCTCTCTCTCTCCCCTCCTCTTTTGGGCATTATGGTTTGCAGTACAGGGACTATAAGGTTATCATGCATGCTTTCAGCACTGAATTCTTATCTTGGGTAAAAAATTTTTTGCATTCCATGGGCTTTGTATTTTGGGCACCGTTTCTTTTGAGGTGCAGAAGCTTCTTAGTTGAATGTAGTCTCATTTGCTCCTACTTGCTTCTTGATAAACAACCAGATCAAGTTCTGATATATAGGAAGGGTAAACTTGAATGTTTGTATAAAAATAGAAGTTACAGGAATATGAAAGCAAATGTTCAGTGGTGTGGGCATTATAGCCTACAGACTGTCCTGTGTGACCACCTGGTTTGGCCATAGTACATGATGAGACCCATAAACATGCTTCTCATAGGTGCCCAGTGCTCATGTCCCTGTATTGTATTGCCTACAAATAATGTTGAACATATCCAATGGCCCTTGGCAGGAAAAAAATGATCCTTTCTCTT
The DNA here is from genome assembly GCF_027595985.1 of Sorex araneus. Classification (NCBI taxonomy): domain Eukaryota; kingdom Metazoa; phylum Chordata; class Mammalia; order Eulipotyphla; family Soricidae; genus Sorex; species Sorex araneus. The sequence continues at coordinate 131,536,955 of NC_073313.1, forward strand.
GTTTTAGCAAGTCACATATTCTGGGTAATTTAAATAAATGATTAATGTTGATAATCCGTTTTTCAAACAGTTCTAGAAAAGACACATGTATTTTAAGCTATTGTCCAAAATTTGTAATATTCTTTCTTCTTTGGCCAGGCTGAAACAATATTCCAGCAAATCTGCCCTAATGAAGACTTCTGTCCACCCCCTCCAAATCCTGAAGACATTATCCTTGATGGAGATAGTTTTCAGCCAGAAACTTCAGAAGCCATACCAGACACCAACTCAAAGACTCCCAAGGAAAGTGTACAACTAGGAAACCCAGAAGAGTCCTCTGAATAATGCTTGCCAAACTGGATACCCCATTTTGAGCACTCACTCTTAGAATCTTCTGAGAAATGGAAGAACTATGAAAAATATTAAAAATGTCAGTTAGTTGACATGCAGAATTTCCAAGGAAAGAAGTTATAGAAGTCCAAAAGGATTTTCATTGAAGAGGACATTTTAAGAACACAAATTACTTATAAAGGACATTGACTTGCTTTAAGATACCAAACTTTTGTAATTATCATACAATAATCACAGATGGATTGAGTCCCATTAAGACTGATAGTAATAAAGCTATGGATAAGAAAATAATTCTGTGCATTAATAATTCTGTTGTTTTAGAATAACTTTTGCTTACCACTTTGTTCTTTGAGAGTCATATCTTCAAAATTGGCCTACATATTTGCTTTGATTTTTTGAATTATATTTTCTTTATGGGTATGAGTAACATGATACAAATTATAAAAGCATACATAAATGTAGCTGAGAAAACCAAAGTTTCACTGTATAGGCAGAGCCTATGTTTATAATAGTCTTTTTTTCTATTGAAAATTGTTTTGCATTTTTAGAAGTAAATTATTAATTCATTACCTATTTTTTAGTTTTAGTGATATTTGTGTATAGATTATTTATATACAGGAAAGCTTAATAATGAAATGAAAAAAATGAGTGGAGAAATTGGATAGGTTGATCAGTATTTGGAAATTCTATAAAGTCAAATAACTGAAGCACAAGCCTAACTGTCTATGGAAAGTATTCATCCTGTACTACTGATGATTTTAGGCAAATTAAATAGTGCTGGGCTATAATTTATCCACATGTAAGGTAGAAATAGTAATATTCTTCCTACTGTATAGAATTATTTTGAATATAACTGCAATGTCATTGTAAAAATAGTTTTTCTAAAAGTTATTTAAGAATTTCCCACAGACCTTGAATGAATATTAATATGCAGAAATAATTGCTGAATAGATCACTCATTTCATTAAGCATTGTTTAGTGAGTCCAAACCTAGCAGGGCTCAGGAGCTACTCCTGCCTCTGTGCTCATCAGTCATTCCTTGAGGTGCTCAGCGGACCTTATGCAGTGCTGGGATTGAAATAAGTGTTGCCTAAACACAAGGCCTTAACACCTTTACTATCTCTCTGTCCCTGCACTCAGATTTTAAAATTAAAAGTCCCATTCAGATTTTAAAATTCAATCTATTAAATCTAATCTAGAGTTTTATAGTCTTAGAGACCAATACACATAGTAACATGGAATTATAGTCTTTGAATCTTAATAGGAAAACCCTTTATAAATTTTCTTATATTTTTTCGGGTAGGTAAACCTAAAACTTCCAAGGAATCTGAATAAGATATGGAAATTGATAAGCTGTTATTTAAGGATTTAGCCAAACATCTTGGGGCTTCAAATAGGCATTAAATCTAGTTCTGGTGATGGTGTACGTGTTAATTTTTCCCAAATGCTAAGCTCTGAGAGCTGGAGATATGGCTCAGTTATAGGGCAATTAATTGCCTTGCATATGAAAGGACTTGGGTTTGATCCCTGTCATTGAAAAAGTAAAGCTGAGGCCAGAGTGATAGCACAGCGGGGGGTGGGGGTGTTTGCCTTGCATGCCGCTGACCTGGGTTCTATCCCTGGCATGCCACATGGTTCCCTGAGCACCGCCAGGAGTGATTCCTGAATGCAGAGCCAGAAGTACTCCTGAGCATTGCTGGGTGTGACCAAAAAATAAAGTTTAAAAAAATATAAAAAAGAGAAAAAGCTAAGCTCTGAGGGTTTCTTTCTTTTTGAACATTCACTTACACTTGTTTAGAGAAATAAATAGATTAGAAGTTTGTCTTGTAGTGTAGCCTGTATTGTTTTCTATTGTAACATGGCTACAATAGAAAGAATAGTAAGAACAGTTCTTCCTCAATATTTTACTGCAGTTGGACTTTGATATCTTAAAAGAAACTGGCTGGCTGTATCAGGTCAATGACTCATCGAAGATAGAAAGAACCAAGTAAATTTGCCATTCCCTCGCCTTCACAGCTCCCTATAGATAAATCAGACACCAGACAAAAAGAAAACATTTCCAGCTTCTGAGACCGATCCTACTGAGCCCATTGTAGGACTCCTGTAGTTCTTACCCCCCTTCTCTTTGTTCCCCTTTTGTAAGATACAAACCAGGTCTAGAATCATATTATAATCCACTTTGTTATTTTGATTCAAGTTTTTCTTAAGTCAAATCATATTTTTTAAAACCCAATTTGGGTTTTAACATACCTAATGAGCACCGGGATTTGGTTCAGCCTCTCAATACCAGCAATAAAAAACTCTCCACTCATATGAGTTTTGACGAACTGCAATTGCAGTAAGTTGCACCAACTGTATCTAAGACTATTCAAAAATATGGTATTTCGGTATATGGTATTTTGGTGTAGTATTACTTATAGTTAAGGCCACCTGAATGCGGCATTCATGTTTACCTAACTGCCAACCAAAGTAGTCCTAGAAAAAAGAAAATCTGTAGCTATCCACTATAATATTGAACAAACTGGGAGGTACTCAGTAGTACTATGACTGATCCCATATTCTACCCAATTTTTATCCACTATCCACCATAAGAGTCTCCCTTACAAGTTATGCATTAAATACTGCTGCAATGTTTAGAACTTCGTGCATATGATTAGCGATGACTAAAATATCACACAGCTTGTTAAACTCGTGTTAAAGAACTTTAGATCTCTCTTGTTGTCTTAGGATGTAATTGAAATTATTCTAAAAGTTTTTTAGCTAGCTTAATTATTACAAATAAGTATTTTTTCATAGTGTCGTGTCAAAAAGTAGCAACTTGGTTTTGTTGTAAAACTGTAAGCCTGAAGTTGTATACCTAAAGCAGATTTTACTGATTAAAATTTTTTCAGGGGAGGGGGCTTTTGGGGGCCACACCCAGCAGTGCTAAACATTCTTATACTTGCCTCCCTGCTCAGAAATGACCCCAGCTATGCTTGGGAGACCATATGCGATGCCAGGGATCAAACTGGAGTAGGTTGCATGCAAGGCAAGTGCCTTATCTCCTGTATTATCTTTTACAGTACTTTAAAATTTGAATGTTGTTATCAGTGAACTTTGTTTTGTCGTAAAATGTTTAGTTATGCATGGTTCTTGTGAACTAAGTTATAATATTGCTCAGTAATCAATATGAAAACCAGTTACTAACCCTCTACCACTACTACCCTGATTCTCATTGGTATGGCTTCCCAGAATACCATATCTACAGACATTTAATTTATATTTTTTCCTAGGAATATTTAAGTTTGCCCCATATCATATGATACTTAGTAGTCTATCTTAAAAAATGGCTATTAATCTGTTGTAGCCATTGTCCTCAAGAAGACAGCCCTTGTCTAAAGCCCTAAAGATTTTTTTAATGTAATTCAATTGCTACATAGAAATGATATTTTAAAGCAGGGATTAAACAATTTTCTTATAAATAAGTTATTTACTGATGTTGGCAATGGATAATTTTTCTCACAAGGTTAATTTTGTTATATCTTAAAAAGCATGAATACATGATACTCGTAATTTGTATACTGTTACATTAAGTTTTCAGGTATAATAAATAAGTTTTTCCAATGCCTTTTAGATGTGGTATCCTATTTTTTCAATATTAAAATTATGGTATTATGGCAAGGAATTAAAAGGTTGTCTTGAAATTTATTTTATCAGTCTATTTAAATAGTAAATTATCACCTGTTTGGTTTTGTTTCTATATATGTGTCAGCCATGTTAGGTTATAAATAAGCATACATTACAGAATCTATCTTGATGTCCACATATGCATTTATAAACTCCCATTCTTGCTTGTCCTTTAACCTGTCTCCCAGTCCTGCAAGATGTTCTCATGAATTGTATACTTAGTGTTAAACCAGGTCCAGTTATTAATGGAGAAGTGAAAGAACAAATGGCAGGCCCTCCAGAAAGATTCCTGAAAACTGTCATGTAGACTCGTAGACAAATGCTGTTTAAACAAGGAAACTCAATGATTTATAAGCAACAGTCTACCATCCCTGGAGGGATTCTTTAAATCCCTTATGTCCACTTGCACTGCCTTAACCCCAACTTAAGTATGACTGAGAAGAGGACAGTAAATCCCCCTTAGGTTTTTTAGCTACCAAATAAACTTTTTGTTCATCTATACTTGTCTCTAGTAATCAGATTTCAAGTAATGAGCATAGGAACTTGAGTTCAGTAACAAAGATTATAAGAAAGATTGAAGGTTAACTGATTAAATTTCCATGTAGTACCAAAAATTGAACAACTCTAGTTTAACTCTGAGGGCTATTAAACTGTGGGCCAAATGGCACTACATCTATTACAATATATTAGGTATCCTTGGTGGTGTTTTCTGGGTTATGCTAGTAGTAAGAACTTGCCAGCTTTATCCAAATGCAGTAACAGTATTGAAATATCCGAATGAAATTTATGTACATAAATGGGGCTGGAGCGATAGCACAGCAGGTAGGGTGTTTGCCTTGCTACAAGACCCGGGTTCGATTCCTCTGCCCCTCTTGGAGAGCCTGGCAAGCTACCGGGAGTATCCCCTATGGCAAAGCCTCGCAAGCTACCCGTGGCGTACTCGATATGCCAAAAAAATAGTAACAAGTCTCACAATGGAGACGTTACTGGTGCCTGCTCAAGCAAATCAATGAACAATGGGACGACAGTGCTGCAGTGCAGTGTATAAATATTTCTTCCTAATCAAAATGTAGCACTGTCATCCCATTGTTCATCAATTTGCTCGAGCGGGCACCAGTAACGTCTCTGTTGTGAGACTTGATGTTACTGTTTCTGGCATATCGAATATGCCACGGGTACCTTGCCAGGCTCTGCTGTGCAGGTGGGGTATATTTCCTGACATGGAGGCAGAGGGATGGTGGGAAATGAGGAGTATACCGGGGATATTGGTGGTGGGGAATGTGCACTGATGAAGGGATGGGTGTTTGATCGTTATGTGATTCTAACCAAACATGAAAGCTTGTAACTATCCCACGGTGATTCAATAAAATTAAAAAAATTTATTTTTTAATTTTGGATCAGGAGCATCAAGATTGTAAAAATGACTATATTGATTCACTGTAATTCCGATTCAAATTCAGGCAATATTTTTCAAGGATTATAAAAGTCAATTATATAATTTGTGTGTAATCATAAAGACCCTGCATAGCCAAAAGCACACTGAAAAAAAGAATCTCAGGGGCATCTGACTACCTAATTTGAATTTATACTACAATGATATAGTAATCAAAACAGTGTGATACTGGAATAAAATCTCCCTGACAATAGGCAGAATAGAATATTCAAGAATTAACCCTCAACTAATTTTTCATAAAGAGCTGAGATCTTGAAATGGAATAAAGACAACCTTTTTATCAAATGGTGCTGAGAGAATTGTATGTCCACAGGCAAGAAATTAAAGCTGAATCTGTATCTCACACCTCACACAAAAGTCAACTAAATGTGGATCAAAGACTTTGGTAATCAGACATGAAGCTATAAAGTACATTGAGGACAATATAGGTAGAAATCTCCAAATCTCTTCAAAATAGTTTTAGATGACATAATGCCATTGGCAAAGACTTCAGAATCAAAATTATACAAATGGGACTGCATTTAACTTAACTGTTTCTTTTTGGCAAAAGAAATAATGACTAAAACTAAACCACAGCTAGCTGAAGGGGATAAAATATTCACACTGAACACAGACGATAAAGGGTTTATATTTGGATCTGTAAATTGCTCACAAAGATAAATAAACAATAAAATCCTCATCAAAATAGGAGAGAGGAAATGAACAGACAGTTCTTTAAGAAATACCAATGAAATATCAACATGCACATAAAAATATCCTCATGACTTATTATTAGGGAAATCTAAATCAAGACAATGAGATACCATCTTACAACAGTGAGAATAGCACATATCAAAAGTACTTGGAACAATCTATATCGGTGAGGATGTGGTGAAAAGGACCCCTTATCCACTGCTGGTGGATATGTCATCATTCCAATCCCCATGGAAATAGGAGGATACTCAGTAAACGCAGAATTGAGCTCTCATTACTCCTAACAACTCCACTTTCGGGTATCTATCCCCAGGACAGAAAGCATTCATCCAAAAGAACATGTGCACTCTATTACTCATTACAGCATTTAGTACAGTAGCTAAGATTTAGAATCAACAGGATTTCCAAGCAAAGATAACTGGATCATGAGTATGTGGTGCACATACACGATGGAATACTATGCAGCTGTAAAAAAACAGTGAAATCACACATTTCGCTGCAATATGGATGGAACTGGAAGGCACATGTAAGTAATAAATGAAGTAAGCCAGAAGCAGGACAAAGACAGAATGTTATTGCTTATATGTGGTATTTAGAATAACTGGAAGACAAAATGCAGTATTTTAAAAGGGTGGTGCCCATATCAATGTTGGCCCCATAGTTTAGGAAGAAGGAAACAAAGAGTGGAGATGAAGGGGGTAAGAAACATATGAGATGCAACGGGTGACATTTCATGAGACAGGTACAAAGTTAATGTCAAGGATTGATTTAGCCAAATATACAAATCATAGAGTCAACAACACTGAAATCAAGAGAGACAAAATTTAAGAACTGAACTTAGAAAGGTTCCTGTAAAGATGTTAGGTTGAAGCGGGTGGAGATATGGGCAAATACCTGGGAACATTGGTGGAGGGAAGTTGACACTGGTACTGTGATTGTTTCTGTGATATTAAATGCCTAAAACTCAATTATGAATAATAGTAACTTTGTTACTCAATTATGAATAAATTTGATAGCATACATTGAAGAATACAAAACTTTCAGAAATAATAAACCAGCTCAGAATAGTAGAAGTCTATAAAACCATCACAGAAAATCTGTGGCATACCTATATGCAAATAATAGAGTAGAGAAGAAAGAAATTAAAAAGCAAATCCCATTTAAAATACTGTCAAAAAACGTAAAATCGGTGGGGAATCTACTGAGGATGTGAAATACTTTTATATAAAAACTCTGTCACCATTGAAAGAAATAGAAGTAGATATTAGAAAATGGAAAAATTATTTCATCTTCATGGATTGGAAGAATTAATAGTCTTAAAATGTTTATACTACCAAAAGTTCTTTACAGATTTATAACAATTCCCATCAAAATCCTAATGACATTATTCAAAGGAATTAGAACAAGCAATGAGAAAATTTGTATGGAATCAGACAATATGACGACTAGCCAAACAAAGCCTGGAAAAAAAATTAGGAGATTTTGCAGTATCTGTTGTTAAACTCTACTATAAATCTATAGAAATCAAAATGCCATAGTATTGGAATAGGTTGACAGACCTATGAATAAGAAATGAGATACAAGTTATAAACCCTCAGATTCATGGAAAATTAATCTATGAAAATAGATGGGTGCATGAGGTGGAAAATCTATTTAATATGCTGAGTAAAATGGATAACCACTTGTAACTGAACTGTATCCATAACTCATACCATATAGAAAAATTAATTCAGAGTGCACCAAGATTTGACCAGAAACCGCTTAGGAGAACATAGGCAGAACTCTTGGTATATGAAGCTCAAATGCATCTTCAGTGACTAGGTTCTACTGGCAAAGACACAAAATAAAAAACAAGTGGGACTATGTGAATTTAAACAGATTTGTATGGCAAATACTCGGGCTAAAATAAAAAGACACCCACCCTACTGATTGGGAGAACATATTTGTACATCATGCTTTAAATAAAAGGCTAACATCCAAAACTAATAAAGGACTTATAAAGCTCAGGAAGAAGAAAAATAAATAACCCCAGCAAAAAATGTGGTAGAGTAGACATATCCTCGCAGATGGCATTTAAGTGGCCAATAAACATATGAAAAATTGTTCACTGTCCATTTATTATCAGGGAAACACAAAAAACAATAAAGTATCACCTAACACAATGAGAATGGCATGTATTAAAACTGGTAACAGCACGTGTTGGTGAGAGTGTGATAAAAAAGGAGCCCTCACTCTCAATCTTGGTGGGAATGTCACCTAGTATGGAATCTAGGAAAAACAATGTGGCAATTTCTAAACAAAGAATAGCAAAAAATTATATTTAATATACATATATTTAGTATGTAATATATGTATATTAGATATTATACAGTGGGTAAGGCACTTGCCATGCATGTGGTAACCCCATGTTCAATTCCTGTCATCTGATATATTCCCCTGAGCGCTCCCAGGAGTGATTACTTATTAGTGCAGAGCCAGGAGTAATCCCTGAGCATCATCACATGTAGCTGAACAAAAAAATAAGAATGGAGTTCCAATTTGGCCTAACTACGTAAATTATAAATATCTATCCCTGAGACAGACACAAAACATTAATTAGAAGAGCTTTGTGGCACATCTATATTTATCACAATCCTTAGAATAATATAGCTAGGATATAGAAGCAAGCCAAATGTCTAACAATAGGAGACGGAGAATGGATAAAAAAGTGAGATATATATGTATATATATATATGTATATATATATGTTCACATATACTATGCAGTCACAAGAAAAATAAAGCCATTTAGCTCATGACAACTCTGATCAAAAGGAAAGGTAATCTGAGTGCAGCCAGGGCCAGAAAACAAATTCAAAATGATCTTATTAATCTCTAGTATAGCAAGAAACAAATCAAGGATATGGATAATATAGACCAAAAATGAACATTTGCACACTGGATTAAAGACCTAAGAGTAACAAACTGTGGGGGTGGGAATGAGAGGAATTATGTCGATTAGAATTAACAAGGGGACATGGGTGGAGGAGTTGGAACACATGGGTGGTGGGTAAGGGAGGCAGCAGTATGCACCCAACCATAACGTTGATCAACAAGGAATGTGGGAATGGGTGAAAAGGAAGGATAGTTGGACAAGAGTTGATGTAGGGAAATTCAGTGGTGGTGGTAGTGTATAACTTTGTACATCTACAGCATGGACTTAAAAAGTATCATAACATAAAATAAAAAATTTTAAAACTCTATCCTTTTTCTTACTCTAATTTTATCTTTGGTATTTTCTGTGATGTTTAAAGTGGTTATTTTCATATAACTTTAGTTTGACTGGTTCAGCAAATGAAAAAAAATAATGAATACATATCCACTTTTTCACGGCTAATCATATCGCATTTTAAGTTTATTATCTTTTATTCTAAAATTGTGCTTTACATGTGTAAAATTATAATAAAACTTTATTATAATGTTAACAAAAAAATTAAAAATTGGCAACATTATTTTTAGTCCCTATATTTGGGCGGGGGGGTGGAATTTACTGTTTCCAGAATTTCAAAATTTTTCAAAAATTTACTCACATGAGGGGCTGGAGCGATAGCACAGTAGGTAGGGCATTTGCCTTGCACGCAGTCAATCTGGGTTCAATTCCCAGCATCCCTTATGGTCCCCTGAACACCACCAGGAGTAATTCCTGAGTGCAGAGCGAAGAGTAACCTCTGTGCACCCTGAGTGTGACCCAAAAAGCAAAAAAAAATGAATTTACTCACATGATTTTAGATATTATAATTTTAAATTTGCCCTTAGAATCCCAAGAAAAATTATATTTTTATTAGTGATTTCTGGACTGGAGCGATAGCACAGCAGGTAGGGCATTTGCCTTGCATGCGGCCAACCTGGGTTCAATTCCTCCTTCCCTCTCAGAGAGCCTGGCAAGCTACTGAGAGTATTTCTCCTTACGGCAGAGCCTGGCAAGCTAGCCATGGCGCATTCAATATGCCAAAAACAGTAACAAGTCTCACAATGGAGACGTTACTGGTGCCCACTTGAGCAAATCAATAAACAACGGGACAACAGTGCTACAATGCTAATAGTGCTTAGTGATTTACCTTTCCCTAATCTTCTGTTCAAATAAAGTTTTCTTATATTTGTTGTTTGTCCACTCAATTTCATCCCTTACTTTTTAATATTTATATTGTATTTGGTTAAAATTCTAAATTGATTTCAGTCATCATTGTAAACTCCAAATTGAAGTTTTCTATAATAAGTCCTCTAAAAAGATACTATTTAAATTCCAAATCTAGATTACCTACCTGATACACTGAGACTGTCTTTGGTTGACAATCATCAGTGCTTCCCTTGCAAACATAATAATCTTTGTGCCCAGGAGACTCTAACGCCACCAATGTCATTCCCTTCTGCCACTTACTTCCTAGAAATAGCTTAGACAACCCTGCCTCACAGAGTTAGCCCAAAAAATATAATCTATGGATCTTCTGCCATGCAAATTCTTAGAATTAGTTCCACTATCCCAGGATAGGCTCACAGTTCTTACATATGCATCTCACTTTTCACATGATTGGCTCAGAACATTTTATACACAACACACTCCCTTCCCAGATACATATCTTGCATATCTCCTGTTCGCCCAACTTTCAGAATTAACTAATCTACAAAAGGCAGAAATTTTCGGCCTAAGCATCCCAGGTAGGAATAATGTAATAATATAATAAATTTAAAATAAAAAGCTTCCCCCAAAATGCTGAGAGACTTCCTCTGAAGGCCTTTACTTGGTCAGCCCGAAGCATGTTCCTTACTTTCACTTAATCATCTGATTTCCCTAGTAACTCTTCTACCATCCCACAAGTCCGAACCAGCAGGCCTGGAACGACTTCCTCTTTTTTCACAAATGTTTTATAATAAGGCTGCTGTTTTCATTAAAAGTGCTTTTATGGAACGGAGACATAGTACAGTTGGCAAGACGCTTATCTTGCAAGCGGCTGAGTCTGGTTCCACATGCCAGGAACTGCCACCAACACTGCCAGAAGTCATTCCTGAGCACAGAACCAGAAGCCAAGAACACATCTGGGTGTGTCCCAAAGCGGAACTCCCACCCCACACACACCGCAGCTCCAGACAATAAAGTTATTTTGTAAAGTTCTTTTGGACATTTCAAAGCAGTTCCAAATATCAACCCTAGATGGTGATAGTGACTTTCTAATAAAATATTTTCATGATCAAATTTGCTACAAAATGGTGGTGGACGGGAAATGGATGGTTCCCAATTCTTACCAATGTCTAAATTGTTAATAATTTTAAATGATTAGGGCTACGTTTATAGATTAAATTATTAAGACACCAAGATTTGTTATCTGTAATGCAGTCTAAATTTGTAACTCAAATCAAATCTCAGAGAAAGAAAGTTGACTTCCAATTGTTTCTGTCTGGGAGCCATCCCCTGCAAGGTTAGGGCTAAATCTTGGCTCTGTGTTCAAAGATCTCTCCTGGCAAGGCTTAGGGGACTATATGTGGTCCGGGATATTGAACTCAGGTCAGTGGAGTGCAAGGCAAATGCCTTATTTGCTGTACTATCTCTTCGGCCCCTTCAGTAGCAGCATTTTATACCTGGAAATGCTTTTGAAATAATGTGACTGAAAAATAAAGGACTGGAGCGACAGCACAGCGGGTAGGGTGCTTGCCTTGCACGTGACCAATCCAGGTTTGATTCTTCCATCCCTCTCAGAGAGCCTGGCAAGCTACTGAGAATGTCTCGCCCGCACGGCAGAGCCTGGCAAGCTACCCGTGCATAATCGATATGCCAAAACCAGTAACAAGTCTCACAACTGAGACGTTACTAGTGCCTGCTGGAGCAATTCGATGAACAATGGGACAACAGTGCTACCGTGCTACCGTGCTTTTGAAATAAAATATGGAGCTGAATATCAATCTCAAACTTCTTTCACAGAGAAAGGAGCTCTTAGAATATTGCTAACATCCTAAAGGAAACTTACTAGTATGTGACAAGTGTTATACTTATATTAACATTTTTCTGAATATAATGTTTTGAAAAACTTTAGTTCAGTGTCTCCATTAGAAATAAAAAAGCCATTTCATTTTTCATGTGAAATAACTAACAAAAACAATTTTTGTCCATTACTCAACAATAAACTGCTCTAAAATTTGACTGAGGATTGGAGAAAACCCGCTGAACAAATGCTCTGCATGCAAGTGACTGGATTCAATCTCTGACACCAGACTGTTGCACAGAACCAGGAGTAACTCCTGAGCACCAATGGGTGTGGCCCAATTTCCTCCAAAATAGATAACTGAGTAAATAAAAATTAAAAAAGAATAAATTCCACTGAAATGAACCGCATGAAAAAAGAAACTCTGGTATTTACATTGTACTTAGTTTGTAATGTGACAATACCTGTGTGGCTGACACGGAGAGATTGTGCTCCTGGGAATATATTTTTGAGTGAGTTATAGTACGTTCCTTAATTAAACATAGTATCACATTATTCAAAATTGGCTTTCTTACTTTATTTCTAAAGTGAAATACATTTAGTATGAACTCTTGTATTAGGAGAGGAAGTTGGAGAGACAAGAAACGGCTCACTATTTTGTTATATTGCTTGCATTTAAATGTTGAACTGTTTTGTTCACCCTAAGGAAAACTGAACTGATATGCCTCTCTGGATGGAAGTAGTATAATTATGTTAAATTAGTGAAACTTTTGAGAAGTAGTTCTAAACATGAACCTCTAAAATGAGCATAGTTAATCAAAGTAGTATTCATATCTCAATAAGATATTCCAATAGAAACTATTTTAAGTTGATCCTTGACTATTAACAAAAATTATGCTAATTTCTTTATTAGAGCTATTCCCAGAAGTGCACAAAATGCCACCAGGGTACACCTGGAAGTCCTGAGGGGTGGGGGAACATGTGATGCCAAGGAAGTAACTTAGATGCTGACATATGCTAGGAATATGCTCTACTACTTTGGTTTTCTTTTGCATTTTGTCTTCTAACTCCTTTACCAGAAATCCCTGATATCAGACAAATTCGGGAAATTTTCATGAATTATAGTATAAAATAGTGTATTATGTGTAAAATCTATCTTGTTATCAGAAAACGTATACAAAGTTTTATGGGCAAGTCTTGTCAAAATTTTAAGTTCTGGGGCTATAGAATTAGCTAAGAGAGCTGAAAATATGGTTGGGAGGGCCAAGTTCAAAGCACAGTTCTGCATGGTACCCTGAACACTTCCTGGAGCAATTCCCAAACACAGAACTGAAATAGTTGCCAAACACAAACAGGTGTGGCTCACACTAATCCCAAAATATAAGAAATGAAAGCTCTAATGTTTTTTCTAGCATGCAAACTATTATGTTTAAAGCAATAAAGCATCATTTATTTTAGATTATTGTTTATTTTCTGAAATTCCACATTGAAAGTAAAACTCAGAGGGAATGATTAGTCCAACTGATGTTATATAGAACTTAGTGCAGATGCTATACCAGGCCATTAAATGTTATGACTATGAAAACCTCAAGCTCTCAGTATATAATTATCTACTTAACATATTAAAAATAGTAATAGTAATCACATTCCTAGTCTTATACATTTAAAGCAAGGTAAATACTCAACTGTTAGTGCTATTTTTTAACTTTCATGTCACCCAGGAAGCACATCCCTATACTATATTGTTATCACACTATTAACACAAAATGCATTTTTAAAGAGGAGAGAGAAAAATAATTAAAATTCACATATTTGTTTGAAATTTCTGGTAAGCCATTCTATTTAATAAAGCACACTGATTGTATTTAAGTTTATTTTTAGGTATTGATAGTAATTATTTATATAATGAGACAACACTTCCTTGTTAAAAAGGAAAATCTTTTATATTTTCATACCTAATGTGTACCGGTTTATTTTCTAGATGCTTTAGAAATATTATTCCATTGAAATATATCTAGTTTTATTAGTAAAAATTTCCAAAATGAATTTTAGATTATTGATTTCTATATTCTTATTTTAAACAAGAGCCTCAAATGCTAATAAAATGTTAGATACTTTAAATCTTCATTTAAATTAGTAGAAATAAAATAAAATAAAATAAAGTAGATCATCTGGAGTTCAAAATAGTTACAGTTAAGATCAGAAAATAATACCTTCTGTGAATTATAGATTTATCTGTGCCAAATCTGAAAGGTAAATCTTCTGTCTGCACAGGACTTTGAAGACGTTGGCATGCTTAATTTAGAGGGAATATATAATTAGATGGTATTTACAAATAAGTAACTGCCTTCTATGAGAAGAAGTTTTCATTACATACCAGGTAAGGCAATGAACAAATGGCCAAAACAAAGAATATGTGAACTGCTCTATAGCACTGAAGTTCCCATAGTAGAGGCGAGCAGAGACAGGAAGGGTTTTGTTGGGGGGACACCGAGACAATGGTGAAGTGAAGAGCACAATCTTCTGGGAAATATGGCGTTGAAACATTCTGTGAATGACACCTCATCATTAACAGTATTGTAAATCAAGGTCCTGAGTTTTTTAAAAAAGAACTTATGCCAGCACTACAGAGTATAGTCCTTTCTCTGGTTAATGGAACGAAAACAAATTTTACTAAAGCAAATGGTGTTAAATAGAACTATTCTGCAATGACTTTTACTGCAACTGAGATTGAACTAGATGTATTAAATGAAGAGGTAAAGGAAATAAATAATTATTTACTTTAAATGTTCATTAGTAAAAGTCATTTTAACTTCGTTCAAAATGGAGTATTTTTGAAAGTATAATTTAATACCCCCAGTGGATCTTAGGGATATCAGGGTCAGGCCCAACAATGTTCAATGGTTTGGTATTCTGCTGACAATGTATTGCTGCACAAGGGATCACCAGAGTTACTCTGGCAGTGCTCAGATGACATCAGGGTCATCCAGAGTTGCTGGAGGTGGGAGAATGTGGTATGAGGAACTTAATTCAGTGGCTCATACACACTGGACATCTAATCTATAATTCAAGCTATGTCTTCAGCACCAATAGGCCAATATAAAGTAGGTCATGAGTTCAAGTTAGTTCAATGAGATCAAGTAAACATAATTTCAGAATGTTATCTTAAAAAGCATTAAAAGTTGAATTGTGCTTGCCTCGGCAGCACATATACAAAAATTGGAACAATACAGAAAAGTTGAATAGTCATCAGGAGTTGGAATATAGTTGAACATTAACTTCACTTCAATTAAAAAGTTGTTAAATTTGGGGCAGGAGTGATATAGTACAGGATATATAGTGCTTGCCTTGAATGCGGTGGACTGACGTTTGATCTCCACCATCCTATATATTCTGAGCCCTGCCACGAGAGATCCCTGAGCATAGAGCCAGGAATAGAGCATAGTGCTCATAAGCCCTGAGCACTGCCAGATGTGACTCTTCCTCCCAAAAAGTCACAAACATCCATGCTACCAAAAGTGATTTGCTGATTCAATGTAATCCCTATCAAATTTCCAATGATATTATTTTCTCCAGAAATATAATAAAGCAAATGTAAAAATCACAGGAAATCACAAAACTTTAAATAGCCAAAATAATATTGTACGGAAAAAAGTATAGTTGAAGGCATCACATTTACTGATTTCCAACTATATTATAAAGCAAAAATGATAAAAGACAAAAACAGCATGGTATTAGTATGAAGACAGATACATAGGGTCAGGAAGATTGTGCAGAGGTTAAAATGTTTGCTTTCTAAGCGACTGATCTGTTATTATTCCCTGACACCATATATATTCCCATGAACACGACCAGGAATTATTTCTTAGTACAAGTATAAAAGATCATATAATGGAGTCAGAAAGATAATATAGTGAATAAGGTACTTGCCTTGCCAGGAATAAGTTCCCAGCATAGCTGGTGTGGCCCCAAAACAAATTTGAAAAAAAACCCACAAAATCATTATATCAGAAACATCTTTACTCTGACATATATTATAGTATTAGTGTCACTAATGTATGAGAAAATGTAAGAGTTCACAAACATGTGGATGTACAAATAAAAAATATCGTATAAAGATAAAACTAAACATTATTTGACCTTTAGAAGGAAGGATGTCTTGCCATTTGTGACAACATGGTTGAAACTGGTAGCACAGGGCCCGAGAAATAAACTATCAGAGAAAGGAAATACTACACAATGTCACTTATATGTAGAGTCTGCACTGTAGCACTGTGGTCCCATTGTTCATCGATTTACTCGAGCGGGCACCAGTAACGTCTCCAGTGTGATATTTGTTGTTACTGTTTTTGGCATATCGAATACGCCACGGGTAGCTTGCCAGGCTCTGCAGTGCGGGCGGAATACTCTCGGTAGCTTGCTGGGCTCTCTGAGAGGGACAGAGGAATCGAACCCAAGTCGGCTGCGGGCAAGATAAAGCACCTTACCCTCTGTGCTATCGCTCCAGTTCATGTAGAGTCTAAAAAAATAAAATAAGTGATATGCACTATACCCTTTCAATAACAGCATTGTGCACCAGAGTGCCTAAAAGGAAAAGGGGGGAATAGAAAGAGAGAGAAGAAAAGTGTCTGCCACAGAAGCAGGCTTGGGGGATAGGAGGGGGCTGGAGGAAGGCTGGGGACATTGGTGGTGGGAAATGTACACTTTTGAAGGGATGGGTGTTGGAGCATTGTATAACTGAAACCCAATCATGAACAACTTTATAACTGTGTATCTCATAGTGATTCAATTAAAACAATGAAAAAAAGAATAAAATAAAATGTGAGTAGAAACTGAGTAGAATTGGTGGTTTCCCATGGCTGAGTATACAGGGAAATAAAAGCAGTTTAGTATATATGCATAAAAATTACCAAAATTAAAATGTCATTTTGTCCTCAGTGCTCTTATGTATTACTTAGGCATATAGTTTAACTTAAGTGGAGGTGAGAAATAATAAAATTGTAATGTAATGGAGTCACCATTAATAAAAAACCATCTACCTCTTATGTAAGAATAAATGTTTGGTTGATTTGTGTAATGTGTATATTACACTTTAGTATAAAAAATATCTCTCATCCCTTCTATGTCTTAAGGTAATTTTTTATTTGCTAGTTAATTTTCTTTTTTCTTCTTTTAAAATTTATTTGCAATTGAATCACAGTGATATGCACAATTGCAAAGTTGTTCATGATTGGGTTTCAGTCATGCAATGTTCCAACACCCATCTCTTCACCAGTGTACATTTCCACCAATGTTCCCAGTTTCCCTCTGCCCCCACTCCTGCATCTATGGCAGGCACTTTTCTTCTTCTCTTTCTCTCTCTCTCTGGTAAGTTTTTATTAGACTAAAGCTGACAGCAGGCTAGGATTTCTCATTTTGAACTGAAAGCATTAAATATAATGGAATGGTCATGCCTGAAACCTGGCTGATTCCCAGTATCTAAATTTTACTAGAAAAACCAGAGTTTTCCAAGTATCTGTCAGTTCTAGCTATAACAAATGAATAATCTCAGGTACTTTAGGATTAAAATGTTGACTGCAAAATAAATATTGTAATGCCTTCTTACTTGTGTGAATTCTTGATTCCAGCCTGTAATAGTATAGGCAGAATTGAGATTACAGAACGTGGAGGTCAAAACCAGTTGCTTAATCCTAATATATCATTTTAGGATTTTGTGGGCTATTAGCTCTTCAAATACAAGGGCGATCATTAATTTCTGGTTTGTAACTTCATATTTTTAACAAAATACTCTTCAATAATTTCATGTGTAATAAACATATAGAAGACTATAATAACATCTCTGAAAAAAAGATGAATTGCAACATACCAAGAAGCCATTGGAACTTACAGATTCTAAGATAGTAGACAATAGTCTAAGTTTGGTGACCCACTGTTTAAATATTTAAGTTATAGGCATTATTTGAAACTACTGCCATCTAAGAGAAAGGCTGCTTAAATAATATCACACATTACACAAATCAACCAACCATTTATTCTTACATAAGAGGTAGATGGTTTTATTTATTAACGCCTTTGGTTTAACATATTTAAAGTGTTTTATTAGAGAAAATTATTTTAGGGTACTAACATGTGTAGTCTATAGTCTTAACTATTTATATATCAGTGTTGCTTTAATTTTCAATGAATGGTGAATATTCCACTCATAATAATTTTTCAGAAACTACTCTTCATGCTGCTGCTGAGTGAGGTCAAATATAGATAAAGGAAACAAGTGATAAGGTAGTGGGCTCTATTTTTTCCCTCAAATTTCTAACTTAAACAAGCTTTAAATCTAATCTTATTAGTTGTATAAATATCTATCCATTAACCATAAGAGCTATAGTAATTTTCTAGAGAAGTCTTATTGGAAGTCAAATTGAAGCCAAGTTTTACAAAACAAAAAATCATAAAAAAATTTTGTCTGAGATTTACAGTTTCAAACATAAATTGTTACACCATATCAACCACCAGAGTGCTCACTTCTCTCCACTTGTGTCCCAATTGTCCCTCTCACCCACTTCATAAATTCAGTTCTGAAGAACAGTTTTCCATTTTTGGTTTCTTTTGTCATTTGTGATTTTTTAATGTGTACCTTTAAATACCATATATGAGAGAGTTCATTGGGTATCTGTTACTTTACTTCTGACTGACTTCACATTGCATAACATCAGGCTCTGTCCATGTAGTGAAAAACTTGCATTGTTCCATCCTTTTTTATAGCTATATAGTATTCCATTATGTAAATATACTACAACTTCTTGATTCTTTCATTCATTGTAGGGCACTGGAGTTGTTTTCATATTCTGACTACTGTGATGTGTGATGCAGTGAAAATAGATAGGTGTCAAGGAGTGATCTCATATTCTTGTTTTCAAGAAA
The DNA here is from genome assembly GCF_027595985.1 of Sorex araneus. Lineage (NCBI taxonomy): Eukaryota > Metazoa > Chordata > Mammalia > Eulipotyphla > Soricidae > Sorex > Sorex araneus. The sequence continues at coordinate 131,555,968 of NC_073313.1, forward strand.
TTTCCATAAGTCACTGCACATAAGTTGAACCAGATGACATTCCCAACAACAGGGAATGAGGGTTTATCTTCCTCAGTATATTTCAAATATACTGCCAACACTAGTTAGTTCCAGACTTTTAGGCTATTTTCACTTTTGTGACACAACATGTTATTATTGTTTTGATTAGCTTTTCCCTAATATTATGTGCTAGTGAACACTTCTCATATGTCTACTAGCCATCCATTTGTCTCCCTTTGGGGAGTATTTATTTTTCTCCTCTCTTTAAATGAGGCTATTATAAAAATCCTTTTGGAAAAATAAGGTTAATTTCTAATTATTTTTCTAATTAGAAAAATAATTTCTAATTTCTAATAGAAAAATGCCTATTCCAAGAAAAATGTCAACCCACATGCAAAAAAGGAACATGGGTCACTATTGAATATCATATACAAAAAATAAGTCAAAATAGTTTAAAGATCTTGGAATTAGATCTGAAGCTACTAAATATGTAAAATAAACCATAGGTTATACACATAAGGACTGAAAAAAATCAGGTAATACATTTGGAGAGTGAACTCCAAGGATCAGGAATAAACAAATGGGTCTACATGAAAAAACAATGGAAACAAAAATGGCGACCTAGCATTTGGAAGAAAATGTTCATAACAAACATCCCATAAGTGGTTGATATATAGAATACTTGAAGAATTTAGAAAACTTTTCAAAATAAAGCAAACAATCCAATCACTTATTATTTAAAAAATACAAATTAAAACTACATAGAGATGCTACCTTGCCCGAATAAGAAGGCCTATATTAAAAATGATGGGAAGAATTTTTAGAAAAAGCAATTCTGTGAGAATAGAAAGTGTTGAATCTATGGAAAAATGTTCGGAGAGTATTATAAAAAGAATACCATACAACACAGAAATCTGAATGGTTTGAAAACTTGAACTTAAAAAGATGCTTGACAGACTCACAGAGAGATAACATTAATAATCCCTATCAGAAATAAAAGAGGGAACAACAAACACAAACCGCAGATATTTAAAGGATTATCAGAGATTACTTTGAGAATTTTTATTCCGTGAAAAAAGAGAATGTAAAAAAAATGATAAATTCTTGGATTCATAAAACCTCCAAAGGCTGAACCGAGATTTGGAATTACTCACCAGACCTATCACTATCAAAGAAATTTAAAGAGCATTCAAAAATCTTCCTCCCCCCAAAATTACAGACCCAGATGAACTCATTAGTGAATGTTTCCACACCTTTAAAGAGGAGCTACTGTCAATCCTTTGCATACTTTTCCAGGAAGTTGAAGAAACAGATTCAATCCCTAACAGTTACCATAAGGCAAATACCACCCTGATACCAAAAGCAGACACAGACACAGACACACACACAGACAAACACAGACACACACACACACACACACACAAAGAATTACAAGCTGATGTCCCTGTGAACATAGATGCAAAGATCCACAAAAAATACTAGCAAACATAAACCAATGACTCATCAAAAATATCATACACCACACCATGACCAAGTAGGATTCATCCCGGGGAGGTAAGGATGGTTTAACATTTGCAAGTCAATCAACATAAAATGCCCCCAACTGTCCCGCCCCTGTCCTGCAGGTAATCAGCCCACCGTGAACTCCTCCTACTGGACTTTGGATGGCTCTCACGCAGGCCCCGCCCTTCCCGGCTCTCCCACGACCCCCCAGACCTGAGCACTACCAGTGTCCCAAGTGGTTACTGGGGTTGTGGCCCTTATCTAAGGGTCGTGGTCTCAAAAGGGGTGTGGCCTCCTGCCCGAGCAGCAGCCTCTAATGCTGCTGCAGTTATTATTACTTTTTTAGCATAATCTGTATAACCTGTTTCTTTGAAAAATACCCTGGCCATTTCAATCACTCTATGTCAGTAGTCTATCAGCTTATTCTAACTTCACAAAACCTATCTGTGAACAATAAAAACTTTGCAAGGAGAGCATAGCCTTAAACCTTCACTAGAGGCCTCACATAAATCAGGATGAATGCCTGAGAGTAAGGAAGAATTTAGAATAGGAACAAGCCTACCATTATCAATTTAGCGCAAACAGAGCCCCTCCTCCCCCAGCAAGAGGGAATAGGGTTAGACAACTAGAAAGTTCCAACTCTGTACTTCCATACCAATATGAAGAAACAGCGAAAATCCCCTCCACAAAGAGTGGATGAAGAAAAGATTCCAGAAACCTCAACAGGGGCTCCCACCTATACGATCTCTCAGAAAAAAAAAATTCAGAGAAGAAATCTTGAGGAGAGTCGATGTACTCCAAGCAACCATGGAGCAAACATCTAATAAATTAAGGGAGAATATAAATGAAGCATTGGATTGGTGCACCAATAAAATGCAGGAAGAAATGAGAGCAGAAATTTCGAAGCTACGAAAAGAAGTGACACAAATAAAGGAATTGGTAGTTGAATTAAAAATCTCAGTAGGAGCCCTCAACAGTAGAATGGCTATAGCCTAAGACAGAATCAGTGAGCTTGAAGATGAGCTGTGATTGCAGGCAACAACAAATAATGGCAAAAAACCTCAAAATGGCCATAGGGCCAATCAGAGTCCTAGGAGATGACCTCAAGAGGAGCAACATAAGAATCACTGGAGTACCAGAAGCACAGGGAAGTAACCCCAATGAAAAAAAAAACACTGAAAGACATCATTGCTAAGAAATTCCCAGAGCTGGAGAAGGCAGGCATCCAGATCCAAGGAGCCTGGAGAGTACCAGCAAAGAGAGACCCGAATAAAAAGACTCCAAGGCACATCATAGTCAGAATGATGGATGCTGTGGATAGAGACACAATACTGGAAGCAGCAAGGTCAAAGAAGGAAATCACATACAAAGGAGAACTCCTTAGATTTACAGCAGACCTATCAGAGGAAATCCTCCAAGCTTGAAGACAATGGTGGGACATAGTGAAAAAACTCAACGAAATGAACACATCACCAAGAATACTTTATCCGGCTAAACTCTCACTCAAACTCAAAGGAACCATACACTATTTCTTTGATAAACAACCGCTCATGAACATCATAGACTCAAAACCAAACTTAAAAGAAGGACAAAAGGGGCTATTGTAAGTAAAGGAAGAACCCCACAGGAACGACAAACCCCAAAGGAAGATGACACAAAATCGCATGACAATAATCTCTCTCAATGTCAATGGCCTAAATGCACCAATTAAGAGACACAGAGTGGCAAAATGGATCCGGAAACTAAATCCAACATTCTGCTCCCTGCAAGAAACACACCTGCTCAATCAGAACAAACAGACTCAAAGTAAAAGGATGGAAAACAATTCTGCAGACAAATAACTCCCTCAAAAAAGCTGAGGTGGCCATACTAGTATACAACAACATAGATTTCAGGTTGTAAAAGATTCAAAGGGACAGGGAAGGTCATTTTCTATTTATCAAGGGATATGTACAACAGGAAGAAATCACACGTTTAAACGTATACACACCTAATGAACGACCGGCTAAATACTTAAAACAAGTCCTAACAGACTAAAAAGGACATCGCTAGCAGCACAAAAATAGTTTGAGACTTCAACACCACCTTATCACCTCTAGATAGATCGACAAGAACAAAACTCAGCAAGGACACACTGACTCTGAAAGAAGAAATGGAAGAGAGAGGCCTAATAGACTTATACAGGGCTTTACACCCCCAAAAAAGAATACACATTCTTTTCCAGTGCACATGGAACATTTTCCAAAATAGACCGTGTACTGGGCCACAAAACATACCTCAACAGAATCGGAAAAAAAGAAATTGTATCAACTATCTTTTCAGACCACAGTTCGCTAAGGATAGAAGCTAATTACACACAGACACGGAGAATCAAAACAAACACCTGGAAATTAAACAGCTCGGTGTTGAACAATGAGTGGGTCAGGAAGGAAATCAAGGAAGAAATTAAGAGATACCTCGAAACAAACAAGAATGAAGACATGAGCCACCAAAACTTATGGGACGCAGCTAAAGCCATGTTAAGGGGAAAATTTATAGCTCTGCAAGCATTCTTTAGGAAGGAAGAAAGGGCCTACATAGATAGCTTGACTTCACAGCTCAAGATCTTAGAAAAGGACAAGGACCAAAAAAAGGAACCCAAACCTGACCGAAGGAAAGAAATAATAAAAATTATAGCAGAAATTAACGACATGGAAACCCAGAAAACAATCTGAAAGGTCAATGAAACCAACAGCTGGTTCTTTGAGGAAATAAGCAATATTGATAAATTGCTAGCAACACTCACAAAGAAAGAGAGAGAGAAAACCCTAATAAACCGAATCAGAAATGAAAAGGGGGACATCACGACAGAAGCCAAGGAGATTCAAAAGATCATCAGAAACTACTTTTAAAGTCTATATACCAAGAAACAAGAGAACCTAAAAGAAATGGATGAATTCCTTGATTCCCACAATCTCCCAAGACTGAACCAAGAATACCTGGAATTCCTGAATAGACCCATTAATATCAAGGAAATCAAAACTGTAATCAAAATTCTCCCCCAAAACAAAAGCCCAGGTACAGATGGATTCACTGGAGAATTCTTTCAAATATTTTAAGAGGACCTGTTGCCAGTTCTCCTCAAGCTTTTCCAGGAAATTGAAAAAAACAGGAACCCTCCCAAACAGTTTCTATGAGGCACATATCTCCCTAATACAAAAAGCAAACAAAGACACTACAAAAATGAAAACTATAGACCAATATCCATGATGAATACTGATACAAAGATCCTCAACAAAATATTAGCAAACAGAATCCAACAACTCATTAAAAAGATCATACACCATGACCAATTAGGATTCATTCCAGGGATGCAAATATGGTTTAACATTCAGTAATCAATCAACATAATCCATGATATCGACAAAAGTAAAGAGTAAAACTATATGATTATATCAATAGATGCAGAGAAAGCATTTGACAAGATCCAACATCTGTTCATGGTGAAAACTCTCACCAAAATGGGTTTTGGAAGAACTTTCCTCAAGATAGTCAAAGTCATCTACCACAAACCTATGGTAAGTATTACCCTCAATGGGAAAAGCTAAGGGCCTTTCCTCTAAGATCAGGGACAAGATAAAGATGCCCACTCTCACCACTGCTGTTCAATATAGTACTGGAAGTACTTGCAATAGCTGTTAGGCAGTCTATTGTGCGCATCCCTTTACTTACTTTCAACATTCAGTTCTTGTCCAGAGTGATCATTTACAACTATCATTGTCTTATGGTCCCTTCTCGATCCTATTTGCCCTCCTCCTGGCCTTCCACTTGTGACAAGATTCTACCCATGGACCAATCCTCCAGTCCCTTTTTTTGTTATCTGTGAGTATTAGTCTCATTTTATGCTTCCTTATATTCCACTAATGAGTGAAATCATTCTAATTCTTCCTCTGTCATTTTGACTCATTTCACTCAGCATGATACGTTCGATGTCTAGCCATTTTGAAGCAAATTTCATGTTTTCATTTTCCTGTGGCTACATATTACTCCATTGTGTAGATGGGCCATAGTTTCTTTAGCCACACATCTTTTCTGGGGCACTCACATTGTTTCTAGATCTTGGCTATTGTGAATAGTGCTGCAATGAACATAGACATGAAGAGGTCATTTTCTGCTGTGTGTTTTTGACCCCAGAGTATATTCCCAGGAGTAGTATTGCTGGGTCCTATGGAAGCTCAATTTCTAGATTTTTGAGGAATGCACATATTGCTTTCTAAAAAGGTTGGATCAGTGGCATCCCCATCAACAGTGAATGAAGTCCCTTTCTCTCCCATCTGCACCAGGACTGGTTGTCCTTGTTCTTTTTTATGTGTACCAATCTCTGAGGTGTCAGATGATATTTTATTGTTGTTTTGATTTGCATATCCCTGATGATTAGTGATGAAGAGTACTTTGCAATGTGCCTTTTGGCCATTTGTATTTCTTCTCTGAGGAAGTTTCTATTCATTTTTTCTCACCATTTTTGTATAAGGTTGGATATTTTTTACCCTAAAGTTCTACCAGTGCTTTATATATCTGTGATATTACCTCCTTATCAGAGGGGTATTTGATAAATAATTTTTTCTCATCCTATGGGTTGTCTTTGTATCTTGGTCACCATTTCTTTCAAGATGCAAAACCTTCTTAGTTTAGTGGTCCTATTTGTTTACATTTGCCTCGGTTTTATTGATCAATGGTGTTTCACCTTTGAGGATGCAATCATTATTATAAATGGTGAATAACTAAAAGCTTTCCCTCTAAGATCAGATAAGGGTTTCCACTCTCACCATGTCTAAACAATATAGTATCAGAACTACTCGCTTTAGCAGTTAGGCAGGAAAAAGATATAGGACATTCAGATAGGAAAAGAAGTCAAGCTTTCACCATTTGCAGATGATATGATACTATCCTTAGAAAGTCCAACAAAAAACCTCCTAAAAACATTATGTTTGTATGGGAAAGTGGCAGGTTACAAAATTAATATCCAAAATTCCATGGCTTTCCTATATACAAACAACAAATCAGAATAAAGACATTTAATTTAAAAACCCGTATTCACAATTGTGCTACAGAAAATTAAGTACCTCTAATAAGGTTAACTAAAAAGGTGAGGGATTTATACCAAAAAATACAAAACACTACCTTATGAAATAAAAGGGGACACAAGGAAATGGACACACATCCCCTGTTCATGGGTTGGGAGGATTAACTGTCAAAATGAGATTACTCCACAAATCATTATACAGATTCAATGAAGTTCCTATAAAGATATCCATTACATTTTTCAAAGAAATAGATTAAACACTTCTGAAATTCATATTAAAAATAAATACCCATGAATAGCTAAAGCAATTCTTGGGAAAAAGAACATCCAACTTCAAATTGTACTATACAAAGTGAGCAATTAAAGCAGCATGATATTGGAATAGATCGACCAGCAGATCAGTGGAATAGAGTTGAATATCCTGACAAAGATCCTCAAATATAATTTTGTTTAATCTTTAATAAATAAGTAGAAGTTATGAATTGGATCAAGGAAAACTTCTTCCACAAGTGGTGCTGGGATAACTGGCATTACATATAAACAAATGAACTCAGCCCTCTATCTAACACTATGCACTTAAGTCAGATAAAAAATGCTTTAATGACCTCGACATAAGACTTGAACTCATAAGGAACATGGAAGGAAATATAGTCAGAAACCTTAATGGCATTGAAGAGAAAGTAATCTTCAAAAAGGAAATACCACTGATCAAACAAGCAGAAACAAAGATAAATAAATTGCACTACATTGACCTAAGAAGTTTTTGTACCTCAAAAGAAACAGTGACCAAGATACAAAGACAGCTCACCAAATGGGAAAAAATATTTACAAAGTACCCATCTTACAGTACCCATTTTCCAGTAGCTTGGCAGCCACACCCACAAACTGCCCCCGGCATCGTGTAATCCCACCAACGGCCAACATCCAGAGACTATAAGACCAAGTTCCCAGAAATGCATGGCCCACAAAGCAGCCGTGAGACATGTAATAGCTTTGTTCTCCCTCTTGGAGAGCCTGACGAGCTACCAAGAGTTTATTGCCTTCATGGGAGAACCTTGCAAGCTTCCCATGGTGTATTCATATCCCAAAACACAGTAAGAGATATATGCATACCTCTCAGAGAGCCAGGCAAGCTACCTAGATTATCCTACCTGCATGGCAGCGCCTGGCAAGCTACCTGTGGTGTATTCAATATGCCAAAATCAGTAACGATAGATCTCATTCTCCTGACCCTGAAAGAGTCTCCAATCGTTGGGAAAGATGAGTAAGGAGAGGATGCTAAAATCTCAAGGTTGAGTGTAATACAGACATTACTGGTGCACGCTCGAATAAATCGATAAACAACGGGATGACAGTGATAGAGTGATACCTATCTTATAAAGGTTTAATACCAAAACTGTATAAAGTCGCTTGAAGAATTTAACAAGAAAAAAATCATCATCATACCATGTAATATTTAAGCAATTTAATGGTTACAAACCATTAATATTTTTTATTGAATCACAGTGAGATACACAGTTACAAAATTGTTCATGATTGGGTTTCATTCATGTGATGTTTGAAAATAAACCAGCACAACCGAGAAACTACAGGTTGATTTCAAGAGAAACAGTATAAAATCATCAGAGACCCTGAGGAGCAGGAAGGCAAAATTGCAAAAGAGACAGGAGTCAAAGAAAGCATAAAGAAAAATTTTCCAGATTGGAGCACTGCATAAACCTAGACCCAAGAATGTTTCATGCCTGAAAGAACTCTACTATGAACAACTTTGTAAATCATGGTGTCTCACTAAACATTCTTAAGGAGAGAAAAGAAAAACAAACCATAAAAGCAGGAAATGGAGGTTAATCACAAACAGAAACAGGGAAACATTCAAACACTTGGAAATTATACAATAATGAAGAAGCAAAAATATATACTGAACAAATATGAGTCAAAGACAAAATCAGAGGATAAATAAAAATATTTCTGGAAACAAATGAGAATAAAAACAAGATACCAGAACATATGGGACAGAGTAAAATCAGTTGTAAATAAAAACTTAATAGCAATGCAAGAATTCATTAGCATAGAAGAAATGACCCAGATAGATATTTTAACAACACAGCATGATCAGCTAGAAAATCATCAACAAATGGAACACAAAGCAAGCAGAAAGAATAATTAAATTTAGAGCAAATCAATGACATGGAAAAGTTTGATGGAATAAAGAGTTTTCCCTTTGAAATAATAACAAACAAAATTGATAACCCATTTGCTAGACTCACAAAATAGAAAGAAAGGACACTAATGAAACAAATTAAAAACTAATGCGGAAAAGTCACAAAAGATATCACAGAAGTACAAACTATATTCATAAATTGTTAGGAAATATAGCTGCCAAGATATTAAGAAATGGATATATTTTGGACTCAATACCTTTCATAACTGAATCATGAGGAAATAGAGTATCTGAACATAAAAATGTGCCATCAAATAAATTGAAGTGGTAATCAAAAGTCACCCCAAAACCAAAAACTTAGGCCCAGATAGGTTTACTTTCCAATTTCTCTCAAATCTTCAAAGGATCCTTACTTCCAATCATCTTTAGGCTTTTTCAGAAAGTACAAAAAACACAAAAACAAACAAACAAACTAAAAGCAAAGCACACAAGAAGCCTCACAAATAATTTCTTTGAGACAAGCAGTACGCTGATATCAAATGCAGACAGAAGGGCCTGAGAAACAGTACAGTAGGTAGGGCACTTGCCTTTCATGTGGGTTCAGTCCTGGCCTGGGTTCAATCCCCTCACCTGAAGCCCCACAAAAATTAATCCCTCAGCAGAAAGCCAGAAGTAAGCCTTGGGCACTGCCAAGTGTACCCCTCAAAAAGTCAGAGATAACACTCAAACAAAACCCTAAATGTCTGTATTCTGGATGAATATAACATAAAGATCATAAAATGTTCATTAATAACTGTTAAAATGTGAATAATTGCAAAATATTCAAAAATTCAATAATGTATCAAAAATATCATGCACTGTGGCAAAATAGGATTTACCCCGGGAATTCAAGGATGCTTTAAAATATATAAGACAATATACAACACAATAGGAAGAAAATGTGATCATATCAATAGATGCAAAGGCTTTGACAAGATACAACAATCATTCATGATATAAAACTCGCAGTTTCAGAAGGCCAAATCTGAACGTTGGACTTGGAAGTCTCCCGGTGGACAGTTCCACAATGAAATTGACCACAGCATATTCAACTGATGGTTTTGCCTGACTGATGTCGCTGTTGTCCCAAAATTCCAAATGGGATCAGACCACTGTCTCCTTCGTGCAAAAATTCTACTTCAAGAGGCAGGGAGAAAGGGCTGCAAAGTTTAAGAAGAGAACTCCCAGAATGCCCACCAACTGGGAGCTCTTTGGCACTATTGTGGCAATATGGGAAGATGCAGTCATTGACAACATTGACGAGGAATATGATTGACTGGTTCAGCACATCCATGACTGTGCTAGGAATATTGAGAGAGAGAAAGCCACAAAAAGATGCCTGTCTTAAGAAACTCTTGAGCTTATTCACCAATGTGGTTTAGTGCAAGCCTCAGGCAATCACAAGCTAACATTCAAGCTCACGAAGCTGTGCAGAGAAGCAATAATTAAAGACCTCAAGTAGAGAAGAGCAGCAGTGTTGGCCAATGCAGCAGAAGCTGGAAAAAGTATTTGAAATGCCCACCTGTCATTCTCCAACTATAAAACCAAGATGACTACCTTCTGATGTCCTGATGAATCTATCACATCTTCCAGAAGGATAATGGAAAAAAAAATTATCCACAACTTCTACTCAGATCTCTTCAATAACTACGTTCACCTGCCCACACACCAAATTCTACAGGATGGATATGTCGTTCCCAGCACCTCCCTTACAAAATGCAACACACCATTTCATTGGTAAAGAAGTGTACAGCACCCAGTCCAGACAAGGTCAAACCCGAACACCTGAAGAATCTGCATCCAGTACTCATCAATACACTGGCTCAGCCATTTACACGCTACCTGTCTGAATGCAAGGTTCAGTCCCAATGGAAAACCAGCAGGACTGTTTTGTTGTACAAGAAGGGAGACATCCATGACATCAGTAACTATCACCTGATCTACTTGTTGTCCATCATCTACAAGTTGTTCACTCAAATCATCCTGAATAGGATTGGCAGAGCACTAGACAAAGGACAACCATAAGAGCAAATTGGGTTCCAAAAAGGATTAAGCATGATCGACCATATCCACACAGTGACCAAGCCCATTGAGGTTTTGTGAAAGTTCAAGATGTCACTCTGTCTAACATTCATTGAATTAAAGAAGGCCTTTGATTCTGTTGAAACTGAAGCTGTCATTGAAGCCCTAGTCAAACAGAGCGTTCAAACTCAGTACATCAGGACCCTCCATGAGCTATATTATGGATTCACCACCAGGACCTCACCATTCTACAAATAATTGGTCATTGATGTAAAGATAGGGGTTCGATAGGGTGATACCATTTCACTGAAACTCTTTAGTGCCACCCTCAAGAACGTCATGCGACAACTGGAATGGGAATGAATGGGAGTGAAGATAGATGGTTGGCAACTACATCACTTCTGCTTCACTGATGACATCGTTCTAATAACACCAAACATAAGTCAAGCGGCATGAATGCTGGCCAACTTCACCCATGATTGTGGAAAGGTCTGACAGAAGCTGAATCTCACAAAGACAATATTCATGAGAAATGTACAAGTTCCTGACATCCCATTTGTTCTCAACAGAACGAACATCTCTGAATGCAGCAGCTATGTGTACTTAGGTCAAGAACTCAACATGACGAACGACTTGGCACCTGATCTACACAGGAGGAAGAGAGTGGCATGGAACACCTTCAAGGAAGTTGAAGAAGTTGTTAAGAGGACAAATAACCTCCGGCTCCAGACACATCTTTTTGACTCTACTGTTCTTCCTGCACTAACATACGCCTCAGAGACCTTGACCCTATGAAAACAGGATGAGAACGCTATTCAGGTCACCCAAAGAGGAATTGAAAGAGCTATGCTTGGAGTACCAAGTTTCACTCAAGTGAGAGAAGGAATCCAGAGTTCTGACCTACGTCGATGATCCAGAATCAGGGGTGCTGTCTAGTTTGCCAAGGCGTTGAAAATCAGATGGAATGGACAGAATGTGATTTGGAGAAAAGCGCTGGACTAGAGCTGTTACCAACTGGATTCCACGGGACTTTAAAAGAATGTCTGGCTACCCACCTACATGTAAGATGGTCAGATTTCTTTGTCAAGACACTGAAAGAAAGGATTGAGTCTCTTCCTGTTCTTGAAGTGAGCAGACGCCATTGGGTTACACTAGCACGTGACAGGGACAGATGGAGACGTTACTGGCACCCACTTGAACAAATCGATGAGCAACGGGACGACAAATGATATAAGTGATACAAACATATATGCATTTAATGACAGGTAAGCAAAATACTTTAAAAAAACTGTTAATGGACATCAAGGGGGACATTGGCAGTAATACAATAAAAAATTGGAGACTTTAACATGGCTTTGTCTTATAGGAGACTAAAACTCAGCAAGAAAATACCGACTCTGAAGGAAGAAATGGAAGAGAGCCGGCTAGTTGATGTGTAAATGGCTTTTCATCCCCCCAAAGATGAACACACATTTTTTTTCCAGTTCACATGGTACATTCTCCAAGATAGACCACACACTGTACCACAAAGCATGCCTTCATAAAATCATGAAAATAGACATTGTTTTAACTATCTTTTTGGACCACAATGCAATTAAAATAGAAGTTAGTCACATACAAAAGTGGAAAATAAAATCAAACATCTGGAAATTAAACAGCTCTTTACTTAACAACCAGTGGATTAGAGGAAATAAAATAAAAAATTCAAAAGATTTCTGGAAACAAACGACAATGAAATCACGAGCTTCCAGAACTTGTGGGACACAGAAAAGGCAGTGTTAAGAGGATAATTAATAGCAGTGTAAGCATTCATATGGAAGCAAAGAGGGGCTCATATATATCACTTAATAGCTTAAGATTTTGGGAAATGACCAAATTAAAGGAGCCAAAACTAAGCAGGAGGAAGGGAATAATAAAACTCAGAACAGAAATTAATGAGCCCGAAACCCAAAAAGCAATGCAAAGGATCAATGAAACCAAGAGTTGGTTCTATGAAAAAAATAAATAAGATTGATAAAGAGCTAACAAGGTATACAAAAAAAGAGAGATAACCCTAATAAAACGAATCAGAAATAAAAGGAGGGACATCTCAAAGGAAAACACTGAAATTCAATAGACCAATAGAAATTGCTTAGTGAGTCTATGCCATGAAACAAGAGAACCTCGAAAAAAGTGGGTAAATCCCTAGATTTCTGTAACATCCCAAGGCTGAACGAAGAAAATCTGGAATATCTCAACAGACCTATCACTATTGAGGAAATTGAAAGGTCAATCAACAGTCCTCCCCCTAAAAAAACCCAGACCCAGATGGATTCACCAATGAATTCTTCCAAACCTTTAAAGAGGACCTATTGCCAATCCTTTGCAGACTTTTCCAGGAAATTAAAGAAACAGAACCAATAACTTAAGAGTTTCAATAAGTCAAATATCACCCTGATACCAAAAGCAGACACAGACACACACACAAAAAAATTACAAGCTGGTATCCCTGTGAACACTGATGCAAAGATCCACAACAAAGTACTAGCAAACAGAATTTATCGACTCATCAGAAAGATCAAACACCATGTCCAAGTAGGATTCATCACAGGGATTATTTACTTAGTACTCTTCTGATAAAGGGTTAATATCAAAGTTAGATAATGCACTGATAGAACTTTACAAGAAGAAAATATCCAACACCATCAAAAAATGGGGAGGAAATGAACAGAAACTTCCTCAAGGATGAAATACAAATGACAAAAGACACGTGATCTAGATTACTAATCAACAAGGATATACAAATCAAAACAACAATGAGATATCATCTCTACCATTTCACACCACAGAGACTGGCACACATCCGAAAGAACAAGAACAACCAGTGCTTGCATGGGTGCAGGGAGAAAGGAACTCTCCTCCACTGCTGATAGGAAATTTATCTGGTCCAACCTTTCCAGAAAACAGTATGTACATTCCTCAAAAAACTAGAATTTGAGCTCCCATTTAATCCAGTAATACCTCCTCTGGTACTATACCAAGGAGGCCCCAAAATACACAGCAGAAATATCATCTGCACATCTATTTTTATTGTTATTCTATTTACAATAGTCAGGATCTCAAACCCAAAGTGCATGAGAATAGACAACTTGATAAAGAAATTATGGTATATGTACACAATGGAATACTGCATAGCTGTTAGGAAAAATAAAATCATGAAATTTGCTTATAAATGAATAGACATGGAGAGTGTTATGCTGTGTGAAATGAGTCAAAAGAGAGGGACAGGTATAGAAAGACTGCATTCATTTGTGGGATATAAAAACATACAGTATGAATCTAATATCCAAGGTCAGGGAAAACACGGACTAGAAGGACTGGTCAATGGTTAGAAGCTTGCTATAAGTGTCTGGCATGTGAAGGTTGATTAGGATAGAGACAGGACCAACATGACAATAATAGTTTGCAGTGATCATTTTGGACAGGAACTGAATGTTGAAAGTAGTTAAATGAATATATCTGATAAACTTTACTATCTATATTGCAAACTATAAGGCCCAAAAGGAGAAAGGGGGGAGGAGAGGGAAGAAAAGTGTCTGCCATAGAGGCAGGTGAGGGGGTGACGATAGGGAGAGTGGGGACACTGGTGATGGGAAATGTGCTCTGTTAAAGTTATGGGTGTTGGAACATTGTACTACTGAAACCCAATCATGTACAACTTTAACTGTATATCACACTGTGATTCAATTAAAAAATTGCATTAAAAAGTTAGGCAGAACCCTTTACGACTTTGAAACTACAGGCATTTTCAAGGACTTAATGCTAGTACAATTGGCCAAGCAAATGGAAACAAATGGGATTACATCAAATTATCATACTATTGCACTGTAAAAGAAAAATGATCAGAATAAAAATGCATACTACAGACTTGGTGAGAATATTTCCCCACTATTTCTTTGACAAAGGCTTAATGCACAAGGTATATAAAGCACTTGTCAATATAAACAGTGAATAAAAAAAGCACCATCAAAAAAAATTCAGAGGTAGATAAGCAGAAAGTTTCTCAAAGAACACTTACAGATGGCTAAGAGTATATAAAAAATGTACTGCATCACTTATCATCAGGGAAATACAATTTTAACATCTCACACAAGTGACTCTGGTGCACATGAAGAGAAAATAATCCATACTGATATAAATGTGAGGGTAAAGAAACCCTTATCCACTGTTGGTGGAAATATCGACTGGTTCTATCTTTTTTGAAAAACATCCTGGACACTTGCCCCAAAGTTAAAAATTGAGCTTCTTATCAACCAGTAATTCCATCTACTCCATGGCACAAACACTCTTCAGAAAAGACATTTGCAGTCCTATGCTCATTGCAGCACTATTCACAATAGCAAAGCTGGAGACAACTCACATGTCCAAGTACAGATAACTGGAACCCAACTTACTTGCATGTTTATCCTTTGTCTAGTGTTCTACAATCCTATTCAGGATGACTCAAGTGAACAACTTGTACATGAAGGACAACAGGCAGATCGAGCAATAGTTGCTGATGTCGTGGATGTCTCCCTTCTTGTACAACAGAACAGTCCTGCTGGTTTTACATTGAGACTGAACCTTGCATTCAGACAGGTAGCGTGTAAATAGCCGAGCCGGTGTATTGATGAGTACTGGCTGCAGATTCTTCAGGTGTTCCGGTCTGACCTTGTCTGGATCAGGTTCTGTACGCTTCTTTACCGACGAAATGGTGTGTCGCATTTCGGAAGGGAGAACGATGGAAAAATTCCCTGCATTCACTATTAGTCTGAATTTTGTAAAATTTTCATTGATCTTTAACTGAAATTTGACATTTCCCTTATTATGAATAGAGATATCACACCACAGCACTGTTAACAGTAGCTGTGACTCTGCCACTAGTTGAATCAGATCTATTTTATATTTTGGTCATTAGTTGAATCACATCTATGCATTTAGTTACTGCATAGCTAACTGCACATAATTCAAAATAATATTTGCTCTTATAGTCTTTAAAATAGTTACTAGATTTTTATATAACAGTATTCTGCCTCTTGATGTATTCAAAGTTCATATAAACAGCCAAACCAATGTGAATACAACTCTGCACCTACTTGCCATTCAGCATCCAAAGAGGGAAATCTCATTAGTAAACAAGGCATATAAATTGTCTTCATATTCCTCACCTATATTTATGATTGATAGTTGATAAGAGCATAGAAAGAAGGGAAGAATAGATCTCCTTGATTTAATTTTAACTCAGTCTAAGCAAGAATATTAACACCAGTATCTTTTGAAAAGAAAACATTGATTTTCAATTATCTGTATATTAATTATATTATCTTATTTTTTAGTCCATTTATAATTTAGACATCTAATACCTTGTTACCAAGTTTAAACTATATTAATAACTATTTTTATCTTATAGCATCTATTAAAAAAGCACTTGTGTCTCATTTTATATATTTATCTGAGGAGAAGGAACCTATTAGACTTACAAGACAGCAAAATAACCCATGGGCTGGGAAACAGTTTAAGAATCACTGCTCTGGAGAGTCACAAATAATTTGTAAACAGTGACTTTCTTTCACAGCAATAATGGGAACTTTTTAGTTGTTATGAGATTTAATAGACTAATTCCTTTTTCATTTCTAGATATTTTCCTTTCATAGCCTCTGCCACTATTCTTCACTCTAAAACGTGCCAATTTCTCCTTCACTGGCTTACATAAATATTGCAACACTATGACTACCATCATATTTCTATAATCATTTTCTTCAATCTCATATAAATCATACTTATCACCAATCCTCCAGTTTTAAAATCTCATAGTAATAGTTTTATAATTTTTATTCATTTATCATTAGTTATGATAGCATGTGATTTCTTAGAGTTCTACCTTACTACCTCTTTATGTGTATAATATTTATTATTTTACAACCAAAGTTTTAGTACAATACCACCATCAAAAACAATCTTCTACCTATTATTTTGGGCTGGAGTGATAGCACAGTGGTAGGGCGTTTGCCTTGCATGCTGCCGATCCGGGTTCGATTCCTCCGCCCCTCTTGGAGAGCCCGACAAGCTACTGAGAGTATCTCGCCTACACGGCAGAGGCTGGCAAGCTACCCGTGGCATATTCAATATGCCAAAAACAGTAACAACAAGTCTCACAATGGAGACATTACTGGTGCCTGCTTGAGCAAATTAATGAGCAATACGATGACAGTGATAGTGATACCTATTATTTTAACACAATCTCCTCCCATACCTGTATCTCCTTCTCCGGCAATACTCGTGGTCTTGGGTTTGCTATAAAGTAGATGGAACTGTAGAGTGCCATATTAAGTGAATTAAATCAGAAAGAAGACAAATACTGTCTCCGTTGCTCATATGCATTATAAAAAATGAGCAAGGGAATAGACAACATGTATTAAAATATATAATTTATTAGACTTGGATGACAGAACTAAGTTCACCATTGGTTTACAAAAGTGTCAATAGAGGCAGGGTGGAGTGCGGGTGGAGGGGGTGGGGGTGCTGGGAGGGATACTGGGATGATTGGTGGTGGAGAATGGGCACTGGTAGAGGGATGGGTACTCGATCATTGTATGACTGAAATGCAAGCATGCAAGTTTGTAAATATGTAACTGTACCCCACAGTGATTCACTAATTTTTTAAGTGTCAATATGTTCTAAAGTACAAGATTATCATATCACATTCACCACCAAAGTATCCATACTCCTCTACCATTGTCACTAGGAGTCCCTTTCCATCATGACATTTTTGATGACCTCCCATCAGTGGATGTGTTTTAATTTATTTTGGATTTCTTTTTCAATGCAGAATTGATGTAATCCCATCTATTTTTTGTTTCTGTTATCATTGCCAATTGAATCATAACATTGAACTCACCTTTGAAGTCCAGTTCCAGGAGTGTTTTGTCTACAATATTCTCTATGTATTTTATGGGCTCTGACATAATCCTTAATCCATTTTGAATTAACTATTGTGTATGACTTGATAAATGATCAGGTATCATTTATTTGCATGTGGTTATCCAGTTCTCTCAGCATTGTTTGTTAAAGAAACTTCCTTTGCTTCATGTCATGCATTCAGTAGCTGCAATAGATTAGACACCCACAGATCTAATGGTTTATATCTGAACACTCAATTCGAATCCATCTATTATTAAGTCTAACCTAATTTCAGTACCATGCTTTTTTTAATATTTTTAGAAGGGGCTGGAGCGATAGCACAGCATTAGGCTTTCGCCTTTCACGCGGCCGACCTGAGTTCGATTCCTCCTCCCCTCTCGGAGAGCCCGGCAAACTACCGAGAGTATCGAGCCCGCGCCGCAGAGCCTGGCAAGCTACCCGTGCATATTGGATATGCCAAAAACAGTAACAATAAGTCTCTCAATGAGAGACGTTACTGGTGCCCGCTCGAACAAATCGATGAGCAACGGGATGACAGTGATACAGTGCTGTTTTGATTATTATAATGTTGTGGTATATTAAAAAGTTGGGTAATGTGATATCACTAGATTTCTTTTATCTCAGAAGGGTTTTGGCTATTCCATATTAATTTTATTAGTGATGGTTATAATTCCTTGAAGAATATCATCAGAATTTTTATGGGGATTTTATTGAAACTGTGTACACTTTTTGGTACAATGGTAATTTTGGCAATTTCAGCTATTTGAAATTTTAAGGAATTCAGAACTCTCCTTCCATTTGGTGAGAATATGGGATATCAGAGCCATAGTGTTCAAAGCATAGTTATAGAAGACATGGAACTGCTGACTATTACAAAAATGAAAAACCTTTTTGTAATAATGGGAATAACAGTGATATAAGCACTTCAATTAAAATCACTGTAAGAATCTGTGATTTCTAAATACAGCTATACATTTACACCTACAATTTTCAGTCTATAGGAGTAATTTTTAAACATCAAAATAAATAATTTGAGTCTCCACATAAGATGTTAGGATAAATATGGGAAAACACAGCTGTGTTCAGGGTTTACTCCTGGCTCTTTGTTTGGGGGTCACTCATGGTAGTGCTTGGGGTATCATTCAGCTACATACGGGTATGCCCTTTACTCTGTACTGCTTCTCCAGTCCCTCCAAGATAAATTTTACAAGTATATACTTCTGCCTCTAAAGTGTTTTTATTTTCCCTCTATTGCCTGCAAAAACATGTGTATATGTATATATATGTACATATATATGTATATTGTTTGTTTGTTTGTTTGTATTTGGTTTGAGGGCCAAATCTGGCAAGGTCCAGCAGGTACACCCTGCACTGTGAATGGAACTTCCTGTAATACTTTTAGAACTCTCTCGTAGATTTTTGGAAGTTTGTCAACATTGATGATTCTTGGTTGGTGTTGTGTTATAAGGTATGCTTATGATTGAACATATAATTCCACTTTCCACTGAGTGGTGTGGTAGGACAAATATCTGCATATGGAAATATGTTTTACAACATTTAAATGAAATGATTTGTCTTATTTTAATTCTTTTCCTTATAACTTATGGTTTTTATCCCTTTATATTTTGATAACTAAAATGTTCTTTATTTATAAGGATTAATACAAACAGGGGAGTTTGAAGCTGAGTTGTAATTAGCTATGCCAAAGTGAAAATTGAGAGGCACAGGGAGGTTCCCCTTATCATAAAAAGAATTATGTAGCAGTATAAATAACACTGAAATAAGCCTTTTGTAACAAAGCTCATTCTTTTAAACCTCCCTAACTGGTTAGAGTTGGTTTCGGTTGAGGTGGAGCTGGCGTTGCAATTATATTGTTGGCATTACTGATAATTATTTTTGTTGTGCCATGCAATAGCTTCGTGGTATTTTATAGGCTCACACAAAAAGTATCAGGTTTTTTATTTCAATTCTTGAGATACTAATTGGTAAAATACTTAAATGTATGTACTTCATAAAGGTAGATTTTAATAAATCATTTAAGAGGAAAATATTGTCTTCTACTCAAGGTCAAAGTAGAAATATTACAAAAATAGATGCTAAATTCGTTTTAAAAAATTTCACAGACCCTAAATTGACTCTAGAACATTGTCAAAAAAGATAAACCTCACACATAAAGAGTATAACTTGTCAAAAAAATGCTCACTAAACTTGTGGTTTATCACAACCCTACTTGTCACTGAAGAAGAAAGACAGACTACAACATTGTATTTTCCATATCTGGTTTAGAAATGTCAAATGCTTTTATATTTGTGTATCTGTTTTCTCTCTCTCCTCTCTTCCTCCCATATCCCACCCTCCCTTCTTTTCTCTTTTTCTCTCTCTCACACACACTCTCTCTTTCAAAATTCTGAATTCATTCATTCGTTTCCCCTGGATTTTCTCCACATATTATTCTCTAGGCACATAAAGCCTAAAATTAGGAATAATTGATAAGGTTTTAGAAATCACTGTTTTGATCCTTTAATGGACATATCTAAATTCTCTGAAATGAATTACATCTTTTTGTGTGTTTTGAGCCACATCTAGCAGTGCTGAGTGTTTACTATGGGCTCTGCACCCAGGGATCACTCCTGGCAGGCTCTTTGAACCTCATGTGGTGTCTGGGACTAAACCTGGGATGACTCTATGCAAGGTAAACATTTTATCTGCTGTATTATCACTGTTGCCCAGGATTTACATTTTTTGTAACAAAACTTGCAATTCAATTTTAAAGAACATTAGCTCTAAAAAATATTACATTGTATTTGGCATAATGTTTTAATTTTTTATCTTTTTTGCCTTGAATGAAACTTTATTTAAACACTGTGATTTACAAAGCTGTTCAATAATGTAGTTGGTTTCAAGAATTCAGTATTCTAACAACAGTCCTACCACCAGTGTGCCCCTCCATCCACCAATGTCCTAGTTCCCTCCCACCCCCCAAAGCCTGCTCCCTAAGCAGACACAAAATAATTTACTTTTATTGTTTGTTACAAATTTTATCTTGTAATAGTGTTGCTAAAATCATGGCCTATGGATCTGCTGTGCTGTTAGGTGTGTTCTGTGTTATTGTTTGCCCTCAGTGAGCTTAGTGGGTTTCAATTCAATTTTCCCATCTAATTGTCCGTACTTCTACTGGGCTATCAGCAATTTTGAAATTTGGAGATATTGCAAGGCCGGGGCTTCAGAGCACTGGAGCTGGCATTATCAGCTGTCATTGTCTGTCTGGTGTTTCTCCCCGATCAGTCCAGAAGCTGGAGTGTTTCTCTGGCAGCAGCAAGAGTGGAAGGCATGGTCTGCACCCAGTCCCCACTAAGTCTCCAGAGATACAGGTCCAGTGGCAGCAACACCTACCTAGAATAACTTAGCTGCCAGTGTATCTCTGAGGTCAGTTCTCCAGTCTAACTTTGACCCCCTGCTTATCCTGACAGTTCAGATTTATCTCTTGTAGAGAGTAGAAAGAAGGTTCAGTTTTCTGATCCATTCCACCTGTTGCGTCTCTTAGTGACTTCAGGTCATTGTTGTTGAGATTATTGAGATAAAGGAATTTATTGCCATCGTTTTGTAGGAGCGATGTATGTTTCTGAATTTGTCTTTGTCTTTCAAAGAAGCTCCATCAGTGTTTTTTGCAAGATGGGTTTCGAGGCTCTGAATTCCCTAAGTTGATCTTTGTCGAAGAAACTTTCTATCTTTCCTTCAAATCTGAATGACAGTCTAGCTGGAAAGAGTATTCTTGGTGAGGCATTAATTTCCTTGAGCTTTTCTACTATCTCCCACCATTCTTTTCTAGCCTCTAAAGTTTCATTTGCTAGATCTGCTGTGAATCTTATGAGAGTTCCTTTGTATGTAAGTTCCTTCCTTGATCTTGCTGCATTCAGTATTCTGTCTCTGTCAATGGATGTTGTCATTCTGATTAGAGTGTGCCTTGGAGTTTTTCTGTTTAGGTCTATTTTGACTGGGATTCTTCAGGCCTCTTGAATCTGTGTGCATGCAGTCTTCAACTCTGGGAAATTATTATCTAGAATATTTTAAACTAGTGTTTCTTCATCAAATTCACATTCTTGTTCCTTAGGAATTCCAATGATTCTTACATTGTTACTCCTGAACTTAGCCCACATTATTCTGAGCTGCTGTTTATTTTTTCTCAGACATTCTTCCAACTTCTTTTCTTGTCTACAGACTTTCTGTACATCATCTTGGAGTTTATCTATTCTTCCCTTAGCTTCTATTACTTTGTTGCTGATGCCTTCAAATGAGCCTTTCATTTCACTAACCAACCTGGTAATTTCACTCATTTCTGATTGTAGTTTTTTTATTTCTGCTATCATTCTCTCTTGTATCTGTACCACTGGTTCTTTGAGGTCATCAATTATTCACTTAATCACTGTATCATTGTCATCCCATTGATCGTTGATCTGCTTGAGCGGGCCCAGTAACGTCTGCATTCGTCAAAGCCCTGAGATTTTAGCAGTCTCTCTTTACTTGTCCTTCCCAACAGTGATGCATTATAGGCTCTGCAGGGTCAGGGGAATGAGACCCATCATTGTTATTGTTTTTTTTTTTCTTTTTTGGGCAACACCTGGCAATGCACAGGGGTTACTTGTGGCTCTGTACTCAGAAATTAGTTCTGGCGGTGCTCAGGGGTTCATACGGGATGCTGGGAATCAAACCTGGGTCAACCCCGTGCAAGACAAACATCCTAGCGTTGTGCTATCACTCCAGCCCCTCAATGCTACTGTTTTGGGCATATGAATATGCCAAGAGGAGCTTGCCAGTCTCTCCCGTGCAGGCAGGAAACTCTCAGTACCTTACCAGTTTCTCCAAGAGGGAGAACTAGGCTATAAGATGTCTCACGGCCATGAATGCGACCATGTGCTTCCAGGAGCTTGGTTTTATAGTCTCTGAATGTTGGCCATTAATGGGATTACATGGCGCTGGGGGGAGTTTTTGGGTGTGACTGCCTAGCTACTGGAAAATGGGGAATCTGGGTGGAAGAGGCCCAGTCCCGATCTGAGCAGGCTTGGAGATCTCAGCCCCGGGTCCCAAACACCGTGGTTCCTCTGCCAGTTCCTTTATGCATGAGACTCATCCAAGGCTCCGGAACCAGCCACAGCCATGCTCAAGGCCCCTCTATAAACACTCTCCATTCTCTTAATAGAGCCTATAAAGTCATCCAAGAGGCAAGACATATTATTTGCCTCACTAACTGAGCATGGTGGGCTTTTATGTGGTAACCCCCATTGTGTCTACTATGCTACAATGGTGAATCTCTGTAGTTCGCTCCTTCTCTGAAGGATCGAATTGAGTGCTGCTCTTTCCCATCTCTGAAAGTGCTCTCCCAAAGGACTTTTTGCCATTTCTGGTTTTTGATTTTGAGGTTCAATGTGGATTATGAGGCTACTTTCTTTTTTTGTTTTTTTTAATTTAATTTACTTTTTAATTGAGTCACCGTGAGAACAGTGACAGGGCTTTTAGGATTGAGTCTCAGTCATACTATGCTTAAACACCCATCCCTTCACCAGTGCACATGTTCCACCACCAATAACCCCAGCATACACCCCACTCCCTCTATGCCTGTGTGGCAGATTATTTTCACTTTATTCTTTCCTTACTTTGATTACATTCAATATTCAACAGGAAACTCACTATCATTATTTGGAGTTTTCCCCCCAACAGTCAGACCTATCGGAATGACATCATTAGATTGTATGTTTTCTATTGTTGGTAACAAAGAACACGGTCGCGAAAGTGGCCACCCAGATTTGGAATTATGGTAATAAGTCCAGAGGTATTTCTGCAGCAGCCACTGCATTCCGAGATTGGTTTCTGTGGCGCTGGGATCATGGCTGTTCAGGAGCGGAGGAGCTGTACATGGGCAACCGCTCAGGGTCTCATTTGGGCAGGAGGCAGGGCCGGTTCTGCTTCCCCCATCGCAAGATTCCCCATGCATCCCGTCCCATCAATGCAAACTCCTACCTCTCTGTCCAATTGATTCTGAATGGTGGCTGTCACCATGCTGTCCAGGGGGGAAAAGACCAAGGGACAGAAACCCTTCCCCTCCTGGGGCTGCTTAGTTCAGAGTCCAGGAGTATATCTGCCAGCAGCCGCTGCGTTTCTGAGATTGGTTTCTGTGTCTCTGGGATAATGGACACTCAGGGAAGGCGGGGCCATTCCTGATCATATATTTTATATATCAAGAATGTTTGGAGAAAGTTTTATATATCAAGAAAGTCTGGTTTGGAGATGTCCCAGTCCCGCATACCGAAGCTGTGTTAGTAGAAGCTCAGTGTCGCCAGGGCTCCATCTGGGGAAGGTGTGCTGGCTGAACCTTCTCCGTCTGGCACCCTGGTGTTGTTGGCCTGGTCTGGGGTCTGGAGCAATCTCTGGCTTGCGATGCCTTCCGGAACGGCCCAATTCTTCACTGCTGGTTGTGGCAAGATGGGGCCGTGGGCGGGTCAAGGGCGTGACTTCCAGAGGCTGGGGCGAATTGGAAACTGGGCTGGTGCCGAACCGTTCCAGTGCCCCCTGAGGTTTGGAGATGTCCCAGTCCCGCATACCGGAGCCGTATTAGTAGAAACTCAGTGTTGCTGGGCCTCCATCTGGAGAAAGTGTAATGTTTTATTTAAATAAAAGGTAGAGGTCAAAATTTTACATATCTTGGGATATTTCATAATTTTAATATAGGTAGAATTTGTATTTTTGGAAAATGGTAACATACTTTAGGATTTTTAAAAATATAAATCTTAATATCACTTCCAACCACAAGATAATTATGGATTTATTTCCTTTTTTTCCAGTTTTTATTCATGCACTATGATTTACAACATTATTTCTAGAGTTTCAAGCAAACCATGTTTCACCTCCACACCCACTACCAGTTCTAACGTCCATCTGTCAATGTCTCAAAGCCCCATCTTAATCCCTGCACCCCTTGATAAACTCATTTAAAATTATTATAATTTGGTTCATATATTTATAATAGTGTTAGTGGCTATTTTTTTGTACACAATTACTTCAACTCACCCTCAGGAAAGTTTCCAATACACTATACCATCAATCACCTTATTGATGTGTAATCACCAATCCCCTCTAATATTTCCCATTATATTTCTTTCCTTGGCATTCTCATGTCTGTAAAGCTGGTCCAAATGGTGAGTCATCATTTGAAACCTTCCATTTAGTTGTCTTTTTTTCTCTATATACCAGAACCGAGAGAGATGATCTGATATTTGTTTTTCTCCCTCAGACTTATTTCGCTTAAAATGATACTGTCCAGTTTAACCCAAGTGACAGGAAAATTCAATATTTGATCATTTTTTACAGCTGCATAGCATTCAATCACACTTTATCTTATCCATTCATCTGTTATCTAAGAGAAAGACATTTGAAAAAATATCTTAATTTTCTTGCTCATCATGTGAATAAAACTTTTCATATCTGACACACCTAACTGAACAAGTTTTAAATCTGTGTGCACTTAAATTATTTTGATGGCATACTATCACCTCTAGTACTTTTATGAATATTTAAAGAATTAAAAACATCTAGAAACCTATTTTATTGGGCTAGAGTGATGGTATAGTGCGTAGAGTGTTTGCCTTGCATGCAGCTAACCTGGATTCAGTCTCCCTCACCCCATATGATCCCCTGAGCACCTCTATGAGTGATCCCTGAGCATGGAGCCAGAGGTAAGCTCTAAGCACAGCTGGATGTGGCCCTCAAACAAAAGGGAAACCTATTTTACTGATAATAATAAGAACAATGATTAATAATATTAAAAGCAAATGTAATTGTTTTAGTCACAAGTGGAATCACACTATTTGATACCATTAGTGTTACCAGTTATGCTGCTTCCAGTATACTGATCTGTAAAAAATACAATAAGTTTGGTGGAGGTTCTCCAAGCAGTGCTCAGGAGGTACAGTGATTCTTGGTCAAGTAGAGCAGCCATTCAAATAAATAGCCAAAGAATGCTATGGTACTTGGGCCCTGCAGTGTTTGGAATTTCCTGAACCACTTCAGCATTTCTTAGGAGCCTCCGGGGGCCCTCCTCCAGTACTGCACCTGCTAATGCTAGAGGATCATGTAGTACTGATAATCAAACTGGAGTCAACAGCATACCAGAAATATAACTTAACTATCTCTGCAGCTCTAAGAGATAAAATAATTTTTATGTCCCACAACATCAGATGCCTTTTTATATATAGTATAGGTAATGTGGTTCCCAAATTACTAAAGTTTATGGTATTGATGTTTGTACCATAATATGTACTTTATTGATGCACCATCTCCATCTCCATCTCCATCTCCACCTAAGTACCAAGATAGTTTTCCACTTTCACAGCTTTTTCTTTTTTTTTATCAGTATATCTGATTTATTTTTATTTTTTTTTAATTTTTATTTTTTAAAAAATTTTATCACCATGTGGAAAGTTACAGAGTTCTCAGGTTTATGTCCCAGTAATACCGTATTTGAACACCATCCCTTCACCAGTGCCCATATTCCACCACCAAAATCCCTGGTATACCCCCCGCCCCCCACCCCAACTGTATAACTGATGAATTTCACTTTATTTTCTCTTCACCTTGATTACGTTCCATATTTCAACACAAAACTCACTATTGTTGTGGGAGTTATATCCCCAAACAAGATAACCCTAATAAGGAGGCGTTTGATAATTAGTTTTCCATTAAAAGATTGTATGTTTTCAGGTTTTAGAAAAGGTCGGATGTGTCCCAGTCCCGAATCCTGGAGCCGTGTTAGTTGCTGCTCAGTGTCGCCAGGGCTCCATCTGGAGAAGGTGTGCTGGCGGCACCTCCTCCTTCCGGCCCCCCAGTGTTGCTGGCCCCGATTCGGGTCCGGAGCATTGTCTGGGCCGCGTTGCTCACCAGAATGCCTGCCGCTTCTCTGTGGATTGTGGCAGCAAGATCTCACAGCTTTTTCAATAAGTGGAGTAACTGATTTCAGAATAGATTATATGTACCCTTTAGTCTCTACAAGAAATGCTTTCATGGGCACCTCAGATGGGAGCAGGTGTCCTCATCTCTCTCCCTGCACCAGATGAACCCTGGCTGCCCCCAGCCTCCAGAAACCAATCACTGCCACACTCACAGCCAATCTTCACGGGCTAATCCTGGGCCTCCCACATTAGAGAACAAATCTGCTGAAAAACTCAGGTATGTGGAACCAATTACTGAAAATGCCAGGCCCCAAGAGGTCAGGACTGGACTGTCCCTTCCCATCTCCCCACCCTTCCAGGGTTCTGGCTTTCAAATCCATGGACTGTCTCTGGGTGTCATTTAAGCTCATTAATGGCCATGATCCAGACACTCACAAATGAATCTCAGAACTGAGCAGCTTGCCTAAATATTATTTTAATTTTTAGAATCCCAGGGGTGTACGGCCACTTTTCTGGCCACACAGTATCTCAAACTATTTTTTTTCTTTTTTGTTGAATCTCTGTGCAATAGACCCTTACAGACATCTTGTACTATTCATAACAAGCAATACAAAATAAATTATCCTGCATCTGCCTATGGGTAGGCCTGAGTGATGGTGGGAAACTTCAAAATAGTGGTGGTGGGAAGGTGTAATGGTGGTGGGCTTGGTTTTGAAATATTGAATATAGTCAATTATTGTGAGCAACTTTATGAAAATAAAAATTAAAAATTATAAAAAAAGAAATGCTTTCATTACAAAATATAAACCAGGCAATTATTTCATAACCTCAAATCTTCCAAACAACAGTTTTTGCCAGTTCTACAAGGCTTGTAGAGTATGAGTACACAGATCAAGCAACGTGGTTAGAGTAGTCATTAACATTACAAAAGCCATTATTCTCAAATTTGTTTTGCAACTGCAAATTAATTATGACACATTTTGAAAGGTGAGTCCAGTTAGGTTTTTTACTTGGTATAAAGGAACATGGGACAATGGGATAAACCTCTGAGAATTGGATAGTTCTTTTATTTATTAATCAATTTATTCATTAATGTTGATTTACATATCCATATACATAGCTATATTCTATATGATTCATTTCTATATGACTATCTGCTTTAGATTTTTCCGTGATAATGATGAGAAAAAATCAACACAGTTGTAGTGTAATGTGAGCTGGGTATTTCAGAATCTAAGAGACATTAGTAAGCATATAAGATTGGAAGAAATTATTTAAGAACCTAGAATTTATTTTTTCTTTGTTTTATCTACATAATTCCACATTTTAACAATGCCTTTCTTTTCTGCTTATGACAGAATTTAGTTGAGCAGTTGTATTTTTTTGTTTACTTCTTTATTAACTTAGTTAATTTTTTATTGGCATAGGGCTTTCACCAAGAGGAGGCATGGTGCTTAGTGTCGCTCAGCTCAAAGTAGTGCTTGAGTAATCATGTAGTGCTGGGGATTGTACTTGGTATTCTGAAATGCAAAACATGCACTTTAATCTCTTTTTTTCCCTTTTATTAATTGAATCACCATGAGATACAGTTACAAAGCTTTCATGTTTGAGCTTCAGCCATACAATAACCCATCTCTCCACCTGTGCACATTTTCCGCCACCAATGTTCCCATTATCCCTCACTTCCATCCCAGTCCTCACCGTGCCTCTATGGCAAACAATTCCCCCAATACATTCTCTCTACTTTTGGGTACTATAGTTTGCTTGAATTTTTCCACCACCATTCAAGCCTGCCTGTCAGGGGCAGATGCTAGATCATTTATTTTCTATTGCTCACTTTCAATATGAGAGGTTGTGCAGCTGTGAAAGTTGCTGCATGCTTCTGTAATTCTAAGATTGTAAATGTTTTGGGTCCAGAGACATCTCTGTAGGGCACTAATCCATTTTGGGGTTCAATTGGGAATCCCTGGACAGGGTGTGGACCAGGGCCTTGCTTGTAGAAAATTATGGTCCTTGGGCTTCATCTGGAGTGGTGAGGAGAGCATGCCTGCTGCAATAAACATAGGAGTACAGATACATTGTGTCTTTGGTCCCTTGGGGCATACTCTGGGTCAAATGAAAGCCCAATGAATATCCTTATCATTTATTGTAGGCTAACATTGAGTTTGTCCTTTCAGCCTTGCCCCAGGGAACTTAGTTTACCTTAAAGCAATGTCCTTTCTGTATGGACACAGGGAGACAGTTAATATTATGCTTTGTAACTTGGGCGCTGATCGACTCCAATAATATTTACTCCTGGGCATCTGCTTTCTCAACTCAGTTTCCCTTAGTTCATAACACCACAAAAGCAGGGTCCTGACAAGGGACTGAATGGACCCAGGTCAAGTTGTGAGCTACTCTGGCATCAAAATGGGCCAGGTCAAAGTGCTGCAATACTCAACTATAAGTTGAGAGCATGGTCATATACAAATGCTGTCATGATGCAGAAGTAATGACGAGTCTATGACCTTGCTGGGGTTAGGAAGACTAACCTGATCTGAGAACTGTGGTCTGGAATATATAGTGAGATGTCCTCAAGAAGAACCAAACTTTAAGTTTGATATATCTCTTACTGTGCTCATACAGAATGACATTGCTAGAAATATTAGAAGTAGATTTACTATAACTATTTAAGTAGATTACTAGCTGAGGAAAGAAGAAAGGGACACACCCTGGATGGGATATGTCCTTAAGTGAATCTCCTAGTAATCTGGAATAATCTCCTTAGATGAGATTTTATACTTAGTTTATCTCCTGGAGTGATCTTATCCCTCTTTGTTGATTTATTAATATTCAACTCACCTTTGTATCACCACCCTATGTGATGGCTAAACTAAGACTGTAAGAGTGGAGGGGATCAGAGTCAGAAGTAAGAGTCAAAGTCAGAAGTGAGAGTGAGTGGGGCTCCAGAAAGAGAAGCAGAAGAGCTCCAGAGAGAGAAGCAAAAGAGTGAATAAGGGCACCTTCCCATTGCCCCTCCTTCCCACGCCAGCACCTGTTCTTCTGAATGAGTGCCAGTCTCTGTGGTATAAGGTGATCTCATTGTCATTTTAATTAGCATCTCCCTAATGATTAGTGATGCAGAACATTTTTTTTCATATTCCTTTTGAATGTGTATGTCTTCTTTGAGGAAGTTTCTGTTCATCCCTTCTCCCCAAGATTTGAGGAGGTTGAATCCCAACAGTAAGACTTAGGAATTAACTGGCGACTTAGTTTATCTGCTGAGCTACTATCATTATGTCTCTCTCAGCTATTTACACATGTTACCCTACCAAATTCAGATTTTTATGTTGTGATTTTTTGTGGGGGGACACCCATGACACTCAGGGGTTCCTCCTGGCCCTACACTCAGGAATTACTCTTGGCAGTGCTTGGGGGGAACCATATGAAGTGCCGGGGATTGAACCCGGTTTGGCCGCATGCAAGATAACCACCTTCCCCCCATACTATGGTCCAGCTCCAGCACTCCGATTTTAAAATGCTCTCAACATACTGGCTTTCCCCTTTGCTTTCCATCTCCTGATTGGGGTTCACGTCATTTGTTTAAATAACAGGGATATTTGGTGCTCACCCTTTGCCAGTCAATGGCTGCTCCCTCTTTTGTGAGTGACCACCCACCACGTCAGAAAGGCGGTCATTATCCCCACTGGGGCACGGGGGCTGGATCACCATCCCGGGTAACAAAGCTGATCCATTTGTAGCAAAGCCGAGCTCTGAATCCAGACTTGAATCTGGAGTCATACGAGGACCAGCCTCTCCCTTAAATCAAGGGTCCAGGGACTTCCGTATACACAGCATTCTTTGATCCAAGCACCCCACACAGAATGACAGCAGCTCTTCTTGGCGAAGAATTTTACTGTGCGTCAAA
This sequence comes from Sorex araneus, assembly GCF_027595985.1. NCBI lineage: Eukaryota > Metazoa > Chordata > Mammalia > Eulipotyphla > Soricidae > Sorex > Sorex araneus. The sequence continues at coordinate 131,586,540 of NC_073313.1, forward strand.
GCTGCCCATTAACCGGTGAGTTACTCCCCAGTAACTCGAGGTGTTAAAACAGAAGATCTAAACCCATGCCAGAGGTATTAGATCAGACTCTCTAGAGGAAGGCCTAGAGCTGTCTCTTTTTACTGTTACAGGCCCATCGGATAGTGGGGGCTGAGGGGTGCAGGGGAGGGGAGGATGTTGCAGACCTAAGGGTAGGGGTACAGGGTCTTGTAAGGCACGTGTAAGGCCACTTTAACCAAATTCCTGTCTGCGGGTGAGAAGGGGGCCAGGTTTTAAAGTTCTGAAGTCAGGGCCAAAACGACAGTACAGTGGGTAGGCACTTGCCTTATATGCAGCCCAACTGGGTTCCATCCCCAGCATCCCATATGGGTCCCCTGAGTGAGCACTGTCAGGAATAATTTCTGAGTGCAGAGCCAGGAGTAAGCCTTGAGCACCACTGAGTGTGACCCACAACCACCAAAATCAAGTAATTCATTAAAATTGTAAACTAAATCTAAGTTCTGAAGACAAATCTCATAGACAGGAGACCACGTAACTAAGTCTTCAACAGAAAGGCAATGCAATCTTTATTTTGCTTTTATCTTAGGGTATAGTTTTGTAATTTTTTTTTGTCCTGTAGGTGATGACATCGTTCATAATGAAAAGACACGGATTTTACTTTCCTGGATGCTCCCGTAACACCGTGCTCTGGCAGGAATGTCACAATGTTAAGAAATGGGGTGGGAGGATCATCTATTAACCCTCCCGACCCCCCATATCTTTTAGGAGCAGGAGTGAGTGAGTGAGAGTGTGTGTGTGTGCACGTGTTGTGGTGTGTGTGTTTATATGTTGCTGGAGCTCAAACCCAGGCCTCACACATGCAAGGCATGTGGTCTGTCACTAAGCTACATTCCTGGCCCCCAAATTAGGCATGTTACCTCACATACACATTCCAACATGAGCACACAAAGGTATTTTCAGCTGCTCACTTGTTTACTGCTTAGTAGAGTCTGTATGTTATTAGAGGGTGCTAATTCTACCAGAGAACCCAAACCTAGCTAGAGGGGTCCAGGGGGACTAAGATGGCAGTCCCTGGCACATGCTGTATGCCCAGAAGCAGGAGGCCAGGACACACTGGGGCTGGGTGGCTTCCTGGGAGATGCCAGGATTCAAATGCAAACCAGCTGAGCAGGCAGAGTGATGGCAGGAAGGGAAGGTTCTTCTTCCTTCACTGCCACTGCGCACAGAAGCACATCTCCAAGTCCCAGCGCGCCAACTCCCCTCTCCTGGCATCAGGGAACACGCAACCCCATGAAGGGAGGAACAGTTAGCTGAGAGGAGTAAAGGAGACCAGGGATCAAGGCTCCGCTGGGTGACAGTGCACTCAGAATCCCAAGTTACCTATTGATCTGCATTTCTGAGTCCAGAGTCTAGCTATCCTTGAATTCCTTTCTTTTCCACATAAAGGATTAGAGAACTTATTTCAGGGGTGGGGGTGGACCTTTGTTTTTTGGACCACACCTGGAAGTGCTCAGGGATTACTCCTGGTGGTATGGGGGGCCCATATGGGATGCTGGGAACTGAACTCAGGCTGGCTGTGTGAATGGCAAGTGCCCTCCGTCCTGTACTTCCCACTCTGGCCCCACTTTACTCTCATGAACCTGCAGAAATTGGCATGTTCCTGTGTCCTGCAGAGTGAGATGCAGGCAGTGTTTCCAGATGGCACTGCCCCCACCCCACCCAGCGTGGTGGTAGGCCCTGCATACAGACCCTGCCAAGGAGCACCCCCCAACAGAAAGAACCACTTTTTTTTTTGCTTGTCTTTTCTTTCTTTCATGTGTAACATATAACAAACATATTAAGGGCTGGAGCCATAGTTCAGTGAGTAGGGCGTTTGCCTTACACGTGGCCGACCTGGGTCCGATTCCTCCGTCCCTCTCGGAGAGCACAGCAAGCTACTGAGAGTATCCTGCCCGCATGGCAGAGCCTGGTAAGCTACCTGGGGCCTATTAGATATGCCAAAAACAGTAACAACAAGTCTCACAATGGAGACGTTACTGGTGCCTGCTCAAGCAAATCAATGAACAGCTGGATGACAGTGTGACAGTGCTTTAATATAAACATATTATTATTTGCATTATAAAACAAACATGTATATTGCATATCATAAATATATTATAATGTGATAACTATAAACACATAATACATATAATTTGTTACAAAAACAAATGTGTATAAGAATTTCATTGTATTTTGCATGTCAAACACATCATTAGCATATAATTATGTAATTAGAAACATCTAAATTAATATGCATTAGGGGTATAGTGAGTAGAAAAGTGAAATAGGGGAAGGGTTTTATTCATTGAGCATGCTCCAGTAGCCTACTGTAACTGATTTTCTGAAGCCATTTCTTTATCATAAAGTTGATATATACAAGACTATTTTGATTGTTCTTACTATACCCCACCTTTTTTTAGGCACAAGAAAATAGATTTCATTACTTGTAGACATTTTCAATACTGTCTTTTCTACAAAACTACATGTTCATCTAATCTTTAAATCTGAGTCATTATATAGGGTAGGAGCATCTATTGGCACGTCTATAGAATTTTGAGAAAATTACACATTTTTCAATATATTATATCTATGGTTTAAAATTTTTGTTTAAATGATATTCAATGTCAACATAAATTTGAGGTACAGTCTTAGTTTGGGAAATTTCTTTTCGTTATTGGGATGATTATTTGCAAAATTCAGAGAAAATATACCTGGCAATGTTAGGGCCTACTCCTGGCTCTGTGGTCACAGATCACTCATGTCACAGTGCTCAGGGGATGAGCAGGGGTCAGTCACACAAAAGCAAGTATCTTAAGCGTTTTTAGTATATTTCTGACTATAATTTGATAAATGCCATACTTAAAGCCTGAATCTTCCTGCTGTGTAGTTTTCATAACTCTGGATGCAAGGAGTAAAACCTGCATCACTCTACTGCCATAACACTTTATCCACTAATTATATTATCACAAAACATGCAGTAGTTCATAATAAAACATCAAATACTTCATTTGCCTAACATTAAAAAACATTAATAACTGGTTTTGAAATATCTAGGGAGGAAAGTTACTTGTTATTTGTACAGAAGTTTATTAATAGCTGATATTTTTCAGGGAAAGGTAGCATTGTAGTCCCATTGTTCATTGATTTGCTTGTGCGGGCACCAGTAACATCTCCATTGTGAGACTTGTTGTTACTGTTTTTAGCATATTGAATATGCCATTGGTAGCTTGTCAGGCTCTGCTGTGCTGGAGGGATACTCTCGGTAGCTTGCCGGGCTCTCCAAGAAGGACGGAGGAATCAAACCCGGGTCAGTCACATGCAAGGCAAATGTCCTATCCACTGTGGAGAAAAGTAGTTGTCATAAATTGAATTTCTGTTTTTGTGTTTGAGGTCTAACAGTGCTCAGGGCTTACTCCTGGCTCTTTACTCAGGGGTCAGTCCTGGAGGTGCTTGAGGAATCATATGGATGGCAAAGATGGAATCAGTGTCAATGGGAGGCAAGTGCCCTACCTGCTGTACTATCTCTTTAGTCCCCATAAATTTAATTTCTTTTGCTATAATGCAGGACCATCTGGGAAGGGCCTGTGATTACTTTGAGAGTACTTTTGAAGACTCGAGTATTTCTGTTATTTTATATTTTGTTCTGAATTTTGTATTGATATTATGGGCATGCTTAATATAAACTTCGTCTTTCTCAAGTTGTTTAAGATAACATAAATGCTAAACCAAGTTTGAAGAAATTAGATGTAGTTAATGTTTTGGAGTGAGTGTTAGAGGAGATTGAGTTTAGTTAGAATCAATCTAATACACAAATAAGTACATTTTTATGATAACTTTCATGAGTGTAATAACATGAACTACCAATCAAGTTGCTGTCTCTCCACAAATTATCACAATACATTCACCACAGTTATTCAGACATTTTCTTTTCTTTTTTTTAAGTGAACATTAACCATTTATTCAAAGCTATACAAGAATTTGAAGGATTAAGGTCTTCTGTGACATAAAGCCATTTCGAATAATTTCACGTCTCAGTTGAGCAGAGGAGAGGGTGAAAGAATAGGTGACTGGGCCCCACTTGGGTAGCAAGACAGTAAAAATGGACTCAACAGCAGCCTCCCCCGGCCTGCTGGCCTCCCTGATTGCATGCATGTGTGGCATTAGTAGCGGCGTGCTGAGGGCCAATTTTAATGCCATTTGCCTCATTATTAATGTCAAAGACTCCTTCTTGAATTTTTTCATAAATGCCTCTTCTACGTTAGAAGCAGTCTTAGCAGAAGTTTCCATGAAAATAAGACCATGCTCTGGTTCAAAAGCTTCACCTTCCTCTTTTTTCACTTCTCTTGTAGATTCTAAATCACTTTTATTTCCAATAAGCATAATGACCATGTTGGAATTGGAATGCTGGCAGGCATCTTCTAACCAGGTTGTCAAGTAGTTGAATGTATCCCTCCTTGTAATATCATACACTAGTAAAGCCCCTGCGGCACCTCTGTAATATGACCTTGTGATGGAACGAAAAGACTCTTGTCCTGCCGTATCCCATATTTGGAGTTTTATCTGTTTTTCATCAATAGTTATCATTCGAGCACCAAATTCCACACCAATAGTAAGGTCATGCACTGGCTGAGACCTCTTGTCTGTAAACTGTAGCAATAAGCATGGTTTACCAACACCTGTGTCGCTGATGATGATATGCTTGAAGAGATAGGCGTACGCCATGGCCACGGCCGCTCGGTACCAGCTCAGAGACATTTTCATAGACACTTAAATTGTGCCTTTGTTGACTTTGCTAATGTTTGTGAAAAATACACTGACACTGTGAATAGTTAAGATTTAATGATCGGGGGGGGGCAAAAAAAGATTTAATGATCAAGTAACTCTGCAAATTTCATAAAAATAGTTTTATAGAGGAAGTAGGGAGGAATGAGTCAGAAAAGGAGGAACTGGGGACTAAAGGACTAAATAAGGTCTTTTTAGTTCCTCATTTACATATGTGATCTGATTGGCCAGTCTAAAAACTCTCTTTGTTTAAGGGCATACATTTCCTGAGTGGTGTATAACCAGTCAGGTAGCAGAAACAACTAGAGGTGTGGGGAATCACAGATCACTATATAGGAAGTGGGTTTGACGGTATTCACAATGGTTTTTTTCCCACTGAGTCCCTCACATACATATGCAGTCTGGTTGGTCAGTCATGGGGCATTTATGATGTGATTGGTTTAATTGGTTATTGTAACCAGAGAGCAGAAGTAGCTAAGGTATGGAATATGAAATCTATATATATACTTAGGTTACCGTATTGAAGGACTGGTGCATGGGAGAAGAAAGAAGGAAGAAAAGACAGGTGACCATGGTTGGGGCTGCTTTCGCGGACATGCAGGTTGATGTTTCTGCTGTTGCAGACCACATAGAAGAGTCATCCAGCAGAGATCTACCTATAGCATTGAGGACATCTCATGGTCAGCATGCTATTTTTAACATGCTATACACAAGAGCCAAAAATTACATCTGTTGCAACAACAGGAAGGAGAGTTGAGCAAAAATATCCAAGGATATAATTAATTGAGAAATCTTAAACCTACAAACTGATTAGCTATGACTATATATAACACAAATGGAAGCCTAGAAAGCTGCATTAAAGTCTTGGCATTGCCAACAATCAGCTGGGTGAATTTAAACAACTCACTAAAATTTATTGGTTCTGTACATCCAAAAAGTGACACTACTAAGAATAGAGTATCTCTATGGTCTCACTCATATTTGATAGGCATTGACCAATAAATTATATTTTTTGTGTGCTTGAATTGTACAGATTCATCTCAGAAGGTTAAATGAACAAGACTACTTACTACAGCATTCTATAAAACCTCAGAAGGTGTATGTGTCCTGAGAGTAGTTCGTAGGCAAAAGATAGCCCATGGGACTTTATTTAAATGAGAAACAATACAATCTATTTCAATATAAGTGTTGTTGATGGTTCATGTGACCCTGCACCAGAGAAGGAGTAAGTCTGTGGGGTGGCTTATATCAAGTTCAGCAGAGAGGCAGCAGCTTTAAGAAGGAAACCAACCATTTCCTTCTCTATTCACCTCAATCACCCAAAAAAGTGGCTGGGAAATTTAGGACTATAGAGTCTGTTATGATCTCCTGCATGGCATGAATGCTTGCAATGTTACAACACCAAGAGGTAGAAATCAACCTATTTCTGAACTCCTCTTACTCGTCACTGCATGGGACATGATTGGATTTCTCTGGGAACTGTGGCCTTAGGCTAGAGAGAGGAATTGTTCTTTGCAGTAAAGTCAAATCAGTTCTAAATTTTACTCAGATGGTTTGATTCTGAAGCCTTTCTGTCACAGAAAAGAATTTCTGGGAACATTGGTGGAGAGGAAAATTGACACTGATGGAGGGATTGGTGTAGAATTATTTTACTGTATGCCTAAAACTCTATTATCAATAACTTTGTAAACTGTAAATTGTCGCTCTTTAATAAAATAAATTTTAAAAATTTAAAAAGAAGAAAAGAAAAAAAGAAAAGAAAATTTCAGGAAGATACAGGCATTGAAGCAAAGCAAATTTATTGGAGAAAGTATAGGGAGTGAAGGAGAGAGGTAGATAAAAATCCATGCTCAAGAATGATGGGCTTCTCCAGAATGAAGAAAATGTCAGTACACATCACAAGTGGGGAAGTACAGGTGAGAGCCTTAAGTATGAAAGTACACATCTCAAGAGAGGAGATGAGGGCGGCATGTTCACATAGGGCATCTGCACGGTCTTCCTCTGCCAAATTAATTTATATCATTTTCTCAAATTGCCTCCAGTCCTATCTGTTGCTTGAATGCTCGCCAAGGAAAAGAGCAGGGAGTAGCTGATGGTCTTCTTTAGATATTCTTTGCAGGATCTTTGCTGTAGCAGTGGAGCCCTTCCTCCCAGGAACCCATCCCTTTTTGGGTCAGGAATTCTGTGTCTTAGTGGTTTTCTCGCTCCCTAAGAAGGGGTCTTCTTGGCTGATTTAAGTATCAGACACTCCCAACCTGCTTTACCAGGGCCCCCTATCTTCCTGCCTACTGCATAAGTAAAATTGTCACAGTTGTGACTTAAATCCATTAACATTCTAAAGATGCACATGAAAGGAATTTTTTAAAATTTATTTTATTGAATCACCATGTGGAAAGTTACAAAGTCTCAGTTATACAATGCTCAAATACCCATCCTTTCACCAGTGCCCATATTCCACAACCAAAAAACGAAAAAGAAAAATAAAAAGAAGGAAAAAAACCCAGTATAACTCCCACTGCCCACCCCCCAACTCCCCACCCCCCTTGCATAACTGACAAATTTCACTTCCTTTTCTCTTTACCTTGATTACATTCCATATTTCAACACAAAAGTCACTATTGTTGTTTGACTTTCAACACAGAACTCAATATTCTTGTTGGAGTTTATCCCCCTATTGACAAGGAAACATTTGATAATTAGTTTACCACTGATGAGAATGAAGAGATATAAAGGTTTAGGATTTCTGTATTTTAGTAATTAAGTCCAGGGAGATTTAAGTTGGAAATTGCATCATTTCTCTTCCTGGGGCAGCATGGAGCAAAAGCTTAGTTCACAGTCTGGAGACATGGCTGCAAGCACTAGCTGGGACCCGAAGTAATATAGCTGGCTCTGGATCCTGGTTGTTCAGCAGCAAAGTGGCTGTGCAAAGGCATGGCCACCCGGGTCGAATCTCGGCAGAGCGTGAACCAGCACTGGCCCCTGGCCCGAGACTGCCCAAGCGTCCCGCTGTTTCAAGTTCAAAACACATTTTTTTTCCCGCGCCACCAAGTTCATACCTGTTTAAAAGTTCTATAATATGGCGGACACCACACTGCTTCCTCCCGGAGGGAAGAAAAACCAAGGAAGAAAGATATTTCCCCCCTTAGCCGGCATGGGGCAAAAGCTGTCTGGAGACATGGCTGCAAGCACTCTCTGGGACCTGAAGTCATGAAAGGAAAATTTTAAAGAAAATATGATCCTAGTTTTTTGACTGGATATCATCATTAAACCCCTTCCAGCAGCAATCACTGGAGAAAGAATGGTGTCATTACAGATTTGTGCCCTACCCCATATCTTTACTCCCATCTCTCTTTCCACCATCTCTTTCTCATGTCCCACTAATATTTGAATGATGACATTTTATATGTATCTCATTTCTAGCTCTCCTTTTCTCTTACCTCTTTACACAAACACACATGGAATTAGTGATGGGAGAAGGAAAAGCTTCTAAACAAGCAGTCAACTGAGCTAACAACAGGGGAATCATACCCTCAGATAAGTCATTCAGTGATATGATTTGAGAGCACCACTCTCCAGGATTAAAACTTGATGTTAGAAAGTGTCTCAGAAACAAATGCTGCAGTCTTTGACAGCAATTTGGAAATGATAGAAAACAGAATGAAATATTTAGTGGGAGCAAAATAGCACAAGTTAAAATGATTAGCTGTACTCATTTGATTTTATCAAATTTTACTGATGTTGAAGCTGAGATATGAAGCATAGTTGGCATAGTTCATGCTTATGTAAAATATCAAAGGCTCTTTTCTATAAATATTGGTTTTAAACTATAATTATAAAACTAACAGATACATGTTATAATTATGGGAGGTTGTGAAGAACCTGACTGAAAAGGAACCCCATAATTCAACTACATAATTATTGTGATAAGTGCTTTCTAGTGAGAGTTTCTTAAAGAGAGTTGGGAGGGGGTGGATTGAGAGGGTGGGAATGTAAAGAAGACCGGCAATCATTAGTTTGACAAAATCTTTTTCTTAAACTGGAAATGGATACTATAAAATCCAGCTGTACAATTGGAGACCTTCAAATTAACTGACATAAATTAGCTTTATTTAGTAATTTGATTTCAAATTAATAAATACAGTTTTGATCCCCAAGAAAAAAGTGGGGAAGGAAGATTAAAAAGTGTTTGCCAGACACCTCACCTTCGCTTTTGAGGTCCTTAAATTTTATTATCATTCTAATTATTTTTTCCTACTGTCTTTACACCACCGCAATATGTGTATATCCCTTTGAGTAATAAAACACTTAACAAATATTCTTTGAAGTAGCACTGGTTTGCATCACTGTATATATTTAGACTTACCTTTTTTAGTTTACACAACACCACTACATAAATTAACTCTTTACTGCAGCCTATGGACCACTCTACGCTTTGCTTCACTTTCCTCTCTTAGTCTGGTATCTCAGTTCTGCAGTAAGAATACAAGATTTATTTTGGCTGGATGTTGTATGTACTTTTTCTGTGTTTCTTTAAAATCTACATATGAGTGAAATAATATGTAATTTTACCTTCTGACTTATTTTTCTTAGCATAATCCTCTCCAGTCCCACCAGTGTCACAAAAGAAATATTTTATTGCTGAGTAGGAATACATTATATACGCACATATATATACACACATAACACACATATTTGTATATATATATATATATATATATAACAATGACTTTGTCCACTCACTGTCATTGAATACAGATTGTTTTAATATTGTGGCCATTAAAATAGCATTGAAATGAGAATATTTATGCATATGCAATTAGGATTTTAATTCTTGAAGTAGGTCTATGTGTAGAATTTCTGAATTTTTAATATTTTGAGAAATCTCGGCTCTGTTCTCCATAGAAGCAGAACCAGTTTATATGCCATTAGTAGTGATATGAATGTTCCTATTAATCCATATCCCTGCCATCTCTTATTTCTGTTCTTTTTGATGTATGCCATTCTCATAAGTGTGAGATGGTATCTTAGTGTTCTCATTTGCATGTCCCTCATGATGTTATAATGAGCTTTTGGTGTATGTGTTCATTGGACATATGTACATCTTTCATGGTGAGTGGCTATTCCGTTTCTCTCTCCATTTTAATTTATTTTAATTAAAAATTTTGGGGACATAACTGATGGTGTTCAGGGTTTATTCCTGACTCTGTGCTCAAGAATCATTCCTAAAAGTGATTAGAGGACCATTTATGGGGCCAGGGACAAAACCTTGTCAGAAGCTTGTGCCCTACCGACTCTATTATCTCTCCAGCCCCTCTCTCAATTTATAAACCTTTTTATGTAGGGGCCACTCCCAGTGATGCCCAACCTAGTAATTTGTGCCTGACATTTAGTGTTTATGAAGTGCTTAAGTACTGCAGTGCTTGGGGCCATCAGTGCTTAAAGGTCATTAGGGCCACATACTTCAGTGTTGTGGAATGTTTTGAAATTCCTGTGGTACTGGATATTGAACTCAGAACCTTGCACATGCTAGAGAAGTGTTCTACAATTTTAGCTTTCTTGCAGGTTTTTATTTTCCCACTTTTTTCTTTTAATTTTATTCATTTATTTTGGTTTATAATATTATAAATAATGGTTTCTCATGGACATATATCTGACACCACACCAATCATTAGTGTACCAGTCCTCCCTCTCAGCCACTCTTTTTCTCACCCCTAACTCAATTGTGTGTCAATTTCCTTCTTATGTTCCTTTGGATCTTGGTTGCTGCCTCACTGTGTAGCATCTCCCCACAGTTCAAAGGTGCTGTTTTCCTTTTTGTTTAATTTTGTAGATTAGAGGATTCTCAATACAAGGGGCTAATGTATTGTATATTATATCCTTGCCAATATTCTGTACAATACTTTCTTACATTCATGCATCCATTTTAGTGGGGTTTTTTTGCTGTGCAGAAAGCTATTCAGTTCAATGCATTTATTACTGATCTTGTTTCCCATCTCATTGCAATTGGATCTGCAAAAACATCGAGGAAACTGAACTAACATGCAAGCCTTTGGTCAATTTTGACTTAACTTTTGTGTGTGGTGTGAGATAATAATCTATCTTTATCAGTAATTTATTCTTTTAAATATGGATGTCCAGTGTCCCATTACCAATTCTTAAGATATTTTACTTCAATCAGCTCTTGGGTTCTTTATTATAAATAAATCGACAATATTGTGGATGTAATTCTGGATTTTCCCATTATATTCAACTGACCTGTGTGTTTATTTTCATTTCATACTTTTTCATTATTCTAGTGTTGTATTATAGTTTGAAGTCAGGGAGTATGTTGCCTTCATTAATTTTATTCCCAGGATTGTTTGGATGTTTGGGAGTTTTGTGGTTCTATAAAAATTAATTTCAATAACATTTATTCTATTTCCTTGAATAATGTCATTTGAGTTTTATAAGGATTGCACTGAATCTATATAATGGTTTGGGAAGGAGTAGTCATTTTTATAATGTTAATACTCCCAGTACATAAGCATGGAATATCTTTACACCTACTCATTTTGTCTACTATATTTTAACAGTCACATAGTTTTGATGTAGAAACTTTTCACCTCTTTATTATATTGATTTCCAGATATTTAATTCTTTTTGATACAATTGTGGATTTTCATTTCTTCATCTTCTACTTCAAATCATCCATTCTAGCTTGTTATCTCCATGCCCTGCCAATTTTCTTTATATTTTTAAAGAACCAATTTTAAGTTTTGTTAATAACTCATACGTACTTTTTTCATGTATATTAATGTCTACTCTCTATTTTTGTTGTTGTATTTTCCTTCCTTCTATTAACTATTTAAATTTCTTGTTCTACTTCCTTTGAGTATATAATCAAATTGCATTTTTGAGTTTTTTATTATTTCTAAATCTAACTTTGCTTTTTTTAAATTGAATCAACGTGAGATAGTTACAAAGCTTTCATGATTGAGTTTCAGTCATACAGTGATCGAATACCCACCCCTCCACAAGTGTACATTTTTCATCACCGATGTCCTCAGTATCCCTCCTGTGAACCCCCACCACAGCCCCTGCCTCTATGACAGACAATTTTCTTCTTACTCTCTCTCTACTTTGGGGCATAATGGTTTGCGATACAGATACTGAGAGGTCATTATGTTTGGTCCTTTATCTAATTTCAGCATACATCTCCCACCCTGAACGATCCCTCCAACCATCATTAACTAAGTGATCCCTTCTCTATCCCAGCTGCCTTCTCCCCCAGATCATGAGGCAGGCTTTCAACCATTGACCAATACTTTGGGCCCTTGTCTCTACTGTCCTTGGGTGTCAATCTCATGTTATTTTATATTCTTCAAATGAGCTCAGTCATTCTATGTCTGTCCCTCACTTTCTGAATAATTTCACTTAGCATGATACTCTCCAGGTCGGTCCACTCATAAGCAAATTTCATGACTTCATCTTTTCTAGCAGCTTCATAGTATTCCATTGTGTAGATATACCATAGTTTCTTTAACCAATTGTCTGTTCTCGAGCACTCAGGTTGTTTACAGTGAATCTAACTTTGTATTTCTGTAAGCTTCCCACTTTTTTCTGATTTCTCTATGTTATAAATGATCTAATAGCTTGTGCCCTCCTTGTAGTTTGATTCCAGTAATATATTCATTTCCTCCTTC